>NC_090756.1:75920111-75937554 GCF_036898095.1 Palaemon carinicauda
CGGGGAGCAATACACCGGAAGTTGGGAATTGAGCTTTGTTGCAAAGAGGTCCATCACCGGGGAGCCCCAACGTTGAATGATGAGTCTGGCTACTTCTGGGAGTAGAGACCACTCTGTCCCCACTATTTGACCCATTCTGCTCAGGCCGTCGGCCAGAACGTTCTTCTTCCCGGGAATGAACCTTGCCAGCAGCACCACTTGCTGTTCGTCTGCCCAATTCAGGATGTCTAAGGCGAGGTCGCACAACTCCTTCGATCTCATGCCCCCTTGCTTCTTTATGTAGGCTACTACCGTGGCGTTGTCACACATTAACGCCACGGTGTTTCCCCTTAGACGACTTGCAAAGTGAAGACACGCCTTCTGAACTGCTCTTAGTTCTAGGACATTGATGTGTAGACGCTTTTCCCTTTCCGACCAGGTACCCCGTGCCGTCTCTTCCAGAAGGTGGGCTCCCCACCCTTGGTTGGAGGCGTCTGTGAACAGGAGGTACTCGGGGGGACTGGACCCGAGGGGCATCCCCTTGAGGGAGTTCGACTGGCAGTGCTACCATTCCAGGGAGGTTCTCGTGTCCGGAAGGACTGGAATGAACGTTTTCTGCGAGTCCGTCTGGGACCAGAGGCTCTTGAGGTTCCATTGAATGGGTCTGAGCCTCATCCTCCCTTGGGGAACCAGCTTCTCCAATGAGACTAGGTGACCTATCAGTCTCTGCCAATCTCCCGCCCTCCGGGAGTGTTCTGACAGGAACGGCTGAATGATGTGCTTGAGGTTCCGTATCCTGTCCTGCGAGGGGAAAACTTTCCCCTGCACGGTATCCAACGTCATCCCCAAGTAGCCCATTCTGTTGGATGGGGTCAAGTTCGACTTCTTCAGATTGATTACAATCCCCAGATTCCTGCAAAACTGGAGGAGGCTTCTCCCTTGTTCCTCCAAGAGGGCCCTTGAGGTGGAAAGGAGCAACCAGTCGTCCAGGTACCAGATGAGGCGGATACCCCGTTCGTGAGCCCACACAGAGACCGTCGCGAAGACCCTCGTGAACACTTGAGGGGCCGTCGACAGGCCGAAGCAAAGGGTCTTGAACTGCAGGATCTGGGGACCCCATTTTATCCGGAGGAACTTCCGACTCGACGGGTGGACAGGGATCTGGAAGTATGCGTCTTTGAGGTCGACAGTCATCATATAATCTTTCTCCCTCAAGGACAGCAGGACGGATTTTGGGGTGTCCATCTTGAAGTCCGTCTTCTTGACGAACTTGTTGAGGGCCGACAGGTCTATCACGGGTCTCCACCCCCCCGTTGCTTTCTCTACCCGAAACGGGCGGCTGTAGAAGCCTGGGCCTGGGAGAAGGACCTCTTTCATGGCACCCTTCTCCAACATGGAGGAAATCTCCTCTTGAAGGGCGGCCCTCTTCATTGGGTCCCTGGGGGTCAACCATTCTGTCTGGCTGGCTGGAATAAGAGGGGGTGGATCCGCTAGGAAGGGAAGCCTGTAGCCCTCCTTCAGGACGAACACTGTCCAAGGATCCGCTCCTTGTGCCTTCCATGCTTGCCAATGTGGTCCGAGGCATCCCCCAACCCGAGGCTTGGGCGGGAGTAGGGGGCCTCTCCCTCTACCTTCTTCTAGAGGGCCGGCCTGACCTGCCTCTCCTAGAGGCGGAGTAACCCGACCTGAAGGAGCTAGACGAAGTTGGTGCTCCTCTGCGGGAGGGTTGAGGAGTTGTTGCCCAGGAGGAAGAGGGGGCTTCTCTTCTCGAAGTGCTGGGGGCGGCCTGAGATGTCACGGCGCTATCTGAGGGCGGCCCTCCTGTAGGGAGGTCTCTTAGACGACACAGGTCTGGGGACGTTGGCCTCCTTCCTCTTTGACACTTTCTCCATCAGGCTCTCAAGTTCTTTCAACGGGAACAGCGACTCACCCCACAAGGGAAGGCTACGTACGGCCCGAGCCTCTCTGTCTGGGATCCTCCTAGATACCTTGGCCAGGACCGTGTCTCGTTAACGGAGGACCCAGTTGGCCGTAAGGGCGAGCGCCTGATATGAGAGGAACTTAAGTGTTTTCCCCCCGGAGGTGAGAAGGTCCGTCAGGAGGCTTTGCTGCTCAGGATCTTCGGGGTCGACGGAGGCTTGGACGTTTACTAACGTGGAGGCCCACCAGTCCAGCCATGAGGAGATGTTGACTAGGTCCCGCGACATCTCCTCCATCATGGCAGCCTCCGTAGGAGAGAAGCAAACTGGGGCTGAAGAGGCCCTTTCGTCTGAGCCGCCCTGACCTAGGACGTCCAAGGCCGGGTCCACTCTACAGGGGCCTGGGCGACGCCCTTCCGGAATGTACACTTTACCCTGCGATTTAAGGCCCTGGAGCAGTTTCGAGGCACTCTGGGACTTGGGGGCCTCTGCATTGCTGGCCACCAAGTTGTCTTTGTACTCTTGCCCTAGTACAAGGTCTGGGGCAAGAGGAAGGGCTAGGGAAGACTTCGGAAGGGCGGCGTGATGAGTAATCCTCAGGATGCTTGACCTCCAGGAATCACCCCTCGGAGCCGAGGGTTCCGTAATCCCATGCTGCCTTCTGATGAGTCCCACTACTCTTCTATAGGCGGAGTCCTCCGTCGGGGAAGCTTCTCCTCCGTCAGCCGAGGCTTCGGCCTGGAGTGGGGGGGCTGGGTTGCTGGCCAGGCAGACCGGCCATCCAGCTCATGAAGCTGATGATGTGTTCTACTGTGCAGCCAGGTAGTATTTTACGTCTCTTCAGACGGAGGTTTCTTTTCCTGGGACACCTCTTCAACTTCTTCCTGGGAAACTTCTTCAATTTCTTCCGAAGGCGTACTAGCAGGAGGAACTGGCTCTTTTTTGCGAGGCTGGAAGAACATTGTGATCGGAAGTTGTTGCCGCTGCTTCTTTTTTCGATCTAAGAGCATCTTGTAGGGAATCATTATGTCATCAACCTTGTTGCAGAATTGCATCGACCGAACCATATCCTCGTCCCACTCTTGCAACATTTCTTTCAACTCCTTCGCATGGTTGCAGGCCTTGGCAAGCCGTTCAAATGTTAAGCCCGTTTCTTCGACATTTTCTTGGGTCTCTTCCTGGGTTTCACTCTCTTCTTCGCTTGCCGATTTCGTCAGGTATTTTAGGTCTGCGTCAGTTAGCGGCTGGGAATGGCAGTCCAACAACTCGTCGACGTCTTCAGTCGTCATGTCGCCAAACCCGTCACCTCCAATTATGGCAGCCAACTGCACAGATTTCCGTATTGCAGTGTTGGATTTCAGCAGGTGTAAATCCCTCGTTGTCGTAAACAATCTGGGGCCACAACTTCTTCCAGCTCGCATTCACAGTTGCAGGTTTCATCTCTTGAAGTGCCTTCTGAATATTCTGCAGGCACGTGGCTATGGTGTACTGCCGCCAGTATGCCTTCAAGTTAAAATCTTCATCCTCATTATCTTGGGCAGCATCCACACATGCAACGAGGTCCGCCAAGGTGTTCTTCGTGTAGAGGGCCTTGAACGCCCTGATAACCCCCTGGTCTATCGGTTGAATTAATGACGTGGTGTTGGGTGGCAGGAACTCAACCTGAATGCCCTCATGCGACAGGTCAGTTGCGTGTCCACCAGCGTTATCCGTAAGGAGAAGGATCTTGAATGCCAAGCCCTTCTCTAAGAGATATTTGCTGACTTGCGGGATAAAACACTGATGGAACCAGTTGGAGGTCAGCATCTTCGTAATCCATGCTTTTTGATTATGCATCCAGTACACGGGAAGGAGATTCTTATTTTTATTTTTCAAAGCGCGAGGATTTTTCGACTTATAAATAAGCCCCGGCTTTAGCAAAAATCCAGCAGCATTGCCACACATCACGAGGGTAACGCGATCCTTGAATGCTTTAAAGCCAGAGGCTTTGGCTTCCTCTTTGAACAGGAAAGTTCGCGACGGCATTCTCTTCCAAAACAAGCCGGTCTCATCCATATTAAAGACTTGTTCCGGCTTGTATCCACCTTCGGCGATAATATTCTTGAATGTCTGGTTCGCGTAAGTTTCAGCAGCGGCAGTGTCAGCCGAAGCAGCCTCGCCATGCAGGGAAACGCTTTTCAGAGCGAAGCCTTTCTGAAACTTCGCGAACCATCCTTTGCTGGCGGAAAAATGTTGTTTCTGAGGCTGGGAATCAGTGGATGTCCCTGGTTGAGGATCATCTGCATCATCATCTTCTTCAGCATGGTTGCCGTCGTCGTCTTGAGGTTCCTTTGCAGCAAAATTCTCATACAAGCTCAAAGCCTTTGTTCGGATGGTGTTCGTATCCAAGGCTATGTTCTTCTTCCAGCAGTCGGCAATCCACACAGCTAAAGCACCTTCCATGCGTACGATCGTTTTATTACGCGTTGTAACGACTCGCTTCGCTGATCTGCTAAAGGTGATTGCAGCCGTCTTTCTAATGTTCGCCTCGTCCTTCTTGATATAACGAACAGTAGATTCGTTGATCCCAAAATGGCGCGCAGCTGACGCGTAACTTCTACCATCTTTTAACATATCGAGAAGCGTAACCTTCTCAGCAATCGTCATCATCCTTCGGTGGCGTTTAGGCTCACTACCAGCCTTAGTAGAAGCAGAACGCTTGGGAGCCATTGTACAGTAGGATTTGACAAAAAGTTCAACTTAAAAAGGTCGCACACAGCACAGATTAAACTTCACAAACTTAAGAACGTCTACTCAGCGATACGCGGGAACAGAGAGTGGACGACCCGGGCCCGCGAGAACCTAGATGCTGGAAGCTGGAGATGATGGCAAAACACCAATCACAGGCTAGATAACAAAACTTGAGTTCTGATTCGTCATCTATCAGCGCTTGAACCAATCACAACCCGTCTTACAGTATATGATGCGTAGGTTACCAACTCATACAAGATACCCCGCGCACACCGTACGTACGTATTAATAATACAGTGGTACCTCTACATACGAATTTAATTCGTTCCACAACCAACTTCGGATGTAGAAAATGTTCGGATGTAGAAACGAATTTTCCCATAAGAATACATGGTAATTCATTTAATTCGTTCCTCAGCGTAAAAACCCATAATAAATACTTAATAAATGGCTACACATAATTACACTTATCAATAACATAACTGCATAATATGAAAGAAGCATGTAAAAAAGATAATTATAAAGAAGTAATAAATAAAAAATGTGTTTTATTGCCACTTTACCTTAGAGACAGGCAAACGCAGGTGTAGGATTTGCTACGCCAGGAGACGGACGATCGGCGAGAAGGTAGACATGGTGTTAACATGTTCTTTAAATAAAAAATCTCTCTCTCTCTCTCTCTCTCTCTCTCTCTCTCTCTCTCTCTCTCTCTCTCTTGTTCTTCTTCACTGTTAGTGTTAGAGACGTCTATTATTTTTTTCTGAGAGAGAGAGAGAGAGAGAGAGAGAGAGAGAGAGAGAGAGAGAGAGAGAGAGAGAGAGAGATTAAACAAAAATGTGTTGTGTACATATCATTTTTAACAGCATTAGCGAGTTGAAAGACAGCTAAATGTAACTAAAAAAAACAATATTAGTGAATCTGAATTCCTTTATTAACTAAAACAAATATCGATACAAACACACTCGTGTGCGTATGCGCAAACACACACACACGTACGAGGAGACACGATCGGCGAGGAAGTAGAGATGGTGACTGCGATAACATACTGTAACTTACACTACGGAAATTTTAATCTAACTCAGCTTATTTATTTTTTTTTTTTTATTTTAATATTTCATATTTTTTACATTTTTTTTTCTTTTGATTTTTTATTTTCATCACTTTCAGTGACGAGTTACGGTATATTATCGCAGTCACCATCTCTACCTCCTCCCCGACCGTCTCTCTTACTGCGTAGTAATTTTTGCACCTGTGTGTGTGTTTGTGCATAAGCACACGAGTGTGTTCGTATCAATATTTGTTTTAGTTAATAAAGGAATTCAGATTACCTGTTATTACTTTCTTAGTTACATTTAAATGTTTTTCAACTCGTTGACGCTGTTAAAAATCATTTGTAGGGTGATGTGGTCACGACCCGGACACGGTCTCGACTCGGACAGTCTTAATAACCAATCAGCGATCGAGCCTAGGATGACGTCAGAGCCATGACGTATGAGGGAGGGCGGTCCTAACTAGACGCCATTTGCAAACCTGCCCGCCAACGCTTCGCTTGTAAACAAGGTAAGAATTTCAATTTTAAGGGGTCGTGATCTTAATTTTCGGCATCAGGATATATTGTGCCATGACCATGAATAAGGCGTGATCAAGTTGTGATAAGTTTTGTTGTGTAATATAGCCATATTGGCATAAAATCAGTGATAATACGGAGTGGCTAAACAACAATGGAGTGGCTTGGGGTGCCCGCTAAATAAATTTATGGTGTGGTCTCGACTCGGACAATTTTTGAAGGTTCATGCAAATTAAGTGTACTGGAAAAACCACTTTAAAAGTGAATGATTGCATAGTTCTTACAACTATAATGTACCATATGTGAGATAAAGCCATGGAAAAGGCTGGAAATGGGTGTTTGCCACGGCTAAATATCGAGTGATTTTTCGAAGTGTTTTATTGATGGAATTGAATTATTTTTAGCATTAATATGTGCCCCCATTAGTGTTTACTTTTCCAAATTGAAATATTTAACCTAGGCCAATTGTTTATATTTTTTACGAATTTTTAAAAAAATTATGTGCGTGGTCTCGATTCGGACAATGTGCACATGCTGTCCGAGTCGAGACCACGGAGGTATAAGAAGCAATAAATTTTTTTTTTTTAAATGACTCTGTCAATCACTCTCATTTTAACCTAAAACCAATATTAATACTATATATTAACTCTTATAAAATTATTGATGGTTTAAAATAATTAAATATGGGTGATTGCCTAAGTCAAACATAGAGTCAGTTTTGAGCTTTTTT
Organism: Palaemon carinicauda; assembly: GCF_036898095.1. Taxonomy (NCBI): domain Eukaryota; kingdom Metazoa; phylum Arthropoda; class Malacostraca; order Decapoda; family Palaemonidae; genus Palaemon; species Palaemon carinicauda. The sequence goes on from NC_090756.1 coordinate 75,927,037, forward strand.
TTTTTGTGCAAATTTATTTTTTTTAGAATTAATATGTGCCCCCCAATAGTGTTTAGTCTTCCAAATTGAAATTTTTAACCTAGGCCAATTTTTTAATTTTTAAGAATTTTTTTAAAAAGCAAGGTCCGTGGTCTCGACTCGGACAGGTTTGTCCGGGTCGAGACCATGGAGGTATAAGAAGCAATAAATTTTTTTTTTTTTAATGACTCTGTCAATCACTCTCATTTTCACCTAAAACCAATATTAATACTATATATTAACTCTTATAAAATTATTGATGGTTTAAAATAATTAAATATGGGTGATTGCCTAAGTCAAACATAGAGTCAGTTTTGAGCTATTTTTTTTTGTGCAAATTAATTTTTTTTAGAATTAATATGTGCCCCCCAATAGTGTTTAGTCTTCCAAATTGAAATATTTAACCTAGGCCAATTTTTTAATTTTTAAGAATTTTTTTAAAAAGCAAGGTCCGTGGTCTCGACTCGGACAGGTTTGGTCAGGCAATAGAATTTTAACATGGAACAAATATTTATTAGCCTAGCCTATGTCTCTAATGCCATTTATCTCTTTCAGATCCTTCGTGACTCCCAACCATGCCTCGCAACTACATGCCAAAGAACATCCTAACCACGGATAGGACCAATTTAGAGAAGGCATTCTACCACCGCCTAGAGACTGGTTGTAGCATCCGTACTGCGTGCAACCTTTTTGGAGTTAAAGTTTCGACTCTTGGGGTAAGCTTGAATAAATCTAAGCCCTCTTAAATTCTATGTGTAGCCTAGGCTAAGAACTTTAGGCTAGCCTAGGCTAGCCTACCCTATCGGGCCTATGCTCCCCACTTTAACCATTGTTTTATTTTTTCAGGATGCTTTCACTCGGTCCAAAGCGGAGAGTGATGGGAAGACGTTTGTGCCTAAGCATCAAAACGTCAAAAAGGTTTTCACCGATGCGCAGGAAACCTTGATCGAGGAATACTCCATCAAGATCGCGCGGATGTTCTATGGCCTGCCAACGAGAGCTTTCAGGAGGATGATCCTGAAGTATGCAGAGGCTGTTGGCAGCCCGTGTATTCCTGATGGCTGGAAGAGGGAAGGTATGGCCACCCGTGACTGGTATTACGGGTATATGTTCCGTCATCCAAGGCTTGCATTGAAGGCTCCGGAGGGCATGTCACTTTCGCGCGCGATGGCTTTCAACCGCGTAAACGTTGAAGTCTTCTTCAAGGCTTACGTGGAAGCTGTCGAGCGACACAGTTTCATGCCAGCCAGGATCTTCAACTTGGATGAGAGTGGCTTGTCCACTGTGATGAAGCCATGTAAGGTTGTTTGCGAGAGAGGTCGTCCTGTTGCTTCGCAGGTTGCTCGGGAGAGAGGCAATCATATGACTTTCGTGGGGATTGTTAATGCTGCAGGGCAAGGTTTCCCTCCAGTGTTTATCATCGCACGAAAGAAGATGAATGCTGATTTTCAGAGAGGGACTACTCCTGGAACCACAGTGCTCTTGCAGGCTAACGGTTGGATGGACCATGAGCGTTTCGTGCAGACACTCGAGCATCTCCATAAGGTGTCTTATTCTTCAGTGGAGAATAAGATACTGCTGATAATGGACAATGCCGAGTGTCACATGAGCATTCATGTGGTTGAGTATGCGATACGGCATGGCATCGTAATTGTCACGCTGCCACCTCATACTACAGCCAAACTCCAGCCATTAGATGTAAGTGTCTTTGGCCCCTTCAAGTCTGTCCTGCGATCCATTCAGGACGATTTTAAACTTTCAAACCCTCACGTGCCCATCACAGAACATATGTTGCCAGAGATGGCGTGCAAGGCCTGGGACAAGGTTTGTAATGTCACCAACATCACCAATGGGTTTCGTGCTACTGGCATCTTTCCCGTCAACCGCAACATCTTTCCAGATGATGCGTTTGCTGGGGCAGAAGTCACAGAGCAGGCCCCTCCTGATGATGATGATGATTTGCCAGAAACTGTTGCCGCACCCTTGACACCAGTTCCATCGGAGCCTGACCAACCTCAGCCTGGACCATCTGGAATAGGTAGGATGTCACCAGCTTCAGCGTCTAGGGCTAACTCTCCTGAAGCAGCACTCCAACCTCAGCAGACTCCAACTCCAACACCTTCATCTCCTCCAATTCCCGACATCACTCCCGAAGCTGTGCAGCCCTACCCGAAGGCTCGTCCCCGCCCTGCTGCTAGAGGGCGCAAGAAGATCCGCGCCTGCATCCTGACTGAGGATGAGGAGGCTCTTAGCCAGCTGCGGGACAAGGAGGAGAAGAAAGCAGCCAGAGAGGAGAAGAAGCGGAGGTTGCAGGAGAAGAAGAGAGGGCAGGAGGCACGACAGGCGGTTAAGAAGAAGAGGTCTGAGCCAGTTGAGGAGAGCAGTAGTGATGAGGAGGCTGTCGACAATCCTGCACTCTGTGACGACTCATCTGAATATTCAGATGAGGTTGCAGAGGAGCTTGAGTTTGATGCTGCCTCCTATCCATTCGTCCAGAAGGAGCCAGAGGTGAGGGACTTTTTTTTAATAGCCTATTTCAAAATCTGTAGCCTAGCCTAGGCTAGATTATGTTCATCTATTGCATAAGTAGCCTAGGCTAGGCTAAGTCTAGAAGAAAATTTCTATTTAATTGTCAAATTCCATAGGCTAGGCTATTCATTCTTTTTTTTCATATTTCAAAATCTGTAGCCTAGGCTATCCTAGCCTAGATTAGGTTATGTTCATCTAGCCTATTGCATAGGCTAAGTAGCCTAGCCCAAGTCTAGAAGAAAATTTCTATTTAATTGTCAAATTTAGTAGCCGAGCTGAATGGCTTGGTTTTAAAGCCAAATTCCTTAGAAAATTTCTATTTAATTGTCAAATTTAGTAGCCGAGCTGAATGGCTTGGTTTTAAAGCCAAATTCCTTATTCATTAATTCCATAGGCTAGGCTATTAATTCTTTTTTTTCATTTTTTTCCCCCAGGTGGGTGACTTTGTCCTGGTCCAGCTTCTCTTCCAGGGGAAGAAGTCTGAGGAGCTTGTCCACTTTGTGGGCAAGGTCATTTCCCTGGAGGAAGACGGGCAGCAGCTGCAGGTGGACTTCCTCAGGATAAGGTCGCCCTTGCTGAAGGACACCTTCCACTTCCCAGACATCGGGGATGTCGACAGTGTCGACCGCAGCAGTGTGTTGGGGGTCCTTACAGTCAGCACGGGGACCACCCAACGACAAGCAAACCTCATCAAGGTCCTCCCTCCCTTGAGGGACTTTAACATGCATTAGCATTACTTTAAAGTCATTAGTTTTAAGTCATTCACTTTAAGATTCATTAGTTTTAAGTCATTCACTTTATCATGCATTAGTTTTAAGTCATTCACTTTAACATACATTAGTTTCAAGTCATTCAGTTTCCCATTTTTTTTTAATATATATATTTTTGTATTAAATTGAGATTTTGCTACCAATTGTTTTATTCCACCTTTCAGGGTCATGTTCTGGATGTTTTTACTAAGAACAAATATAAAATAATTCTTAAAGTGTCATTTTGGTGGACCAAAACATCCGTCCGGGTTGAGACCACAAACCAGTCCGGGTCGTGACCACGCGGTCTCGACCCGGGCAGAGATTTTTGGATTTTAAAAAGGGCTGTAAAACCCAAAATATAATATCTACAGATATGAAACTCATAGCATAAGATGGGGCATTAGTTACACTTTCTTTTAAGCACAAAATCTCTCCTTTAGCTCAATAACTTTTTTTTTTATGAATATTATTCATTTTACTGTCCGGGTCGTGAACACATCACCCTACTCTAAACACATTTTTGTTTAATCTCTCTCTCTCTCTCTCTCTCTCTCTCTCTCTCTCTCTCTCTCTCTCTCTCTCTCTCTCTCGGAAAAAAAAATAATAGACGTATCTAACACTATAACAGCAAAGAAGAACGAGAGAGAGAGAGAGAGAGAGAGAGAGAGAGAGAGAGAGATTTTATTTAAAGAACATGTTAATGCTATGTTTAGAGAGAAACAGAAAAAGAGAGAAGTCTTATTTAAAAGAGCTTGCTAATGCTATCATGGTTTTCTTTGCTTCGCTTTTTTCTTTCTTTCTGTTCATCACGCTGGCCCTTCTCACAAATGATCGTTGCCAACAATCTCTTTGTCCTTTATCCCTATCAACAAAAGGCGTTTTATCTCTTCCAGGGTATTGCTAAGATGTCTTGTAATAATGGTGATCACCTTCGATGGTTATTTGCTTTAATGGCTGCCTTTAGCTTGATGATCCTCGAGATCATAGGCCTATTCCGGCCATATTGTTTAGCCATACAGTATCACTCACATGCACACTGCTCTCATGTTTTTCTATAATTTCTTGCTTCAATTCTAATGAAAGAATTGCCTTCTTCCTGTACTGAAACTTAGCTTCTTAGGCACCATGATTATAGGTAAAATCACACAGGAAATGTGAGAAAAGGAAGAAAATAAGCACTGTTAATAACAGACCAAACAGAGGACAACCACACCATACACACAAGAATAGAGAACTGAGCACTCGACGCTCAATGGCGTAATGTTTACTTCGTTTGTCGAAATAAAATTCGGGTGTAGAGTCAAAAATTTGCTCGAATTTTACTTCGGATGTTGGAAAATTCGGATGTAGATACGTTCGTGTGTAGAGGTTCCACTGTAATAATAATAAATAATGATAATAATACAGTACAGTACTGTAATAATAATAATAATAATGATAATAATAATAACAATCATAATTTTATTAACAACAACAACAATAATAATAACAATAATAATAATAGCTTTACGTATGCTACAGTATTTTATTCTTTTGTAGGATGTATGTGTGTCTCTCTCTCTCTCTCTCTCTCTCTCTCTCTCTCTCTCTCTCTCTCTCTCTCTCTCTCTCTCGTACGCTTATTCGAAATGTGATTTTTGCAACAAAGAATATTATTGGATGCAGTACTGTACTACGTACGTATACATACAAAAGATTCATGGAAAAGAAGCACATCCATTACATTTGTAGTACGTACAGTAGTAGCCATCAGCAGCCTTACACCATTCTAATATTGTATGACTGCATCTGATTTGCGTTTCATGTTCGATTTAATTTTACTACGTACTGTATACAGTACTGAATTATCGTATGATAATAATACAGTAATAATAATAATAATAATGATAATAAGAACAATAATAATTTTATTAACAACAACAACAATAATAATAATAATAACAATAATAATACACGTAATAGCTTTACGTATGCTATTTTATTCTTTTGTAGGATGTCTCTCTCTCTCTCTCTCTCTCTCTCTCTCTCTCTCTCTCTCTCTCTCTCTCTCTCTCTCTCGTACGCTTATTCGAAATGTGACTTTTGCAACAAAGAATATTATTGGATGCAGTACTACGTACGTATACTGTACATACAAAAGAATCATGGAAAAGATGCACATCCATTACATTTGTAGTATAGTAGCCATCAGCAGCCTTACACCATTCTAATATGGTATGACTGCATCTGATTTGCGTTTCATGTTCGATTTAATTTTACTACGTACTGTATACAGTACTGTATTATCGTATGATCACATTCTCTTTTCGTGTTTTATTTCTTTCTGTGCTGAATTATATATCATATGTAATGCAATGAACAATCAGTAAGAGCAGATATTATTAATTACAGTATTAATGGAATTACAGGTAACAAAATATCGTATTTGGGGGTCTTCAAATTTCGCGGTATTTTCGAATTTTCCAGAAAATCCGCGATATGTATATATATATATATATGGGTTATGGAAAAAACCCGCGAAGTGGTGAATCCGCGATGGTCGAACCGCGAAGTAGCGAGGGTTCAATGCAGTCTGATTTGGCTCGGTCTGAGACTTCCCCCAGTTGACGATGAGACCCAGGTCCTGAGTCATCGTATAAGTCATCATTAGGTCCTCCAGACATTTCTCTTTCGACTGTGACCGGATCAGCCAGTCGTCTAGATAGAAGGAGACCCTTATCCCCTCCAGGTGTAACCAGCCTGCCACATTCGCCATTAGTCTGGTGAAAACTTGGGGAGCTGTGCTGAGACCGAAGCAAAGTGCCCTGAACTGGAAGCACTTGCCCTGGAACACAAACCTCAGATATCTCCTCGAAGACGGATGAATGGGGATGTGAAAATAAGCGTCCTGCAGGTCGAGAGAAACCATCCAGTCTCCTGGACGAACTGCAGCCAGCCCTGACTGAGTCGTCTCCATGGAGAACTTTGTTTTCTCCACGAAGGCGTTCAGAGAGCTGACATCTAGGACTGGTCTCCATCCACCCGAGTTCTTGGGAACCAGAAATAGGCGATTGTAAAAGCCTGGGGAGGCGAGGTCTTGAACCGGCTCTATTGCTCCCTTGACCAACATCTAGTCGACTAGCTCCAGAAGAGCCTCTCGTTTCCCCGCGTCGGTGTACGGAGCCACTAAGGCTAGGGGAGAGTCTGAGAGAGGTGGTTTCTTTAAAAAGGGGATCTTGTAACCTTCCTTGACGACTGAGAGGGACCAGGTGTCCGCCCCTCTCCTTTTCCAAGACTGCCAAAAACGAGACAGTCTTGCCCCTACTGGTGTCTGGAGGACTTCCATCTCATTTTTTGGACCGGGGCCTAAACGCACCCCTGCTGGTCCTTGGCCCTGACTCTTGTCTTCTCCCCTTAAAATCCGCTCTCGAAGAGATCCTGCCCCGAAAGGGCTGTTGAAACTTCTTCTCTTCCTTCTTCAGAGGAGCAGGAGCAACAGGTAAGGTCTTTCTAGCCGACCGAGACAAAAGGTCCTGAGTAGCCTTCTGAGCCAGAGAAAGGGAGATATCTCTGACCAGAGCTTCAGGAAAAAGATGACGTGAAAAAGGGGCGTAAAGCAGCTCCGACTTCTGGGCAACAGTCACAGATCTGGAGGTGAAGGAGCACAAAAGGGCCCTCTTCTTTAAGACCCCTGCTGAGAAAAGGGAAGCCAATTCATTAGCTCCATCCCTTAGAGCTTTGTCCATGCAGGACATGATACTCGTCAGGTCCTTCGTGTCCTCCAGGAGTTCAGACTTCCTGGCCAGAGTCCCGAGAGACCAGTCCAGGAAGCTGAAAACCTCGAAAACCCTGAAAATTCCCTTGACGAGGTGATCAAACTCCGACATGGACCACATCACCTTGGCAGAGTTTAAAGCATGCCTTCTTGCTGAGTCCACCAGAGCCGAGAAGTCACCTTGGGAGGAGGCAGGCACTCCTAACCCCAAAGGTTCCCCTGTCTCATACCACATACCGGCCTTGGAAGCAAGCCGAGACGGTGGAAAAGAAAAGGTGGTCTTGACAGCTTGTCTCCGTTCCTTCATCCAATCATCCACCTTAGCGAGAGCTTTCCTGGCCGAAATTGAAAGTTTCATTTTGATGAAGGCCGAAGACTTAGTAGCTTTCTTCCTGGTAAATTGAGACTGAGGAGAACGAGGGGCCGAAGGTTGAAATTCCTAACCATAAAGTTCCAAAAGAGAGCGAGAAAGAACCTTGTAATCACTAGAAGAGTCGGCAGGTTTTTCTTCCTCTTCCGAAATATCCTCGAGGTCCTGCTCAAGGATAACATCCTGAAGAGTCGGGCTGCCAGCAGTCTGGCACCGAGAGCTGTTTGAATCCTGGCGCCGAGCGCCGCTAACATCCAGTCGGCGAGAAGCGGTATCGTCACGATGACAAGAAGCGGTATCGTCACGATGACGAGAAGCGGTATCGTCACGATGACGAGAAGCAGTATCGTCAGGATGACGAGAAACGGAATCGTCATGAAGATGCAGGCTGCCTTCGCCTTGAAAATGCAGACTGCATTCATCCTGTTTCCTAAGAAACGAGGCAGTAACGTCCTGGCGTTTCGAAAGAGAAACTGAATCGTCACGGCGCCGAGAACGAGAGGCAGTATCGTCCTGGCGCCGGGAGAGGGGGGAAGGAAATTCCTGGCAGCGTGCCGATGAAGAGGGTGTGCGTTGTCGTACGGCCGACGAAGTGCGCAGAGGTTTCTTGGGAGAGATACTAAGATCTCTCTTAGAAGAAGATCTCTTAACAGGCAAAGAGACGTCCTTACGTCTGACGGACTGAGAAGGGTGGCTGAAAGCTTGAACTAACGATGAAAGTTGTTCCTGCATAACAACCATGAAAGCTATAGCAACCTCCGCTGGCTCTCGCGGTGCCGAAGACGGCAGTTGTTGTACAGCTTGACTGGGAGCGCTGGCAGAAGAAGTAGGGAGTCTAGCAGGATTAACTGGGCTAAGAACTCTCTGTTTCGCCCTTTTAACAGGAACAACATCGAAATCGTCTTCCGAAGGATCAGGATCTCGGCTACTCGAACCGGGAGAGGGAGAGCGAGACTGCACGTCCCGGTTCCACCCTCTCTTCATTGGTCTTGATTCGTAATGCCAATTACGTCTGGGAGAACGATCAGGCGAAGACACAAAGGTATCCGACACGCCTTTCCTACGGCGGTCAAGAGCAGCCTGGGAGATCGCAACAGGACTGTCTGAGGCGACGACTGACCGAGGATAAGCACCTCTCACCCCCTTTCGGCTTTTGACGTACCTTCTCCCTTGGTCCTGGGAGCTTGGTAGAGGTCTAGACCTAGGGGTATGACAGATTCGATCAGTCGCCACCTCCACTGCACTTTCACAAGCACTAATTTCACTTACACCCTTACCTTTAAAGGCCTCCAATTGTGCTTTAATGGCCTCTAATTCCGCAGCTAATTTAGCATACCCAGGGTCATCCATAGGCACAGATCCTGTAGAAGGGGCAGGAGTTACTACATTCGAGGAAGGAATAACTTCCAAAGAGGTTACAAGCAAAGGGTCAATAGATAAATCTAAGCTAGGCTCACTAGCAGACTTTGACTTTGATTTAGCTCTTCTAACTCTATCAATCTCAAGTTTGCGCACATAGCGCTTCATAGCTAACCAATTATCATCACTTAAAACCTCGCATTCCTTGCACTTATTATCTAAAGCACATTCAAACCCCCTGCAACCCATACAGATAGTGTGAGGGTCAACCGACACTTTCGGCAACCTCACCTTGCAAATATCATTCGCATAAATACAATAATGAATTTTTTCACTCATGATAAGAAAGGAAAAAAGACAAAAAACAAACACGATTGTCAAATCCCAACACAGTGTACTTCACCAAAAACGAAGTCCAAAAAGGCGATGAAGGGAAAGCGATCCGAAAAAACTCTAAAGGGCGGACCAATGATGTTGTCGATCCGGCCGGCAGAGATAATCTGAGGAGCAGAAAACGGGAATGATTCCAAGTACCACCCTGTAAGGGTTGTTAACCATCTAACCACACAACCACCACAAGGCGGTTGCCGCGATTTTCGATTAAAATTCTGCCGCAGTCGGAGACTCAGCTATATATATATAACTGCCAGGTAAGTACTATTCATAAAAAGATGAATGTTTAGGAGGGCTTGTTCTGTCCTTTAGGGTGATGGAAAACCCCAAAAAACTAGACTCTGAATCTCCATCCCCAAATATAGAATCTTCTGGGATGGGATCACTTGGGACTTCTCTGTGTTGACCAGAAGACCCAGTTCCTTTGCTAATGTCAATGTCATTCTTAGATCCTTCAGACAGCGATTGAAGGAAGACGCCCTGAGTAACCGGTCGTCGAGATACAGGGAGGCTCTGATACCTGTCGAATGCAGGAAGCTTGCCACATTGAGCATGAGCTTTGTAAAAATAAGAGGAGCGGTGCTGAGGCCGAAACACAAAGCCCGAAACTGGAAGACTTCCTTCCCGTAAACGAACCTTAGGTAACGTTTGAAGCTCGGATGTACAGGTATTGCTCGACTTACGACCTATGCGACATACGACTATTCGACTTTACGACCATTTTTTCAGCGTGATGACGTCACAAGTTTATCGGAAATAGGATGAATATTTCCTTGAAAATAGTCTATTTTCTTGTATACATATAAACTGATTTATCTTGGTAAATTATTATTTTCTTTTATTGTTAATATTCAGTATTTATTTTCAGTTAAAAATACATGAAAGTTTTAATATCTGTCGAGTTCATATTATGTCTGGTGACGTCACATCACCGGCGGATAGCTTCCGGGCAATACAGTGATTTCCTTCCAATAGGCCTACAATTAATATTAGTGTTTCCATTATCGAAATATTAAATAACGATACAAAGTATTTTGAGGGTCTGTATCGGTTATCATGAGTACTATGTAGCGTAAATTTGACCGAACGCTACTTTTTTAATCTCTGATAATGGATCGATGTTTATCTAAAGAATAATATACTATTAGGGCAAATATTTTCTTGAAAATAATATATTTCCTTTTACATTATAGAAATAAAATACTTTTGTTTGTTAAGTTAGTATTTTCTTTTCATTTCTTGCGAGAAACAAAGAAAATGAATTTACATATATTGCAAGTCATTCTTCGTAGAGTTTACTGTACGTCACGTGTCTTGTGACGTCATGTATCTGGCGGAAGCGC
>NC_090756.1:75938054-76010600 GCF_036898095.1 Palaemon carinicauda
CTACTGTGCAGCAAATTCATCGCCATCATCATTCAAGTTTTTCTTCAACTTCTTTCGTGGTGAGTACAGTAACAATCTTTATTTTTTACTTTAATATTCTTACTGTACATTCTCTAAAACTGTATTTGTGCCCTGTTTTATAGTTTAGTACTGTACGTACTGTATGCATTAAGTTTAAAGGGAAGGTTTTAAAAGTCTAAATGTTGTAAACCTTCTTATTTTTTTTGTTTAAAATTTACATTTACGTACGTAAAAACAATCTCTCTCTCTCTCTCTCTCTCTCTCTCTCCTCTCTCTCTCTCTCTCTCTCTCTCTCTCTCCTCTCTCTCTCTCTCTCTCTCTCTCTCTCTCTCTCTCTCTCTCTCTCTCTCTCTCTCTCTCTCTCTCTCTCTCTCTCTCTCTCTCTCTCTCTCTCTCTCTCTCTCTCTCTCTCTCTACTCTCTCTCTCTCTCTCCTCTCTTCCTCTCTCTCTCTCTCTCTCTCCTCTCTCTCTCGTAATTGTTTTCCTGCTTTGCTACGTACAATACTGTATGTGCTGTACAGTACTGTATGATTTTATATAGATACGGTAAATTATATTTGTAAGGTAACATATTTTGTAAATGCTTTTACTGTAAATACTGTATGTACTGTATCATTATTTATCACTATCATCATGCGCGTTAAATGCCTTGTTTGTTCTGAGCGTGGTTGTTTACTGAGCGTACAGTACTTTATGACGCCGTCGTTTCAGGCGGCGTCATAAAGAAAAACATTTCATTGGAAGTCCTAAGAAAAATACGTAAACTAAAACATTGGTAATAAAAAATCAACATACAGTACTGTATAATCAATATAATCGATGCAAAAACTAACCTATACATATATGTGTACACTAAATGAGTTTGTTTCTTCATTATGATCAGAGATGAACGTAAACAAAACATTGGTTGCCATTTTTCATCGTGCTTTTTAGGTGTTTAGGAAACGCATGATATAAAATCGCCTTTAATATTTGTGCCTGTTTTAGTTTAGGGTGCTGTAGTACATGCATTAAGTGTTCTGTACATTAAAGGGTGGTTTGTTAACAGTACTACGTACAAGGGAAGGTTTTAAAAGTCCGAATATACATGTTAAATAAATAGGTAAATATGATGTCACTACTTCGCGGATTTTCACCTATCGCGCCCGCGTCTGGAACCTATCTACCGCGATAAACGAGGGTTCACTGTAGTGGAATCTTGAAGTTCAATGCTGTCGCAAACAGATCCACAGTTGGGGAACCCCACAAAGTCAGGACTTTGTTGGCTACTAAATGATCCAAAGACCACTCGGTACTCACTATCTGAGACGCTCTGCTCAGATTGTCGGCGAGCTCATTCCTCTTGCCTGGGATGAAACGTGCCAATAGTGGGATCGAGTGGACTTCGGTCCATCTCAGTATCTCTACTGCAAGATGGAATAGCTGCCTCAAAAAGGTACCTACTTGCTTGTTGATGTAAGCCACTAATGTGGTGTTGTCGCTCATCAACACCACAGAGTGACCCGCCAGGTATTGTTGGAACTGCTGAAGGGCTAAGAAAACGGCCTTCATCTCTAAAAGATTTAAATGGAGGCACTTTTCTGATTCTAACCACAGGCCTGAGGTCCTGTGGTGTGGAACGTGGGCTCCCCACCCTTTCTTTGAGGCGTCCGAAAACAGAATCAAATTCGGAGGGAGGACGAGAAGATCCACTCCTCTTCTTAGGTTCTCATCTGTCACCCATCTGTCACGTTCCGCAGGTCCCATAAGGATCATGACGTCCGGGGAATCGCAACCTTGATTCCACCGGGACTTGAGTTGCCACTGGAGAGATCTCATTCTGAGGCCCCGTTAGGAACTAGACGAGCCAAAGATGAGAGGTGACCGAGGAGACGTAACCACGATTGGGTTGGAAGCTCTTCTCGTCTGAGAAAAGGGCTTACAACCTTCCTCAGCCTTCCTATCCTGTCGTCTGATGGGAAGGCTTTGTGGAGATTGGTGTCTATAATCATGCCTAGGTATACCAATCTTTGAGTGGGAAGCAGAGAGGACTTCTCGAGATTTACCATGATCCCCAGATCCTGGCAAAGTCCCAGAAGTTTGTCTCGGTGTTGAAGAAGGGATGACTCCGAGTCTGCTAGGATCAGCCAGTCGTCCAGATAACAGAGGAGACGGATGCCGATCCTGTGTGCCCACGATGATATTAGGGTGAACACTCTGGTGAAAACCTGTGGTGCTGTGGAGAGACCGAAACACAGCACCTTGAACTGGTATTCCTTGTTGTCGAGGCTGAATCTTAAGTACTTCCTTGAAGACGGATGGATTGGGATCTGGAAGTACGCGTCCTTCAGATCCAGTGTACACATGAAGTCTTCGGGTCTCACTGCAAATCTGACCGTGTCTGTGGTCTCCATGCTGAACGGGGTTTGCTTGACAAACTTGTTCAGAGCTGAGAGGTCGATGACTGGTCTCCAGCCTCCAGACGCCTTCTTTACAAGAAAGAGTCGACTGAAGAAGCCTGGGGACCCGTCGAGGACATCCTGGAGAGCGCCCTTCTTCAACATGGTCTGGACTTCTGCCCGAAGGGCCTGCCCCCTTGCTGATCTCATGGCAAGGGAGCTCAACGACACTAGATGGTCGTCAAGGGAGGTAGAGATGTTGTGAACGGGACGCGATATCCCTGACTGATTACGGAAATCGTCCAGGAATCGGCCCTGAGTTGCTGCTACCTTTCTGCGCAACTTTTAAGTCATCCCCCCTCTGGTGGACATGCAGGGGGACTGCCAATCCTAGCGTTTGCGGCCTCGGCTGCTCCCTCTAGGATTCTTCCCTCCCCTGGAGGGCTTCTTGCCTTTCCTGTCCTTGACAGGAAAGGGCTTGGACACCACTGTCTTCGCTGCCGTTGTCGGTTTCGTGGTCTTCGAAGGACAGGACTGCTGGGGTGCTGGAGGCTTATAGGGCTTGGATGTCAAAGCCCTATGTAGGAGGAAGTCTTGGTGGGACTTCCTCCACCTCTCAGCAGCCTGCTCCACGTCCTTAAGCTCAAACAGGTTTGTTTCCATCACGGAAGAATGTCTGAGCCTGCTTATCTCAGTGCTAGGGACCTTCTCGTGGAACCTCTCAGACACTGCATCCCGACGTTTCAGGATGGTGTTTGCCCACAAGTTCGAGACTTGGTGGGTCAGAAACTCGATCGTGCGAGTGCCTGAGAGTAGAAAGGTCTCCATAGCTTTCCTGGTACGTTCTTTGGATAAATCCTCCGAACATAACAGGATACCTTAGGTCCCTAACCGGATATCCAGCCATGAAGTGGCCTGCATGGCACACTTCGCAACCTTCTCCTGATTAAGGATCTCAGTCGCCGAGAATGAGACCTACCGGTTGGAGAGTCTCTCAAGAGGGACTCCCCTGGTAAGCTCTTCCAAAGAATGGTGAAGGGGAAGAGCTAAACAAGGCTCCTCTACGATCTCAAAGTACCTCCTCTGCTGCACACGAGGAGATGGAGAAGCTTGTTGCCGGCACTGGATCGGCTGGAGGAGGCTCGCTCAGAGAGCTGTACTGCGATCTTGTCCCTGGAACTCTTATCCCCCTGAGACCAGGGCAAAGCTGCACTGGCCTTAGAGGGTTTTTGAGTCCAAAAAACTCGGTCCAAGACCATGTCTTTGCCCTCATGAGGAGGAATCTCTGGGTCAGCAAACCCATTGAGAGTCCTCATAAGGGTCAGAACCTGCCAAAAAGCATGTTCTGACTCCTGCAGCTCTCCTCCGGAAGGACTAGCTGCGAAGTCTCCTGTCCCCAAAGGCTCTTCTTGGGGAGACTCGTAGACGTTCTCCAAGTGACTGGCTGGCTCCATTCTAAGTCTTGACGAGGACTTCGGTACTATCTTGGAGTCCTTCGACTCCCTCCTGGGAGGGATGCAGGACTCCAACAACGACTGAGGTAGGCTCTTCTCTGCCCCTACCCGAGAAGACTTTCCAGCGCGAGGTGGGGTTTCCCTCATTGGTGAAATGGGGGAACGTCCCACCTCACGTGACTCCCCTGAGGACAGGCAATCCTCGTCCGAAGGGGAGGGAGAAAAAGTCTGAGGGGGGGCTCCCTCGAAGGCTTACGAGGAGACAGCTTAGTCCTCAGAGAAGTCACTGCGTCCGAAACTCCTCTTTTTCTCTTCAGGGGAGTAGACGCAGCCAAGGATTTGTGGCCCAAATCAGAGAGAATAGGCTTGACAGCCTGCGAGACCACTCTGATAAGTGCCCCAAACCAAGGCTTCTGGCTGATGGCTGCGCTATCAGACACTCCTTCTGGAGGGACAGGGATCGACTGATCCCTGGGAGGAGTTTCCATTGGGGGTTCGCCAGTAAAGAAAAAGAAGATAAAGAAGAAATGTCCCTGGACCTTTCTGGAACCTTCCCCCTACCGGCGAGCACGCTGTTCTGCGCTTGCGGGTGTGTGTGTGTGTGTGTGTGTGTCGATGGTGACCTTGCCGCGCGTTGTCCTGCAGCCTCGCGCGTGGGAAGATATTGGCAATCGCACTGGGAAACGCGTTAGCGCTCGCGTGATGAGGAATACCCGGGGTCACGCGCGAGAGACTGATGGTGCGCGTGCGTGCGCGAGGGCGATTGCGAGGGCGCGCACAGGCGAGCGATGGCGCGTAGGAGAGTGCACAGGAAGCGCGTGGGCGCGCAGGATCAGGATGAAGAGCCCGTGCGGGAGAGATCGTGCATCCCAGAAGATATCGTCGGGCGCGCGCGCACGCAAGGGAGATATCCCTTGCACGTGGGCGTGCAGCTGGAACCTGTGCTCGTTGGCGCGCCTCCTATAGGCGCACATCAGGCTGGCGATGCGTTGCTGCTGTGGGAGATGGGCGTGGGCGCGCATCCTCGTGGGCGCGTGTAGGTGACTGCATGCAAATGCGCGCTGGCGAGGGATGGCGCGCTGGTGCGTTGGCGAGCACTGGCGAGTAGGGGAAGTCCCAGACTTCCTTACCGCACCAAGATCCGAAGATCGTGGGCGCGCAGGAGATCGTTGGAGCAGTGACCGCTAGAGCGCAGATGAGCGCTGGCGTGCAGGAGAGCGCTGGCGCGTTGGTGAATGCTGGCGCGCAGGAGAGCGCTGGCGCACGGCGCGCAGCAGGTTGAAGGCGCGCAGGTGAGCGCTGGTGCGCAGGTGAGCGCTGGCGCGCTTTATCAGAAACCTTGGCAGCAGGTGAGCGCTGGAGCGCAGGTGAGCGCTGGCACACTAACTCAGGAACGGCAGCAGCAGGTGAGCGCTGACGCGCTTTCTCCGAGACCTCAGTGAGGTCAGGAGAACGTTGGCGCGCACGCTTGGCATGGCGCATAAGGGACGTATGCGCTAATTTGCGCGTACGCCCTTGTTGTCCCGAAGGGACCGGTGCCTGTTTTTTTAAAACAGGTTTGGTTGGCGCATAAAGCGCATCAGCAGCCAGGAACGGCGACGGCAGGTCAGCAGGTCTGACGGGACGGGTGGAAGGTCGGCGTGCCCTTTGTAAGGACGACCTTCCACCCAAGGGGATCGTGAACAATCCGCAGAGGTGGGCCAGGGTAGTAGCAGGAACAGTCGGAGATCGATGACGAGGCTCCTCTGCGGCGGACTGCAAAAGTGATGGTGAACCGAAGAGGCGCCTCCTCACCGTCTTATAAGGTGAAGGAAGGCCTCTCCGGCGAAGAAGGCGAGCCTTACGACGAATACGCCCTCTCGGGGCTGTTGGGTCAGCAAGCTGATCTTCAGCAGTCCTCCGAAGAGGAGTCTCTGTGAGTGAACTCCCCCGAGGGAGAGAATCACCGGCAGGAGAGACTGTTGGACTTAGTTTCTCCCCCTTAGATTGTGCAGGAACGGGAGAAACTAAGCCTTCAGCTACTGCGGGTTGAGAGGTTGCAGAGGTATTAGGAGATACCGCATTGGATACCTCTGACACCACAACGTCGACAATAGACAGAGGATCAACCTCTGCCAAAGTCGGCGATTGCTTGACAGCGGCACTCAACCGGATGATGTCAATCAATGCTTCCTTGGAGGACTAACCCTCGAGCCCCAAGGAAGACCAAAGCTGGAATAAATCAGTTACATTAACATTTAAATCCTCCCCTGGGGGAAGAGGTGGAGCTGCCTCGCTAGGGGAGGCAACGCCATGTCTCAAACCCCGAGGTCGGGAAACAGAACTACGGTCTACGCTACCACTCGACCATTTCTCGAAAGAAACTGATCGAGTGGGAGCTTCGGAGGAGGTTTGGGCAGCGGAAGAAGAGCCCCTGGAATTTTCTCCTTTCAAAGAAATCTTCGAAGAAGAAATATCCCGCCTGGACTTCTTCCGTCGCCGAGAAACCTCTCCCACTGGGAGGTAGACCACTCCCTGCACTCCCCACACTTATTACTACTATCACACCGTTGGCCCCTACAGTAAGGACAAAGGGTGTGAGGGTCCGTCTCGACCGCCGACATAAATGTACCAAAAGGGCGGTCGGGTAATCCAGGACATTTGCGCATTTTCGCAGAGGCCAACTTCACACACAAACCTGTGGGAGAGAAAGCAAAAAGACATTAATGGCTGTCAGAGAGGCGAGGGTGAGAGCGGACACGTCCGACTACCACCCGAGCCGAGAGCAAAGTGAGCTCAAGCACAGGTGTGTGTGTGAGGGGGGGAGTAGCAAGCTACCCTCCCTACCCCACGCTAACTAGCGGTGGGGTAGTAAACCCTCGTTAAAATTCTAATGGCTCATCATTTCAGCTACGCCGAAAGTAATAACCCCTATTAAACAGCATGGTTTGTATGTCAGTTACGGAATAACCTATGGCTTAGGAAAGCGTTAGCATGTGGTTGCTTGGAAAATCGTGCCGTGGAGGAAGATCCTCTCGGAATTCTGTCAGGAGCTGTTGAAGGTCCGGGAACCATTCTGCGGGTTGCCATAGCGAAGCTATTGGAACTCCGTCAGGGGTTGCAGAAGGTCTGGGAACCCTTCTGCAGGATGCTATAGCGAACCTATTGGAATCATTGATAAGATCTTGCTTATCCTGACTTGGCTGAGAACTTTTCACCAGACCGAATGGGGGGAAAAGAAACAAGGCACACCTCTAGGCCGGCCCAATGATCTTGGAATACATCTTGTTTGAGGGCCTGGTGTTCTGGGACTAGGGAACGGTCGAGTGAGAGCCTGAAGATCAGGGCCTCTGCGAGCATAACCACAGTCGGGGACCTCACAAAGTTAAGACTTTGTTGGATACAAGATGATTCCAAGACACTAGTAGCCCACTATCTGGGTGGTTTTGCAAGCACATTCCTGTACCAGGAATGACCGAGCAGATGGGAGCAACTAAGAGAGGTGAAAGCTGGCACCTTTCTGAATCGGGGCAACGGACAAGGCTGGAATGGTGCGGCATATGGACGCAGAAGACAGGCCACTTTGCAGAAGCTCTCGTCTGCCACCCATCATCCGCGGATTGTCCAGCGGTGAGGGGGGGGGAGTGCATAGCAATAAACACATCTCGAGATGATGTCGAGACATGTAACTAATTGCACGTTCTTGCAACGAAGGGGAACAGCCGGTTCTCCCTCCAACTGCCACTAATCCAGTGTGGTTGGCCGAATAAGACCGATACCAAACGGTAAACCAGTTAATCAGTACAGCTTATGTTATAATAGCGAATCTCCATAGAGATCGCTTTCAGGAAAAGAGACTGTACGGTAATCACCGAACGCATCCAACCAAACCCAAGAGGGATTGAGACGTATCTTCAATCTATTGTTGAGTGGGTAAAGAGCATAAGTCTACTAAGAAGTAACACCGAACTGTGAGCATGACAAGCATACATGCGTGGTTTGACTTTAAAGTCGTGTCCGGAACTCAGTTGGAGAAAGTTGAAAACGTTTGTAACGGAGGTTTCTCCTTCTTAGGACAAAAATATGCGTATTTCTCCGTCTCCAGTCGGTAAACTAGCATCTATATTAAATGTTCCCGACTAGGGAACAGATATGCTTATGAGAAGTTTCCAGCCAAAGCCTTTGTAAGAGACTAAGACTTCCGATCGGGGGAAAGGAAAAAATGCCTATAAGGAGGCAGAACGTAAATGCCGTATGTCTGGTTACAGGAAAGTAGCCAAGTAATGCACTGAATAACCTGGTTTCAATAAGGGATATAAATATACAACTTAATAGAACAGAGTTCTAATTGCAAGATGTATATAGCCCTTATTGGCAGAAAGATCGCTTGCACGCATATATGTATTTGTCCATTTGCGCTAGTGCATGCGTATTCTCTGCCTCCAGGAGACGTTTGCAACGTACCGGTTGCGAGAATAATGTATGTGCGACGAATCACAACATTATTGCCGAAAGAATTTTGATCGTTGACTAACTGTAATATTTTCTTGAATGAGAGCAAACATGTTCTCAAACAAAACATACAGTTATAGAAGCGATCATTTCCCCCTTTGGTTTACCCCTCCTCCTTATGAGGGGCTAACCAGCGTTTATTACACAGAAACGGATAGCTGGTTACCTGTGGGCGGGGTTTGAAACGTTCGTAAATGTAATGAAAAGTTGCCCACGCTGTTGCTATCGTTCTTTTAACGTCAGCTAACAATGTTCCTTTGGAACAAATTGTTCGAAACAATAACCCTGTAAGGATAGAATAAAAAGTCTCGGAAGCCTATCGTGTAAAAAGGCAAGTCGTTATACCCAGGGTACAATGACGGGGGAGGCTGACTCCATCAGATGGTAGAACCGAGTTTAAGACAATAACCTCGCGGTTTTGTCTTGGCTAGAGCGCATGCTCCGGGACGGCTTACAGCCTTCATAAAGTTTTAACAACACCCATTGAAGTTCTGTAAAGACATAATTGCCATCGACCGCTTACCCTTCGGGGTTGCCATCGAACGCTTTCTCGCTAGTGAGAAAACTACCGTCTAAATAAGGCAAGGCCTGCCAGGGGAAATGAACTGGAATGTGAAGAATTTTTCATTACCAGCTCACTTCAGTCTGCTAACCAAACCACTCGAAGTGGGAAGGTGGAAGAAGATGACAGTGGTTCGTTCGAAAATGAAAGGATCGGTGCTGGCGAAACCAGACTAGCTGATATGGTTAACAGCTGAGAGTGTAGAGTGACGTATCAAGTCACACATTTGGAAGACCCATCCCGTAGGGTGGGGGAGGTCGACCATAGAGTTTTCAGAAAAAACTCTGGATCGCGGAAACCGAGAGATTCGGATGAAAACCTAGGGGTTCAGAATCTATTTGTGAATTCCTTTCTCACGACCTTAAGGGATGTTGTGCTGAGAACCTGCAGGAACTCTGTTCTTGATTCCTGATGGAATACTCAGAAATTGTGTTACGTGACCAGGACCCAAAGGAACTGTTTCATAGTTACCTGTAGAGATTTGGAAACCCCTAGGCAGCAGGCATCCCTCTGTCATAAGAGTAAAAGTTTTGATGACGATGGGCGCGCGCGAACAATTCACAGGATGAGTTCGAAAACTCTGTCATGAGAGTAAAACTCTTGTGCACTCGTGAACACTTCGCGCAACGAGGGTTCGAAAAACTCTGTCATAAGAGTTGTTCGCGCACTTCAACTGATTGTGTGCGCGCCAAGTTGGTCGTGTGCGCCAAGGTGGTCGTGCCTGCGCGCCAATATGGTCGTGCGTGTGTGCCAATATGATCGTGCGCTCTACATTGGCTGTGCGCATCAATCCGATCACGCGTGGCAACTTGGCCGTGCGCGCTAAATTGGTCGTGCCCGCCAATTTGGTCGTGCAAGCCAATCTGTTCGAGCACGCCAATTTGGTCGTGCACGCCAATCCGGTCGTGCGCGCCCGATCGTTGGTGCGCGCAAAAGGTTGGTCGTGCGCGCCAAATTGCACGCGAGAGCTCTCAGTGTGGCGAGATTACTCACTACTACTTTCACCTGAAGATTCACGATAGCCTGTCTTGTGTGAGCGCGAACGATCAACACAACGAGAGTCCGCAAACTCTATCGTATAAGTATGGCTACGATCACGAGAACCCAAAGGTTCAGCGTGAACTGCGTTGTGAGACCCCGAAGGGTCAGCGCAAACGAGAAACGGAAGTTTCTCTATCACAATACCCCCAAGGATCAGCGTGACTAAGGGCACGAGAGACCAAAGGCCTAACAAAGCCTGTGTTGCGAGACCCCGAAGGGTCAGCGCAACGAGAAACCGAAGTTTCCCTGTCACTAAACACCAAAGTGTCGGAGTGACTAAAGTTACGAGAGCCCAAGGGTTCTGCGTAACTAATGTTACGAGACCCCGAAGGGTCAGCGTAACAAGAAACCGAAGTTTCCCTGTCACAAAACACCAAAGTGTCAGTGACTAAAGTCACGAGAGCCGTAGGGTTCAACATAACTAATTTTACGAGACCCCGAAGGGTCAGCGTAACGAGAAAACCGAAGTTTCCCTGTCACAAAACACCGAAGTGTCAGAGTGACTAAATTTACGAGAGCCCAAGGGTTCTGCGTAACTAATGTTACGAGACCCTGAAGGGATTGAAGGATCCCTGGAAGGAGTCACTGTCATTGGTGGGTTCGCCTATGGTAGCTTTGGGATCCTGGACCCCTCTGGATGTTTCCCTTCTCCCAAAATGCGCGGTGGTATGCGCTTGCGGGGAGGGGAATGGTGCGATGGCGACCTCGCCGTACGTTGTTAAGTAGTCTCGTGCGCGCGGGGCTATTGACGCTCGCGCGAGGGAGAATAATGGCGCTCGCGCGAGGGAGAATATTGGGGCTCCCGCGCGGGAGACTGGTGGCGCGCGCACGGGAGAGTATTCGCCCGCGCGCAGGATTATCACGTTAAATGCACGGGCGCGCGAGATAGTGTTCGCGCGCGCAGGAGAAAGTTCCCTAGCGCGCGGCCCCGCAGATGAATCATGTGGGGCGCGTGGGAGCGCGGGAGAATGTTGGCGCGCATCCCTTGGAGAGGATGGGCGAGTGTGCGCAGGGCGCTCGCGCGTATCCTTGTGGATGCGAGCGGGAGAAGGCTGGCGCACAGGTGAGCGCTGGCGCGTTGATACTGGTTGGCGCATGGGAGAAAACAACATTGCTGACTTCCCGGAAGTACTGCTCTCTGTTGAACGTTGGCGCGCAGGTTTTTCCTGACGCGTAGGATGATGCGCAGCATGGCGCACAGGAGAGCTGGATTTTGAGCGCGTATGCACGCGGGCAGGAGACTGTCGGCGCGCGGGAGAGCGCTGGCTCGCAGGAGAGCACCATTGCGCAGGAGATTGATGGCGTGCAGGTGGTCTGTGCGCAGGTGAGTGTTAGCGCGCTGATGGGCATGGGCGAGTAAGCGTAGGGCGCGTGGGCGCAGTTTGCGCAGGGCGCGCAGGAGAACGTGGGCGCATATGCGCATGAGGGCGCGCTTAGTGCGTGATGGAGCTATGCTCCTGTTGGAGCGTATGCACGTGTTAGCGCGTACGCCCTTGATGCCCTGTGTTAGGTTTTAGTGATGGGGCCTGATGAGTACTAAAGAGCGTTCGTCAGGTCTCGTTGGCGCGCAACAGTGTGCTTTGGTAGAGCCTTGTTAGGCCCATGTAGACATGGTCACTGCAGGTTGGCAGGTCTGTTGGGTGAAAGGTCGACGTGTCCTTTAAAAAGGACGACCTTTCACCGAAGGAGATCGCGAACGATCTGCAGAAAGGTCCAGGACTAATGCAGGAGCAGTGATGGATGATTGGTCTAGAGGTCCCTCTGCAGCGGACTGCATCGAAGATGTTGAACCAAAGAGGTGCCTCCTCACCGCAGGTGAAGGAAGGCCTCTATGGCGAAGAGGAAGGCGAGCCTTCTGACGAATGCGCCCTCTGGGGGCCGTTGGATCAGCAAGCTGACCTTCTGCAGTCCTCCGAAGAGGAGTCTCTGTAAGTGAACTCCCCCGAGGGGAAGAAACACTAGCAGGAGAGACTGACGATGGACTTAGTTTCTCCCTCGTAGGTTGAACAGGAATAGGAGAAACTAAGCTGTCAGCTACCGTAGAGTTTGGAGTGGAAGAGGTGATGGGTGATACTGCACTGGATACCTCTGACACCACAACGTCGACAAGAGACAGAGGATCAACCTCTGACGGTGATGACGAATGCTTGACAGCGGCACCCAATCGGATGTAGTTAAGCAAAACCTCCTTGGAGGGCAAACCCATAAGCCCCAAGGAGGACCAAAGCTAAAAAAGGGTGGTTAGTGACATATCCTCCCCCGGGGGGAGAGGTGGAGCTGCTTCGCTAGGGGAAGCAATGCCATCTCTCGAGTCCCGAGGTTGGTAAACAATACATCGATCTACGCTACCACTCGACAGTCTCTCGAAAGAAAACGACCGAGTGGGAGCTTCGGAGGAGGTTTGGGCAACGGAAGAATAGGCCTTGGGTTTTTCTCCTTTCGAAGCAACCTTCGAAGGAGAAATATCCCGTTTGGACTTCTTCTTCCATCTTCGCGAAAACCTCTCCCACTGGGAGGTACACCACTCCTTACACTCACTACACTTGTTGTTGCTATCACACCGTTGGCCACTACAAAAAGGACAAAGGGCGTGAGGATCAGTCTCGACCGCTGACATGAATGTTCCACAGGGGCGGTCGGGAAACCAAGGGCAGGTGCGCATGATCGCAGAGGCCAACTTCACATACACAGAACTAGAAAAAGAAAAGACAAAAGCAATTAAATGGCTGCCAAATGATGGCGAGGATGAGAACGGACACGTCCGACTACCATCCGAGCCGAGATCAAAGTGAGCTCAGGCACAGGTGTGAGAGAGGCGGGTGTAGCAAGCTACCCTCCTCTATCCCCGCTAACTATCGGTGTGGGTAGTAAATCCTCGTTAAAAATTAATGGCTCGTCATTTCAGCTACGCCGAAAGTAATACAGTGCCCCTATTAAATAGCGTGGTTTGTATTCCAGTTACGGAACAACTCAATTTTACAAAGACGTTTACCACTAAACTACGTAGTAGTAAATGAGGCATTGTACTGGACTGTTCGTATTTCTATGCTGATATTCTCACCATACTAAGGACCATTAAAGAAATCCTAAGAGACAAAATAACAATAAAGTGGAAGCAGAATTAATATTTTGACTTGCCTTTTAATCCACAACAGTTTCTTTATCATGCCTGATCTACCTGACAACAAGCCGCAGTGGCACACCTGACCTCATGTAGCCTTGAGTAGCAAAACCCTAGATGTGCGTTACTTGACCTGTCACTCACTGTATGGGTCCCGTTCTTTATATAAAAAAAAAAAAAAAAAAAAAAAAAAAAAGACATATTTCTATAGGAAACAACTTTTTTAGTAAAAAAGCTCTTTTTGTCCGTAACTATAATAAAAACAGTACTCCATTATTTGTAATTTACTTTTAGGACCCTGTTGTAGTGTAAGGACACCGTCTTACAATGCTTCATTGTCAAATCAGCTCTCCTTTTACTCTTGTATATATATTTCTGTTAACATAACATAATTGTTGTTTATTTTGTCATGTGTCAAATCATCTGCTCTTTCATCTCATGTATTATTTTTATTTATATGATAGACTTTGGATTTTATATTTATCAGAATGTTAACGTAAAGAAACAAATGCCCAGCCAATCTCACCAGTCAGCAGTCGGTTAGTCACCTGCCCAACAGGATGCTACCTTTCCATCCGCAGAAGTCTATGTCATTCACCTGTCTCGTGAATAAACCATCATTCGACATGATCTGTCTCTCGTTCCTCACAACTGATGACTGATAGTGTTTCCCTTAACGGACTTATAACGGCGACCTCGGTAGAGATTGTTTGGGCTAGCGACTCCACGCACCTCAACGCCAATAACAGACCAATGACGACGCAAAACTACTTTTGCGTTCTGTTATTACCAAAGCAGTTTTTCCACGGTAATTTACGATTACTCGACTGCTTGGAGCCCCTACTCCGCTCCTGGACTTACTATGGCTTATCATCGAGTTTCGGAGTGTCATAACAGATGGCAGACTCATCCGTCGACAGTACCTAACCCCTCGCAACCAAGGGCCATGGCGTGATCATCACGCAACTGACACAAACAGCCACACAGGTGTCGATGAGACAGAAACTACAGTTACCTCCATTCACACCTGACGCATCAACAGTGTGGTTTCAACGTGCCGAGTCCCACTTCAAGTAGGCCAACATCACCGATAAAGTAAAAAAGGTCGACATGGTGATGGCGATGCTAACGTCAGACACATTCATGAAAATCTCCTCCTGGCTGAAGAAGAGGCCGGCACCCATGAAATACGGTGACCTGAAGAAGAAGCCGACAGAAGTCTACGACCTACCAGTAACCTTGAGGGCGGCCCTGGTTGCCGCAAATAGCAGCCCCATCACCTGCTACGAGATTAGGACATTGAAAATATCAATCGTGGGCCAGACCTACAGCTGACCTTTCCTGATCGCTGACATCATGGTGCCTCTCCTGGGCACCGACTTCCTCACCCACCCCGAATTGCTAGTAGACGTGCATCGCTAACGACTCTTCGACCAAGGGACCTACCAGTCCCACCACCTCTGCTATAAGTCCAGCCGGCCAGGGTGTGCTCTGTCATGCCTCACGAGTATGGCCACCTCCTGCAAGAATTCCCCGTTTTCAAACCTGAGCTTCGTCATCTGGTCCCTGTCAAACATGGAATATACCACCACATTACATCAACTGGCCCTCCAAACTACTGCAAATTCAAGCATCTTCCACCACAGAAACTACAAGACGCCAAGCGCACTTTCCTTGAGATGGACCACATGGGAATCTGCAAAAAGGCGTCCAGCCCATGGGCCTCCCCATTTCACATGGACGAGAAACCCGACAGCAGCTGGAGGCCTTGCAGTGACTGCAGGCGTTTGAATCTGGCTACAATGCTAGACCACTACCAGCTCCCCAATATACAGGATCTCACCGGCGCCCTCCACGGGGCCCCAATCTTCTCCAAGATGGACCTCCTGAAGTCCTACTTCCAGGTCCCGGTGCATCCTGACGACATCCCAAGATAGCTATCATCACTTCATTTGGGTCCTACGTCTTCTCATACTCAACGTTCAGCCTGAGAAACGCTGGGGTGACCTTCCAGCGTCTGGAGGATAGCATCCTGGGGGACCTGCCCTTCCACGCCATATACGTCGACGACATCCTCGTGTTGTCCAAGTCACAGGAAGAACACCTCGGGCACGTGAAGGAGGTTTTGAAGCAATTTCAGGAAAATGGCCATGTAGTGCATTTTGACAAATACACTTTTGGGGCCGAGAAAGTAGAGTTCCTGGGGCACGAACTATCGAAAAAGGGCGTGCACCCTGTGACATCAAAGGTCGAGGCCATCAACAAATTCCCCACGCCAACCTCCATGAAATCTCTTCAAGAATTCATCAGTATGACAAATTACTACAGGAGGTTCCTTCCCAACATAAGTGGCGTGATGAACCCGCTACTCAACGTCCTATATGGGTAAACAAAGAAGCTACAGTGGAGTCCTCCTCAACAAGAGACCTTCAAGCTGACAAAGGCTGCCCTTTGCAAGGCTACAAACCTGGTCTATCAGGACCCCAGGGCCCTCTTAGACTAACTATTGATGCCAGTAGCATAGCCTGCGAAGTCGTCCCGGAGCAAGTGGTAAACAACAAACCACAACCACTTGCCTTCTTCAGCAGGAATTAGAAACCACCAGACATACCCTATAGCACCTTTGACTATGAGCTCCTGGCGGTGTACCTCGCCGTCCGACACTTCAACTACCTGCTGGAGGAACCCCATTCGCCATATAGACAGATCACCAACCATTAGTCCACGCCTTCACCAAATCCGAGGGTGACTAGTCAGCTCAACAGCAACGACACCTGGCCGCCATCTGCGAGTTTGGCTGCACCAACAGCTACATCACGGGGAACAAGAACCCAGTGGTGGACGCCCTCTCAAGAATCAACATCAACTCCATCCACATCTGGGTGGACTACAACAACATCGCCCAGGAAAAAGCAGCCAACGCCGAAACAGCAGACGTCAAAGTGGAGCCCAATGGCGCCACTCTGCTCTGTAACACTAGCATAGGTCCCCCTTGACCCTTGATCCCGCCATCAAGACAAACATTGATATTCAACATCTTCCACGGCCTCTCTCACCCCTCAATGAGGACACCCACCACGCTCATGACGGAAAAGTTCATGTGGCCTGGCATCAAGAAAGACTTGCGTGAATGGGTACGTGTATGCACTGTGTGCCAATCCAGCAAGGTCGGCCGTCACACTGAATCAGGGGTTGCCAGTTTCCCACAGCCCAAGCGATGATTTGACTACATCCACATCGACATAGTGGGTCCCTTACCACCCTCAGAAAACGCCAGGTACCTGCTAACCATCATCGACCGTTCAACAAGGTGGCCAGAGGCAACTCCTATAGCTGAGCCATCAATGGACGCTTGTGCCTAGGCCCTTCTCTCCAACTGGGTTAGCCGTTTCGGGGTCCCGGACAAAGTGACAACCGACAGGGGACCCGCTTTCATCTCGGACTTGTGAGCATCTCTCACCCGCCTCATAGGGACCAACACACAGCACGACCGCCTATAACCCTGCAGCCAACGTTCCTTGAAGGCGGCCTTAATGGCCCGATACAGAGACAAGCATTAGGTAAAACAACTTCCCTGGGCCCTCCTCCGTCTACAAATCCCTCCAAAATCCAATGGCGATGCTTCTCCAGCTGAGAGTCTACGGGGAGACGTTCGTTGTCCCTGGCAAGTTCTTCCCCTCCAACCCAGGCTCCGACGACATCACCATCGCCCAGCTTCAGGAGAGGGCAGGGAAATTCACGCCCTGTCAAAGAACATACACAGACAGGACGAAGCATTTCAGACCAGCTGCCCTGGATATCTACCCCTACGTCTTCATAAAGCAGGACGCCCACCACCCTCCACTCACACTACCTTACAAGGGGACCTATCGTGTGCTGGAAAGAACAAAGAAGGCCTTCAAAATCATGGTCCACTGAGCAGAAGACCGGTTAACCGTGGATAGATTGAAACCTGCTTATAACGACAACGCCGACGACCTTCATGAACAGCAGGAGCGGCGCCCACGAGTGCCTCCCGATAATAAACCAAAGGAAGCCACAGTGAAACCGACGAAACGTGGTCCAAGAAGACCGCAAACAGCAGTCGAACCCCACCGTGCTGGCATCCAGTAATCGCAAAATAAAAACTCACAAGTTGCAGATAGCGGCCCACCTATGCTAGTGTTTGACGCCGAGGCCGCCTGCAACCCCCGTCTCGCTACAGATACTAATGGGTAAATATATGATATTTTAACTACTAGCGAAATGACAAATTCGTAGATAATTTGTATTTTTCCTAACCATACAAACCTTAGCTATTTAAATAAGGTATTACTTTTGGCGTAGCTGAATGACAAGCCATTATATTTTTAACAAGGGTTAACTACCCCATCGCTAGTTAGCGGGGGGTAGGGGAGGGGTAGCTAGCTACCACTCCCTCCTCACACACCGGTGAACTGATTCACTTCACTAAGAGGTAGGACTTCACGGGGGACAGGGCTGGCGGGCAAGTATGATTAAATAGCTAAGATTTGTATGGTTAGGAAAAATACAAATTATCTACGAATTTGTCATGTTACGTAACCGAAATACAAACCACGCTATTTAAATAGGGTGGCATAACCCTTAGGTAGGGTGGTGAGTCCCAGCCGTACTGGCTTTGGCTTTGGCCGGGGACTCAGAATCCGAGTGTGTAGCACTCGAGATAAGGAGTCCCTGCTCCTCGCAAATCCCTTGCTCTGCAAGAAACATGCGGCCTACGTAAGCTTGTGTGTGAAGGAATGAAGTGTGACTCGTCCTAGGAAGTTGACCTGGAATCCTTTAGATGGAATTCTAGGATAGGACGTTCCAAATAGCACCTCGTAAGGGTATGGGGGACGCGACAGTATTATCTCAATACTAGGAACACAAGGAAACATGGTTTACCTGCAGTGGTATGAAGTCAGCTGTGCAGAGAATCCAGGATGCTGCTTTCCCCAAGAGAGGGGAGGATGAAGAAAAGAGTAAGGACCAGGCATACTTTTTTATTCATGCAGACTATAACCGGGTAACAATGCCCTCAACCTTCTGCTACTTGTCCATTAAGGAGCCTGAGGTTTAGACCAGCTGTTGTGCAGCCACCACAGGGCCGATAGAGAACGTATCGAGCCTCCTGTGGGTCACGTCCTGCAGGTAGTGGGCTGTGAAGGTTGTTTAACCTTTCCAGACCCCAGCTTGTAGAACCTGCGTCACTGAGTAGTTTCTCTTGAATGCAAGGGACGTAGCGATGCATCTGACATCATGTGCTCTAGGGCGACGTGATGGAGGAAGGTCTGGATTCAGGGAATGGTGGATGACCCTGCAAATCCATGCTGAGATGGTGTTCTTAAGTGACCCTCCTCTTCGTCCTTCCTGTGCTCAAAAACAATGCTCGCACTCAAGGACGAGCTGCAGCTGTTCTCTTAAGATAGAGCCTCAGACTCCTTACTGGGCACAGTAGGAGATGGTCTGGGTCATCTGTTACAGAACGGAGACTCGAAATCTGGAAGGAGTCGAACCGTGGGTCCGGAATCCCAGGATTTTGAGTCTTAGCCACAAACTCAGGGACGAACCCGAACGTTACCTCCCCCCCAATCCCATCGAATGGGCGACGTCGTACAAGAGACCATGAAGTTCACTGACTCGCTTGGCCGAGGCCAATGCGAGTAGGAACACCGTCTTCCAAGTCAGGTGACGATCAGAAGCCTGGCGTGATGGTTCGAACGGAGGTCTCTAAAGAGACCTGAGGACACGAACCACGTTCCATGGAGGAGGTCTCACTTCCGACTGAGGGCAGGTAAGCTCGTAGCTTCGTATGACTAGGGAAAGTTCCAGCGAGGCGGAAATGTGCATTCCTTTCAGCCTGAAGGCCAGGCTTAAGACTGAGCGATAGCATTTCACTGCCGAGATTGAAAGGCGCATTTCTTCCCGCAAATACACAAGAAACTCCGCTATTTCTGGCTTAGTGGCATCGAGGGGAGAGATTCCCCTTCCACGACACCAACCACAGAAGACTCTCCACTTCGCCTGGTAGACCCCTGAGGATGACTTTAGCAGGTGCCGAGACATCCTTTCCGCAACTTGTTGCGAAGCGCCTCTCTCTGTGAGGAGATGCTGGATAGTCTCCAGGCGTGAAGCCGAAGCGATGCTACGGCTTTGTGGAAGATGTTGCAGTGTGGTTGCTTGAGTAGCTCGTGTCGTGGAGGAAGTTCTCTCGGGAGTTCCGTCAGGAGCTGCAGAAGGTCCGGGAACCACTCAGCATGATGCCATAGCGGAGCTATTAGAGTCATTGACATGTTGACCGATATTCTGGTCTTGTTGAGCACCCTTCTCATCAGACAGAACGGTGGGAAGGCGTAAACGTCGATGTTGTCCCACCGTTGTTGGAAGGCATCTTACCAGAGTGCCCTGGGGAACAGTACAGCGGAAGCTTGAAGTTCAAGGCTGTCGCGAACAGGTCCACCGTCGGGTAACCCCATAAAGTTAGGACTTTGTTGGCTACTATAGGATCCAAAGACCACTCGGTACTCACTATCTGCAATGCTCTGCTCAGACTGTCGGCGAGCACATTCCTTTTGCCCGGAATGAGGCGAGCCCATAGTGGAATCGAGTGGACTTCAGTCCATCTCAGTATCTCTACTGCAAGATGGGATAGCTGTTGTGAAAAGGTACTTCCCTGCTTGTTGATGTAAGCCACTCACGTGGTGTTGTCACTCATCACCACCACGGAGTGACCCGCCAGGATCTGTTGGAACTGTTGAAGTGCCAGATATACAGCCTTCATTTCTAGCAGATTTATGTGGAGGCACTTTTCTGATTCTGACCATAGGCCTGAGGTTCTGTGGTTCAGAACGTGGGCCCCCCACCCTTCTTTTGAAGCGTCCGAGAACAGCATCAAATCCGGGGGGAGGACGAGAAGATCCACTCCCTTTCGGAGGTTATCGTCCGTCACCCACCACTGAAGGTCCGTCTGTTCTGCAGGACCCATAGGGACCAGAATGTCCGGGGAATCGTGGCCTTGATTCCACCGGGACTTGAGCCACCATTGCAGGGATCTCATCCTGAGGCGGCTGTTTGGAACTAGACGGGCCAGAGAGGAAAAGTGACCTAGGAGACGTAACCACGATTGGGCTGGAAGCTCTTCTCGTCTGAGGAATGGATCTGAGACCCTCCTCAGCCTTGCTATCCTGTCGTCTGATGGAAAGGCTTAGTGGAGATTGGAGTCTAATATCATGCCTAGATATACCAGTTGTTGAGATGGAAGCAGAAAAGACTTCTCGAGATTTACCATGATCCCTAGATCTTGGCAAATTCCCAGAAGCTTGTCTCGGTGTCGAAGAAGGGTCGATTCCGAGTCTGCCAGGATCAGCCAGTAGTCCAGATAACGGAGGACACGGATGCCGATCCTGTGTGCCCACGAAAAGATCAGGGTGAACACTCTGGTGAATACCTGGGGTGCTGTGGAGAGACCAAAACACAGCACCTTGAACTGGTAGATCTTGTTGTCTAGGCTGAATCTTAAGTACTTCCTGGAAGACGGATGGATTGGGATCTGGAAGTACGCGTCCTTCAGATCCAGTGTACACATGAAGTCTTGCGGTCTCACTGCAAGTCTGACCGTGTCTGCTGTCTCCATGCTGAACGGAGTTTGTTTGACAAACTTGTTCAGAGCTGAGAGGTCGATGACTGGTCTCCAGCCTCCAGACGCCTTCTTTACAAGAAAGAGTCGACTGCAGAAGCCTGCGGAGCCATCGACGACCTCCGGGAGAGCATCCTTCTTCAGCATGGTCTCGACTTCTGCCCGTAGGTCTAGCCCTTTTGCTGATCCCATGGCATAGGAGCTCAACGACACTGGATTCGCTGTCAGAGGAGGAAGAGATGTTATGAACGGGACGCGATATCCCTGACTGATCACGGAGATCGTCAAGGAATCGGCCCCGAGTTGCTGCCACCTGAATGCGCAGCTTTTCAGGCATCCCCCCACTGGTGGACATGCAGGGGGATTGCCAATCCTAGCGTTTGCGGCCTCGGCCGCTCCCTCTAGGATTCTTGCCTCCGCTGGAGGACTTTTTGCCCTTCTTGTCTCTGACAGGAAAGGGCTGCTACTTGGACACCGTCGTCTTTGCTGTCGCTACCGGTTTCGTCGTCTTGGACTGGCGAGGTTGTTGAGGTGCTGGAGGTTTGTAGGGCTTTGTTGTAAGACCTCTTTGGAGAAGAGAATCCTGGTTCGATTTTCTCCACCTCTCAGCCACCTGTTCCAAATCCTTGGGCTCAAACAAACTCTTTCCCAGGAGGGAAGAGTGTCTGAGCTTGCAGACATCCACAGCTGAGACCTTCGAGTGGAACCTCTCGGTCACCGCATCACGTCGCTTCAGGATCGAGTTTCCCCACAAGTTTGAGACTTGGTGGGCCAGAAACTCAATGGTGCATGTGCCCGAAAGGAGGAAGGTCTCCAGGGCGTTCCTGGTGCTCTCCTTGGACAGATCCTCTGATCGCAGCAGGATGCCCAGACTCCAGCCAGACATCCAGCCACGAAGTGGCCTGCATGGCACACTTTGCGACCTTCTCCTGACTCAGGATCTCTGTTGCCGAAAATGTCACTTGCCGGCTGGAGAGTCTCTCAAGAGAGACTCCCCTGGAAAGCTCTTCCACAGAGTGGTGGAGTGGAAGAGCTAAACAAGACTCCTCCATGATCTCAAAATACCTCCTCTGTTGGACACGAGGAGGTGGGAGGAGCTTGTTGCCAGCAGTGGAACGGCTGGAGGAGGCGAGCTCAGAGAGCTGGCCCTCAACCTTATCCCTGGCACTCTTCACCCCTTGGGACCAAGGCAAAGCCGCACTGGCCTTAGTGGATTTCTGAGTGCCAAAGACTCGGTCCAGGACCGTGTCCTTAACCTCACAAGGGGCGATCTCAGGGTCCTTGAACCCGTTGAGATGCCTCATCAAAGTCAAGACTTGCCAGAAGGCATGTTCTGACTCTTGCTGCTCTCCTCCTGGTGAACTGGCAGCAAAGTCTCCTGTCCCCAGATGCTCTACTTGGGGGGACACGTGGACGTTCTCCTGGGGTCTCGCTGGCTCTGGTCGAATCCTGGAAGAAGACTTCGGGATAGTCTTCCAGTCCTTTGGTTCCCTTCTAGGACTGTTGCAGGACTCCAGCAACGAAGTCTGAGGGCTCTTCTCCGCCCCAACACGGGACGATTCTCCTACTCGCGGTGGGGTTTCTTCCATTGGTGCGGTGGGAGAAGGTCTCACCTCGGTAGATTCCCCTGAGGGGGGGAAGGAGCCTTCCTTACGGACTTCTTAGGAGCCAGTTTGACCCTGGGAGAAGTCACCACGATCTCTACTCCTCTCTTCCTCTTCAGTGGGGTCGGAGCTGCCGTTGGTTTGAGACCCAAATCAGCGAAGGCAGGCTTAACAGCCTGGACGACAGCTCTGATAAGGGACCCAAACCATGGCTGCTTACTGACAGACGCAGTGTCAGAGACTTCCGCTGGAGGGAAGGGGATCGGGCGATCCTTAGGAGTAGATACCACAGGGCCTGCCTGAAAAGAAAGGGAAGAAGATTGGTGCCTAGACCTCTCTGAAGACCTCCCCTCCTCCTGCGAGCGCGCTGTTCTGCACTTGCGAGGGGGGGGGGAGGAGGGGGGGGGGCCATGAAGAAGATGACCTGACTGCTCTTGCTCCTGAAGACTCGCTAGGAAGCGCGCGTTGCGAAACCCGGAGGGCATCGCCCTTGGGCTTGCGCTGGCGTTCGCGCGATGGAACAATCCCAGGTTCGCGCGCGGGCGCACGTAGATGGAGGCGTGGGCGCGCGTAGGCGCGCAGGCGTTGGGGGGCGGGCGTGGGTGCGCGTGGGCGAGTGTTGGCGACCAGGAGAATGATGGCGCGTAGGTGAACGACGGAGCGCAGGCGAGCGATGGCGCACAGGAGAGCGATGGCGCGCAGGGCGAGCAGGTGAGCGACTGCGCACAGGTGAGGTTGCGCGTGGGCGCGCAGGTGATCTTCTGCGAGCAGGCTCGTGGGCGCGTGGGCGTGCTGGAGAGTAATGGCGCGCAGGCGATGGGGCGCGCGGGACGCGCCGGAGATCGCTAGCATGCAGGAGCGCGATCTGGAGAAGACAGATGGGGCGCAGGATCAGCAGGCTTAGAAGCGCGTGAAGGAGACTGCTCGTGGGCGCGTGAGAGCGTCATGTCCCGTCCTCCTCTGGAAGTGCGCACGGTAGGAGCTGGAACCTGTGGGCACGAAGGTGACTGCTCGCGATGGCGCGTAGGCGAGGGTTGACAGGAGGGCGAGTTCCGAGGGCGCGCAGGTGAACGCTGGTGAGAAGGAGAAGGATGAGGCTTCCTTCCTATGCCTAGATCCAAAGATCGTGGGCGCGCGGGCGAGCGATGGCGCATAGTTACACGCTGGCGCGCAGGGGAAGTTCGCCGGCAAGCTGGAGATCGTGGGCGCGCAGGAGATCGTGGGCGCGCGTGGCGCGTATCAGGATCAGGGCGCGCAGATGTGCGCTGGCGAGGAGGAGATCGCTGGCATACAGGAGATCGCTGACGCGCAGGAGAGCGCTTGCGAGCAGGAGAGCGCTGGCGAGCAGGATATCAATGGCGAGCAGGATATCAATGGCGAGCAGGAGAGCGCTGACATGTCGACTCTGCCATAGGAGATCGCTGGCGCGTTGTTTCCAGCACAGGATGACTCTCAGCAACAGCAGGAACAGGAGAAGGCTTGCGCGCAACTGCGCACAAGCGCGCAGGAGATCATGGGCGCACAGGTAAAACCTGGCACTTAAGGGACTTGCTCACATTGTGAGACAAGCCCTTTTGCCCCGAAGGGACCGGTGCCTGTTGGATAACGGGGTGCGAGGGCGCCCACTATGCATCAGCTAAAACGAACGGTGAAGGAGGATCAGCAGGTCTGGCAGGCGTAGGAGATCGTGAACGATCTGCAGAGAGGTCCAGAGATGCGGCTGCAACGGTCAACTCACGACGAGGAGGATCCTCTGCGGGGAACGGCAAGGGCGAGGAGCCGAAGAGGCGCCTCCTAACTCCTTTGTGGGGAGAAGGAAGACCTCTACGGCGAAGAGGAGGGCGAGCCTTGCGACGGATATGTCCTCTGGGAGCAGGAACACCATCGTCGGTCCTCCGAAGAGGAGTCTCTGTCAGTAAACTCCCCCGAAAGGGAGAATCACCTGTAGGAGAGACCGTTGGACTCAGCTCTTCCCTCGAAGGATGTTCGGAGGGGGGAACTGAGCCTTCAGCAACATCAGCACCCAAGGCAGGGGTTTGACCCGACCCGTCGGAAGCCTCTGCCACAACAACGTTGACGATAGGGTCAACCTCCGTTATCACCGGCGACTGTTTGACAGCTGCGCCCAACTGGATCAAGTCAAACAGGGCTTCCCTGGAGGGCGAACCCTTAAGCCCCAAGGAAGCCCAAAGCTGCAATAAATCATCATTAGATACAGAGTTATTAATATCCTCGCCCAGAGGAGGAGGAGGAGGAGGAGGAGGAGGAGCTGCCTCGCTATGGGAGGGAACTCCCTCTCCCGAACCCCGAGGTCGATCAACAAAAGAACGGCCTACGCTACCACTCGACGGCCTCTCACGAGAGACCGATCGAGCGGGAGCTTTGGAGGAGGTTCGGACAACGGAAGAAGAGTCCTTGGAATTTTCCTTCTTCAAGGAAACCCTTGAAGGAGAAAGATCCCGCTTAGACTTTTTCTTCCGTCGCCGGGAAAACCTCTCCCACTGGGAGGTAGACCACTCCCTGCACTCACTGCACACTTCATCCTTATCACACCGTTGACCTCTGCACAACGGACACAAGGTGTGCGGGTCCGTCTCGACCGCCGACATATAAGTCCCACATGGGCGGTCGGGTAAACCAGGGCATTTCCGCATGATAAGGAGAGAGGCCAACTTCCAAACACACAAACTGAAAGAGAAAGCAAAAAAGATCAAGGCTGTCAATGCGAGGGTGAAAGCAGACACGTCTGACCATCACCCGAGCCAAAAGCGAAGTGAATCAGTTCACCGGTGTGTGAGGGGGGAGGGGTAGCTAGCTACCCCTCCCCTACCCCCCCGCTAACTAGCGAGGGGGTAGTTAACCCTCGTTAAAAATCTAATGGCTTGTCATTCAGCAACGCCGAAAGTAATACCCTATTTAAATAGCGTGGTTTGTATTTCGGTTACGGAACAAACTAAAATTCGCTATAAGAAATGGATAAGTGCTGGCTAGTTTAGTATTTTTCTCTGTATGTTTAATAGGGGCTGGGGCATAATAACTTACGTGTGGTCTATTCAAATGTGAAATGACAAATTTGTAGATAATTTGTATTTTTCCTAACGAGACAAACCTTAGCTATTTATTAGGGGTATTACTTTCTACGAAGCTGAAATGACGAGCCATTAAAATATAGTGAGGGTTAACTACCGACACCACTAGTTAGCAGGGGGCAGAGGGGGTAGCTTGCTACCTGTCCCACTCGCACACTGGTGATTCAGCTCACTCTGCTTGGAGGTAGGACTTCAAGGGGGATAGGGCTGGCAGGAAAATTTGTATAAATAGCTAAGGTTTGTATCGTTAGGAAAAATACAAATTATCTACAAATTTGTCATTTTTTCCGTAATTGGGATACAAACCACGCTATTTATTAGGGGTGACTCACCCATTAGGAAGGGTGGACATCCCTGCCAATCTGGCTTTTGACTTTACCCGGGGGCTCCTTATCTGAGTATGTTAGTACTCAAAAATAAGGAGTCCCTGCGCCTCGCTAAAACCTTGCTACGCAAGGTCAGCAGCCTACTCATGCTGTGTGTTGAGATTTGCAGAAATGTGACTGTCTAGGTAAAGTTATTCTGAGTCTTTTGTAGGAAAAACTGTTGTAACCAACACTTCCCAATACCACCTCGCCAAGGTATGGGGATGCAACAGTACAGTGAACCCTCGCTACTTCGCGGTTCGACCATCGCGGATTTTTTCCATAACCCATATATATACAGTAATTATATATATATATATATATATATATATATATATATATATATATATATATATATATGTATGCATGTATTTATGTATATATGTATGCATGTATATATGTATACTGTACATATAAATATATATATATATATATATATATATATATATATATATATATATACATATATATATATACACACACACACACATATATATATATATACATATATATATATATGTATATATATATATATATATATATATATATATATATATATATATATATATATATATATCTAAAGTAGGAAGATGTGATGTAGTTCTAAGGGAAAAGTATGGGAAATATGTCTGGGTAATAAGCAAAGCTCTACCTCCAGTTTGTTTCTTCATTATGATCAGAGATAAACGTAAACAAAACATTGGTTGCCATTTTTGATCGTGCTTTTTAGCGTGTTTAGGAAACGCATGATATAAAATCGCCTTTAATATTTGTGCCTGTTTTAGTTTAGGGTACTGTAGTACATGCATTAAGTGTTCTGTACATTAAAGGGTAGTTGGTTAACAGTACTACGTACAAGGGAAGGTTTTAAAAGTCTGAATATACATGTTGAATAAATAGGTAAATATGGTGTCACTACTTCGCGGATTTTCACCTATCGCGGCCGGGTCTGGAACCTATCTACCGCGATAAACGAGGGTTCACTGTATTAGCTTAATACTAGGTACACAAGGGAGCATGGTTTACCTGCAGTGGTTTGACGTCCACTTATGCAGAGAACCCAGGATGCTGCTTTCCCCAAGAGAGAGGAGGATGAAGAAAAGAATAAGAGCCAGTCAAATCTTTTCATTCACGCAGAGTAAAACCAGGTAACAGTGCCCTGAACCTTCTGCTACTTGTCCAATAAGGAGCTTGAGGTATACAACCAGCTGTTGTGCAGCCACCACAGGACCAATAGAGATCGTATCGAGTTCCTGTGGGTCACGTCTTGCAGGAGAAAGGTTGTGAAAGTCACCTGGAGCATTCACACCCTTTCTTGTAAAACCTGCGTCACAGATAAATCTGCTTAGAAGGGCCAGATGTATAGCTGTGCCTCTGACATCATGAGTCGACATGTTGGGTGAGGATCTGGATTCAGGGCATAACTGGTGACTCAGTGAATCCAGCAGAGATAATGTTTTAGTGATCCTCCTTTAGTCTCTCCTAGTGCTGATGACAAGAGAAGAAACCCGGGTGGGCTGTTGCTTTTCTCCTAAGGTAGAGCCTCATACCTTACCCCAGGTATAGTAACAGATGATCTGGATCGTCAGTTACCAAGTGGAGACTTGTGTAGAATCCATCACCTCTGGAGACTGTGTCTGGCGACATACTAGGGTACAAAACTGAACGTTGCCTTTCACCCTTCTCATTAATGGGCGATGTCGAAAGAGAGACCATGAAGTTCCTTGACTCGTATGGCTGCTGTCAAAGCATGTAGGGGCACTGTCTTCTAAACCAGGTGAAAATTTGTTGCCTGGTGAAGTGGAACACAAGGAGTCTCCTTAGAGACCAGAGAATTTGAACCATGTTCCGAGAGGAAGGTCTCAATTCCGACTGGGAAAAGGCAAGTTGTAAGTCCGTATGAGTTAGGAAAAATCTAGCAATGAGAGGATGTCCCTAACTTTCAGTTTGAAGGCGAGGCTCAAGGTTGAGTGATCGTCTTTACCTGTTGAAACTGAAAAGGGGGAGGGTCATTTCCTCTTGCATATACTCGAGGATTCCGCTATTGCTGGAATAGAGGTATAGAGTGGAGAGAGACACTTTCCCATGACACCAACCACAGAAGACGTTACACTGCCTGGTAGACTGATGCTGAGGAATTCCTCTGATATCTAGACAACCTTTTCACAACTTATTGCAAAAAGCCTCTGTGAGAGAGGAGGTACTGGGTAGTCTCCAGGTGTACAATCATAGCAAAGCTATAGCTTGTGGTAGATGTCGAAGTGTGGTTGTCTGTGACGTGGAGAGGGTTCTCTTGGAGAGACTATCAGGAGCTGCAAAAGGTTTGGAAAACATTCTGCATAATGCTATAGCGGAGCTAGGAGAGCCCTTGAGAGGCTGACCGATGTTCTAGCCTTCTTGAGTGCCCTTCTCCAGACAAAATAGGGACGAAACGTAAACGTCATTGTTGTACCTACCGTTGTTGGCATGGTTCTTGCCAGAGAGCCTTAGGGTCTAGGACTGGGGAGCAGCGGAAGCCTGAGGTTCAGGGGCGTTGCGAGCAGATCCCTAGTTGGCTAGTTGGAGAACCCCATAAGGTCGGGACTTTGTCAGCTACAAGACGATCCAAAGACCATTCGGTACACCTTATCTGAGATGCTGTGCACAGATTGTCGGCGGGCACATTCCTCTAGTTTGGAATGAAGCGGGTTGATAGTGGTACCGAACAGACTTTGGCCCATCTTAGTATTTATGCTCCTAGATGGGAAGAGGCTGTGAGCAAGTTCCTTCTAGCTTGTCGCTGTGAGCCTCTATGTGGTGTGTGGTGTTGTCTCTCATCACATCACTGAGTGGCCAGTTAGGAACTGATGAGGCTGCTGAAGGACCGGAAAGTTGGCCTTCATCTCTTTAGAGATCTAAGTGAAAGTACTTTCGGACTCTTTCCAGAGGGCTGAGGTTGTGTGGTGCAGCACTATGGTCCCTCCTCTCTTCTTTTGATGTGTCTAAGCACAGCATCAAGTCCGAGGGGTGGGGAAGGATGAGAAGGTTATACCACTCCGTAGATTCTCGACTGACACCCATCCCTTGAGGATCGTCCAAACTTCTGATCCCTGGGGGTCAGCAGTCTGGGGGATCGAAGGTCTAATTCCAATCGGACTCAAGTCACTCTGGGCTGGGAGTTCTAGTTTTGGGAAAGTTTGCGGAGATTGGTGTCTAGAATCATTCCGATACACCACTCTTCTGAGAGGGAAGTAGGGAAGACTTCCACTGGTTTACCTTGATCACTGGATCTTTGTAAAAAAGACTTCAGAAGTTCCAATGCTAATGCAAAGTTGCAACTGAGTCTGCTAAGGTCCGTTAGTCGTCCAAAAAAGGAGGAGACAGAAGCCGATCCTGTGAGACCAAAATGGGTGTAGTGGAAAGACCAAAGCACAGTGGCCTCAACTGGTGTTTCTGTTTCTTGTTTGTCTAGACTGAATCTTCAATCCTTCCTAGATGGATGGTTTGGGCCTGGAAGTATGCGTCCTTTAGGTCCAGCGTGCAAATGAAGACCTGAGGTCTTAGCCCTTATCCGAACTCCAACATGGTGTGGACATCGACCCAAAGAGACAGCTCCTTGCAGATCCTTTCGCATGGGAGATTGTTGACGCTGGGGTCTTGACTCGTGGCGTAAAGGATGGGACGCAATACCCTGTGTAAGGATTCTTCCCTGGGAGAGAACTCCTTCAACTGATAGAAGTAAGGCAACGCTTAATCCTACCATGTGCCCTGAAGGGATTGATGCTATTCCTTAGATCAGCATCAGTCTGGCAAATGTTAATCGATGGTTAACGGCTGGGTATCGTGGCTACTGTACAGTTGGAGAGTGCTCGCAAGTAATCACCTGTCGACAAGCCGCTGATGAGGGTTGTCGATCGTTTGTCGATCACTTTAGTGGATTGGTGTGATGGCGAACAGCCAGTAGCAAGAGATGTGTTGTATACCTTCTGATCTAGGGAACCACGGGCAGAAATTGACTAGTAAGTCCGAGTCACGAACTGCTGGCGAATTGTCGATGATCTGTAAGCCGAAGATGGTAACTGACAGGCAGATTAAGGCTGTCTGGTCAGTCAGCCAAAGTAGGTTGGCGATAAATGAGTTGGAGAGCCCTGAGAGACAATAGAATGGTTTAATGATAGTCAGTTGGTGATGGTGAGCCATTGATGATCAGTGATCAATCACAGACTGGTGATCGGTGAGCTAAAGGTCAGCAAGCTGACGATTGGTTGGTCAGAGATCAACAAGCTGATGAGTGGTTGGTCAGAGATCAGTAAGCTGACAATGGGCTGGTCAGAGATCAGCGAGCAGTAAGCTGACAATGGGCTGGTCAGAGATCAGCGAGCTGAGGTCGATGATCGAAGAAAGATGAGCTGCCCATCGGCAATCTAGTGATCAGCAAGCTGATGACTGGTTATTGACTATAAATTGGCGATTGGCACGCTAGCAATTGGAGATTGTTAGTAATATGATATTTTCTTATTAAAATGATATTTTCATAATAAAATAAATTTTTTAATATACTTACCCGCTGGTTATATAAGAATGGCTAGCGTCCCTGACGTCTCGGCAGGAAATTCAAAACTCCCGCGTGGCTATCGCAGATCAACAGGTAGAACTATACCAACCTCTTCAGATTTTCCATGCCCCATGGTCTCTAGAGGGGAGGAGGGTGGGTTTTTAACTTATATAACCAGCGGGTAAGTATATTCAAAAATTTATTTTATTATGAAAATATCATTTTTAAATATAAAACTTACCCGCTGGTTTTATAAGAATGGCTGATTGACACCCTTGGTGGTGGGTCAGAGACAGCTACATAATTGGAAATTCACTTAAGCGTTACACAAACCACTTAAGAGGTTCTCACCTGATAAGGAAGCTGACAGCAATGCTCTGCCTCATTTTGTCTGCTATCCTTAGAAGATCCAGCGGTCCACCCAGGGGGCTGATGATCTCTAGGAGCTGTCAAACGGTTCAATAACCTATAACATGACAGGACCTCAACTAATACCCTTGTTCCGGGCACACTCTAGGAACAAAATGACCACCTGACTAGGTCAAAGATTGCGAAGGATTGTCGACCAATCTTCACGTACAATCATAAAAACATATATAATAGTTCCAAGAGAAGAACAGGGGTACTATGAATATAGGGAAAAGTAGTGGTGAATGTCTCGCCTACTACTTCACTCGTTATTAGGAGTGAACCCAAAGCGTAGACGTCCTCATAAAGAGACTGAATACGATCTAAGAAAAGCAAGGCGAATACAGAAATAACCCTTCACAAGGCTGTATACGCGATGCTTTGCAGAGAACAGATTAGTTTAAAAGTTACAGAAGCTCTTATAGCTCTAACTTCATGAGTCTTTACCCTTTCGACATGTTACGATCTGTTACACAACAGTATGAAAGAACTCTTGTCATTAAAGTCTATACTAGACGATAGAGCGTTTTAGACATAGATAGAGCAGGCTTCTTGACCGTGCACCAAAGAGTCATCAATAGACTCTTAACCTCTTTGGTCCTGTCCCGATAAAACTCCATCGTTTTAACCGGGTAAAATATTCTTCATAGCCCCTCATAAACCAAATCCGAGAGGATAAAGATCCCGAGAGATTTAGGCCATGGATGGGAAGGACGTTTGTTAATGATCAAGAAACCAGGATGCGAGGCACCTATGGCTTAACCAATGTGAAGTCCATGTTCTTGCCAAAAGATTGAACTTCACTGGCCCCAAACTATAGTAGACTTATCTAGAAAGTCTCCAAGGTTAGGCCTTAAAAAAAAAAAACGAGTGTAAAGGCTTGGATCTGTCACTACCGCGAAATTCCAGAGACGAATCCCAAATTTAGGCTGGAGCATCTTACTGACCCTTCTAAGTCATCTCAAATGACCTGAGAAGATCTATAAGGTCTTTATTTGATAGATGAAATCTTCTGTGTCTGCAGGCAACTGTCGTCATACTCCTGTAACCTTTGATGGTCGAAGAGGAAAAAATGTGTTTTCCTTCCAAGGTCTGAGAAGAAACAGACCGCTTGCCTTAAGAGTTACCAAATGAAGAGCCATTTAGCTCTACACTACTCCACAAAACACCCTAATTGGGTTGTAAAACCTTGAGACAAAGGTCCCTTGTACAAGCGATAGCCTCAGCTGTCTCCTTCGAACAACCTATTGATCATAGGGGTTTTCCAAAATACTGGAGGCAGCTCGACCTAAAGCTTGATGGTTTAAAAATAAAGTGTTCGTGATCCTGAAACAGGAAAAAACGGACTGATGACATGCTTCCAGCAAACACCCAGCATGGGACCAGTATGGTTCCAGCCTGAAAGTCGTGAGAGAGAGAGACAAGATCTAGACCTCCCCCCAACACGCATCCATATCAGTCGCAAGAAATCGATATCGAAGCTAGGTCTGCTGAGAAGAAGCATCAACAACATGAACCTCATGCTGTGAAGTTAAGACCTGATCGTGTGTACCAACAAATGTTTAACACACTTAAAGTCAAAGTTTGACTCGAGAAAGCGTTAGCTGTGAGGCGAGAGCGACGCGAAGAAAAGACAAGTCTGTCCATACTGGTGTATGCCAAAGACTAGACTGTATACGTCTAAGATGCGACTAATGCCGCATGTGCTTGCATCCCCGTAAGGTGCTAGCGTGCTGTGTGCGTTCACCTTGTCGAGTGGATACAGCGCTCTGTGTACATCTCGCCTGCTGTAAATCTACAGCGTGCTGCCCGTAGGCAACAGTATCGTGTCCAGTCAGTGGCACACAGGAGCAACTGTTAGACTATCATGATGTAGAAAAACCTGACTGACCTTATCCCGTATATGTCCAGGCTGGCACATGCGTCTAGGTTGCTTAGGATTTCAGGTTGACATGTTTGTCGAGAGATGCTCGCGTGTGGCATGCGTTCGCATGAGTGGAGACGCGTATCCCGCAGATCGCAAGGTGGGACAACTAGTTGAAAGGATCAACTTTGACTGTCAGCGTCTGTGACCGCGTGCACGTCTGTGCCGCTACAAGCGTATGCTCTACCGCCTCCCGCAACTAGAGCCTATCTTTGCGAGGAGACGTTGCTGAGCATTGAAGAACTATGCTGTATGATACTAAAGGAAAACCATCCCTTTGGTCTATGGTAGTCCTTACTCTTTTAGGAGAAAAACATTTTTTCCCCCCAAGAATCGTAAACGCTAAAAAGAGATGAAATTGACCTCCTTTAGCTCAGACCAACTTGTGCGCCACCTCAAGCGTGAGCGAAGGCTAGAAGAGATCATCAACCGCAGCCCCGTGAGCAACCTGGGAGAGTCCCTATGACATTCCCAGCGCGCCTTGTGCGTGACCTGGACGTATCCCATGCTATCAGATATCGTTAACAGTAGTCGCTCGACCCCAGAAGAAAGTACTAAACAATTCCTCAAACTGGGGGCGGAGAGGAAGTGTAAACAGAAGCAAACTGAGCACCTCTTCTCTCGAAGAATTATGCGTCTTGCGCGCTTTTTGGCACTGACACATCGCCTTTTTCCAATAGAAAAAGCTTCCGGCGAACATCAGTAACTGAGGGATAAGTTACTAGAAAACATACGACGCCTGAAAAGTCTCGGACGTATTGATTGTTGAAGACCAAGTCTAGGATTGCGACCTTCTAAGAGGACAAATTCTGTCTTCCCTGACCGTGCTTCAGATTCCAGAGGAAGAGCCAGGATTATATATGATTCTTCTGACTTCCGCTCCTCTCGTGGAAGAAAAAACACACTCGATTGCTTCTCATTTAAGAATCGCAACACACCTGCTGTGAAAGCAAGTTCTGTTCGTGTGCCTACATGACGATTAACTTCCTAGTCTAGAAGACAGGAAGAATGTCGAACGTCATCCAATTGAAGCTGCTCTGAATAAATAGACGACATACGGACCAAGGGTCTGTTCCCTTCTTTCCCAGGGCTGCCAGAAGCTGTTTAGCCCAGCTCCCACTGCAGCTTGAAGGGGAGAGCAGTCAGACCCTGCCTCGACTGGGCTTGACTCCTCTTTTCCTTTGCTTCCTTGCCTCTGGTTTGAAAGTACTTCCCCCTATAGGTTTACCTCGAAAAGGCTGGGCAAAATGAGAATATGATGTCCCCTCCTTAGTTCTACGAGAAGAGAAGGGCGTAGGTAAAACCTTACTGACTGTTTTAGTAACCAAAGTTTGAGTAGCCTTCTGAGCCCAATTTGCAGGCACTTCCTTAACTAAATCCTGCGGAACAAGAGCCGAAGATATGGGCGCAAAAGCAACTCCGATCTCTAACATGGAGTGATGCCCGCAGAAAGGAAGGAACACAAAGTAGCTCCTTTCTTTATAACTCCTGCAGTAAGTAAAGCCGCCAGCTAGTTAGAACCATCCCTGACTGCCCTGTCCAAAAAAGACATAAGTTGGATAAGACTACTAGTGTCCACGTCCTTCATCTCGGTTACTCTTCTGCTTAAGACTCCCAGTGACCAGTCAAGTAAATTAAATACCTCAACTCTCTGAACTATCCTTTCAAGAGTTGGTCAAACTCCGACATTGACCACTACAGTCTATTCCTTCTCATGGCTAGGAGACGGGAATAATCTACCAGGTTTGTGAAGTCTCCCTGCGCAGACGCCGGAACTCCCAAACCCAAGACTTCCCCCGTCTCATACCAAACGTTCGACTTAAAA
Organism: Palaemon carinicauda; assembly: GCF_036898095.1. Lineage (NCBI taxonomy): Eukaryota > Metazoa > Arthropoda > Malacostraca > Decapoda > Palaemonidae > Palaemon > Palaemon carinicauda. Next base: position 75,972,509 of record NC_090756.1, read on the forward strand.
GCGAACTCGGCTGGTGGAAAAGCGAAGCATGTCCTGCCCAGAGCTTTTCTTAAATCCATCCATGCTCTCATTAATTTCAATACTCTTATAAGAGCAGGAAAAGCACCATTTTGTATAGAAGGAAGTCTCCACTGCCTTGCCTGGGTAAACTCATAAGGGGGAGATCGCGGAGTAACTGGTGTAAAATAGCCTGGAAAAACATTCCGAGAAGACTAGCATTTTTTTTTTTTTTTTTTTTTTTTTTACTTTTTAGTCCACCGAACGTTGAGGTGGTTTCTCCTCCTTTCTCTACGAGATATTCTCCAATTGATCCTCGTGAGAGAGAACCTCATCCAGGTCTACTTCTAACAAATCAGAGATTGGAGCTATGCAGGCGCATCAGTGGTAACATGGGCGCACCTGCGTTTTCCATATCCACATCCAAATGACAGCCACTGGCCTTGGCTTGCTGTCACGATTGATTTTATAATAGAATAAATGTAGCTGGCGCTGGCGCTCCGCCTCGTCCTGGCGCGCCGTGCTCACGTGATATTCGCGCTACCGCCACTGCTCGCGCTGGCGCTCTGCCCACTCGTGACTCGACTGGCGTGGGTCGCCACGCTGGCGCTTGGTGCCTGCCTAGCGCTGCCGCCAACACTCAGCGCCTTCATTAATCAAATTCTGAGCCTCGTCACGCTTCCGCTCAGGCTCCGCTTGCGCCTCGCGCCTGCCATTTGGCAAACATCATCAAGCTTAAACTGACAATCGGCTGTCTGCTTCTTTTAATTGTTGCTGTGAAACAGAGCTCTGCCGAGACAAATCTACATCGACCTGCCGCTGAACAGTGAAACTGGGAGACCGCCTGTGCGATATCACGTCCGTCCCAGAGACAACAGGCCGCCTGTGCGACAACGGGTCTACCACCGAAGACTAACGCCCAGGCTCACCATCAACAGCCGGTCGATAAGACTGTACCATCAACGAGAGCTGTTGTTTGAAACGTAAATACGCAGAACGAATCCAATTTTGTTTTCAGCTTAGCGCCTGAAAAGCGCGTATAATATTTGACAACATTAATACCTCGCTCTATATACAACGAGGTTGAGCGTTTTGCGCTCAAGAGGACTTCTGTTCAGGTCTTAAAAGACTGTAGCGCCTGGCTACCCTCTCCATTCCTTTCGTCGTTCGACTTAACTTCTCCCCTCCCGGGAGCTTGACAGAGGTCTTGGACTAGGATAACGACAGGTCCGAACAGAAGCACTCTAGTGAATAAAATTCACTGCGTAATTTAACACTAAAAATTTTCACTCTATCCTTTGTTAAAAAGAAAGTTTCACAATCATTGAAAACTAAAGTATACGTTCTCTCAAACGAAATGAACTCTTAAATTGAGACTTACAATTCTCTCAATCGTTCGAATGGGAATGAAAAGTCACTGAATCCCATATAAATGCAGGAAAAAATTAAATATTAAACATTAAATATTACCTTAATAGGTATAATATTTATAAAATAAAATAAACCCTTAAATTAAGGAATTCCAATAAGAGATGAACTATCACTCGTACTTATTGGAACATTTACACTCAATATAAAAACAATCTTAGTATTCCAATACGAAAACAACGATACATAGAATCGTGTGGTACATCGATTCGTATAAACATTAAGTGAAATTTAACTTCCTTTAACTTCTGGCTAAGGAAAAATACTGACAGGATCAATTAATTTCAAAATAAAATGTTCCTTTTATATAGTACAACTAAAAAACTTGAGAAGTAAGAAGAATGTACTATTCATAAAAATCTCTACGAAATATTGCAATATTGTAACAATACTGATAAATGCGTAACAACTGAACGCTAGTTAATCTTTGCAAACAGATTGAAGATTACCTCAAGAGAACTATTAAAAGGATAAAATTCTCTTAGATTAATAATCCTTTAATTAAATTTATAACTTAATATTTAAAAAGAAAGTATTCACTTATAATTCTTTGTAAAAGCAAGTCGGACTTAGAGCCTACGACATAAGGCTGTAACGTCATCAATGGACGAGATGTTTACCTTTCGTCCTATGCTTTCGTGAGGTTTAAAAAAGGTCGAAAAACCTTTTAATCTTACCTTTTAAGTTATAAATACGTGATCAAATTTCAAATAAAAGAAAAAGGCAATAGCCTAAACTCAAAAAACGTTAATACATCACCAAATAACGTCCAAACAGAGTAAAAAGCGCGAGTGAATTTCCAATAGAACCGACGGCCATGCCGCCGGGGAAAAATCTGAAGAGGTTGGTATAGTTCCACCTGTTGTACCGTGAGGGCACTACTGTACACGTGGCATATCTGCGATAGCCACGCTGGAGTTTTGAATTTCCTGCCGAGGCGTCAGGGACGCTAGCCATTCTTATATAACCAGCGGGTAAGTTTTATATTTAAAAATAAATTTTTTAACATACTTACCCAGTGGATATATATACAGTGATACCTCTGGATACGAAAGTTTCTGCTTACGAAAAATTCAGGATACGAAAAGCTATTCGAAGATTTTTATGCCCCAGTATACGAATAAAATTTCAGGATACGAAAACCTTACGAGATCCCAACTTGTCGCCGAGAGTAATTTTAAAAAGCGCGTGCCGCCAGACTTTGAACTTGGGTAGACTCACTTACAGCCTCCCGCTCACCCATTGGTTATCTCCCTACTCAGATGCTAGCTGATGCCATAAGATCCTGCTTCCCTATTGGTCGGCAACTATCCCAGCTTGCTTACGCACGGGCGTTCATCTCTGTCTCTCTCTTTTCGTTCCGACCGCGGTATCGTTAACAGACATTGTGTGCTTTCGCTTGTTTGACGTAGTGTTAAATACAGTACATTCGTACGCCACGTATTATCGTTATTAAACATTCGTTACTGTGCACTGTACTGTATTAGTGTTTACTATACATAGTACTGTATACAACGTACGTAGTGTATTATATTACGTATTACTGTAGCCATGGGTCCCAAGAACGTTGCCGGAGGAAAGAAGAAGAAGACGATGCTCTCGATGGAGACGAAACTTGAAATCGTAAAAAAGTACGAGTCTGGCATGCGTTTAAGTGCGATCACCAAGGAGTAAGGCCGGAATCCATCTACGATAGGCACCATCCTGAAGCAGAAGGCGGCCATCAAAGCAGCGGCACCTTCTAAGGGCGTCACTATTTACTCAAACAAGAGAACCCACGTGCATGACGAGATGGAGAGGCTGCTTCTTGTGTGGATCAAAGACAAAGAGATCTCAGGAGACACCATCACTGAGACTACAATTTGATCTCGTGCGTTCTCAGGCCGAAGAAGGGGCAGGAGAAGGAACATCCCAGCAGGAACCCCCAGAGTTCAAGGCTTCTCGTGGGTGGTTCGAGAAATTCAAGAAAAGGACTGGCATTCATTCAGTGATATGGCATGGGGAGGCAGCCAGCTCGGACACGAAGGCCGCCGAAGCCTTTGTTAAAACGTTCGACGAGTTGACTCTGCAGGAAGGCTACAGTTCGCAGCAAGTTTTCAATTGCGACGAAACTGGGCTTTTCTGGAAGAAAATGCCTCGTCGGACGTTCATCACGGCGGAGGAGAAGAGGCTACCCGGACATAAGCCTATGAAGGACAGGCTTACCCTTGCTTTTTGTGCAAACGCCAGTGGGGACTGCAAGATAAAGCCCCTGCTGGTATACCATTCTGAAAATCCCCGAGCCTTCAAAGCCCACAAAGTCATCAAGGAGAACCTTCCCGTGATGTGGAGGGTGAATGCTAAAGCCTGGGTAACGAGGCAACTTTCCATTGATTGAGTGAAATATTTGGAAGAAAAGCGCCTCCCTATGAAATGTCTGTTGGTGTTGGACAATGCTCCAGCTCACCCTCCTGGCCTCGAGGAATATCTTCTGGCCGAGTATTCCTTCATAAAGGTCCTGTATCTACCGCCTAACACCAACCCTCTCCTCCAGCCCATGGACCAGCAAGTTATTTCAAATTTTAAAAAATTGTACACGAAGCATCTCTTCCAGAGATGTTTCCAAGTCACAGAGAGTACAAACCTCACTCTGCGTGAATTCTGGAAAGATCACTTTAATATCGTGATATGCCTCAAACTCATCGATCTCGCTTGGCAGGAAGTTTCGAGGCGTACCCTGAACTCATCTTGGATCGAGGCGTACCCTGAACTCATCTTGGAGGAAGCTGTGGCCTGATGCTGTCTCTGCACGAGACTTCGAGGGGTTCGGGAAGCCTGGAGGCGAAGCCGAGATCGTTGACTATCCTGAACCCATTCAGCAGTCTGAGGTGGCTGACATCGTGCATCTTGGTACGTCCATGGGGCTGGAAGTTAGCGCCGAGGATATAGATGAACTTATCGAGGAGCACCACGAGGAGTTGACGACGGACGACCTAAAGGAGTTGGAGACGATGCAAATGAGTGTTGTTCAAGAGCAGTTCTCTAGCGGTGATGAGGAGGATGTTACACCTTTGAAAACGGCAGACATTAAGGAAATTCTTGCATGTTTCCATAAAATGGCAGACTACGTCGAAAAGGAACATCCAGAAAAAGTTTAAACCAACCGTGCGCTTCAACACTGCAATGACGTTTGCCTAACGCATTTTAGAAATGTGTTGAAAAGTAGGCAGAAACAAGCTTCAATGGATAGTTTCTTATTAAAGAGGCCAGCGGTATTAGTAGGCCAAGACGAAGGTGAAAGTGAAGAAAAGAAACAGAAAAGAGGAAGTAATGAAGAATTAGAAGGTGAAAGTAAAGAAAAGAAACAGAAAAAAGAAAGTGATGAAGAAGTAGAAGAAATTTAGAAAATATGAAAAACGTAAAGTTAAAAAAAAGCAAAAAAAAAAATTCAATTTTAAGTTTTATGTTACCGTTAAGTGTTAAAGTAATTTTTTCTTTCATTTTATAGTTTTCCATACGTAATGTTAAGTGTTAATTATTTCTGCCATTTCTTTATTTCGTAAAGTTTAAGTGTTAATGTGTTAAGTGTGTAAATTACTGTACGTAGTCTGTCACTTGTTACGTTTTCTGCCTTATGCCATCCTCCTCTGCCGCGACTTCGCTATCGGACATCGTCTCAATCAAAAGGTAAGTTTCAACTTTTTTGTTACACTAATTAACTGTAACCTTTTTTTCAGGGTATCAATCCTTAATTTAGGTGTACGTACAGGTAACAATACACCTTCACTGATCCAAATGCTTTACATACAGTACCGTAACTTTTATACAGTAGTAAAGAAAACGGACCGTTTTCTTAGGGCTTGGAGGGGATAACTAGGCTATAACTACATTATTGAATAATCTCATGGTGGTTTCTGGAATGGATTAGGCTGTTTTTAATGGTTGGGTTAATTATTGAATGATAGAAATGGCTGCATTGCATGTTTATTACTACAGTTTAGCGTGTTTATGAAAGAAAAGGTGTCTTTTTGTAAGGCTTGGAACGGATTAGGCTATTTACATGTAAAACGCAACTCAGGATACGAAACCGTATCCTGAACGGATTACTTTCGTATCCTGAGGCATCACTGTATAGCTAACGTCTCTGACATCCGGCAGAAATTCAAAACTCGCGGGCGATCGTAGGTTGGGTTGCTGGGTGTACACTAGCGCCACCACTCGCCAGGATACAGTAACTATTCCTCAATTTCTCAGGTCTTCTCTGCCCGTAGGGTCTCTAGATGGGTGGAAGGGAGGGAGTTAAATTATATATATCCACCGGGTAAGTATGTTAAAAAATTTATTTTAATATGAAAATATCATTCTTAAACTTTTAACTTAGCTGGTGGATATATATATAGCTGATTGACACCCTTGGTGGAGGGTAAGAGACCAGCAGTAAACATCATAGGAATATAACTCAAGAGTTTTGATATAAAAACAAACTTAAGGGTTAGTACCTGATAAGGAAGCTTACTTTGATGATACTCTGCCTCATTAGTCCGCCATCCTTATGAAGCCCAGCGATCCACTCAGGGGGCTGAAAGACCTCTAGGAGCTGTCATATCTGGGGTGATCACACCTATGACAGGACCTCAACCAATACCCTTGATCTGGGCACTCTCAAGAAACAAGTTTGACCACCCGCTAAAATCAAAAGATTGCGGAAGACTGTCCCAGTCTCCACATACAACCCAAAAGACAATAGTTTCAATAGAAGAAAAAAAATGTATTAGGATTAAGGGAATGTAGTGGTAGAACCCTCACCCACTACTGCACTCGCTGCTACGAATGGTCCCAACATGTAGCAGTCCTCGTAAAGAGTCTGGACATTCTTTAAATAATGTGAAGCGAACACAGATTTACTTCTCCAATAGGTTGCGTACATAATGCTTCGTAGGGATCGATTTTGTTTGAAAGCCACTGACGTAGCCACTGCTCTGACTTCATGAGTCTTAACTTTCAATAATCGTAGGTCAGTCTCACCGCAGTGAGTGTGAGCCTCTCTAATTAAAAATCTGACAAAATATGATAAGGCGTTCTTTGACATCGGTAAAGAGGGCTTCTTGACCGAACACCATAGAGCCTCTGATTCGCCTCGTAAAATTTTGGTTCTGTCAAGATAAAATTTAAGTGACCTTACAGGACACAGGACTCTTTCTATTTCATTACCAACCACATCTGACAGGTTGGAAATCTCAAAAGATTTTGGCCATGGATGAGAAGGTCACTCATTCTTGGCCAGGAAACCAAGCTGTAAGGAGCATACTGCCTTATTAGAACAGAAGCCGATATTCTTGCTGAAGGCATGCACCTCACTAACTCTCTTTGCAGTAGCAAGACTCACTAGAAAAAGTGTTTTCAGACTAAGGTCTTTGAGAGAGGCTGAGTGCAGAGGTTCAAACTTCTCAGACATGACAAATTCGTAGATAATTTGTATTTTTCCTAACCATACAAACCTTAGCTATTTAAATAGGGGGGTATTACTTTCGGCGTAGCTGAAATGACGAGCCATAAAATTTTTAACGAGGATTTACTACCTCCTCGCTAGTTAGCGAGCGGGTAGGGGAGGAGTAGCTAGCTACCCCTCCCCCCTCACACACCGGTGAACTAGTTCACTTTGCTTAGAGGTAGGACTTATCCCGGGGGACAGGGCTGGCGGGCAAGTTTGATTAAATAGCTAAGGTTTGTATGGTTAGGAAAAATACAAATTATCTACAAATTTGTCATTTGTTCCGTAACCGAAATACAAACCACGCTATTTAAATAGGGTGACTTAACCCTTAGGAAGGGTGGTAAGTCCCAGCCTTACTGGCTTTGGCTTTTTGCCCGGGGACTCAGTATCTGAGTAAGTAGGACTCAAGATAAGGAGTCCCTGCACCTCGCAAGTACCTTGCTCTGCAAGGATCGCGGCCTACGTAAGCTTATGTGTGAAAGAATGAAGTGTGATTCGTCCTAGGAAGTTGACCTGGAGTCCTTTAGATGGAATTCTAGGTTAGGACGTTCCCAATACCACCTTGTAAGGGTATGGGGATGCGACAGTATTATATTAATACTAGGAACACAAGGATGCATGGTTTACCTGCAGTGGTTTGAGGTCAGCTGTGCAGAGAATCCAGGATGCTGCTTTCCCCAAGAGAGGGGAGGATGAAGAAAAGAATAAGGGCCAGGCATACTTTTTCATTCATGCAGACTAAAACTGGGTAACAATGCCCTCAACCTTCTGCTACTTGTCCATTAAGGAGCCTGAGGTTTAGACCAGCTGTTGTGCAGCCACCACAGGGCCGACAGAGAACGTATTGAGCCTCCTGTGGGTCATGTCTTGCAGGTAGTGAGCTGTGAAGGTCGTTTGACGCTTCCAAACCCCTGCTTGTAGAACCTGCGTCACTGAGTAGTTTCTCTTGAATACCAGGGACGTAGCAATGCCTCTGACATCATGTGCTCTAGGGCGACGTGACGGAGGAGGGGCTGGATTCAGGGAATGGTGGACGACCCTGCGAATCCACGCTGAGATAGTATTCTTAGTGACCCTCCTCTTCATCCTTCCTGTGCTCACAAACAATGCTTGCACTCGAGGACGAACTGCAGCTGTTCTTTTAAGATAGAGCCTCAGACTCCTTACTGGGCACAGCAGGAGATGGTCTGAGTCATCTGTTACAGAACGAAGACTCGAAATCCGGAAGGAGTCGAACCGGGGATCCGGCACTCCTGGATTTTGAGTCTTAGCTACAAACTCAGGGACGAACCTGAACGTTACCTCCCCCCATCCCCTTGAATGGGCGATGTCATACGAGAGACCATGAAGTTCGCTGACTCGCTTGGCCGAGGCCAAAGCAAGTACGAACACAGTCTTCCAAGTCAGGTGGCGATCAGAAGCCTGGCGTAATGGTTCGAACGGAGGTCTCTTAAGAGCCCTGAGGACACGAACCACGTTCCATGGAGGAGGTATCACTTCCGACTGAGAGCAGGGAAGTTCATAACTTCGTATGAGTAAAGAAAGTTCTAGCGAGGAGGAAATTTTCATTTCTTTTAGCCTGAAGGCAAGAATTAAGGCTGAGCGATAGCCTTTCACTGCCGAGACTGAAAGGCGCATTTCTTCACGCAAATACACAAGAAACTCCGCTATTGCTGGAATAATGGCATCGAGGGGAGAGATTCCCCTTCCACGACACCAACCACAGAAGACTCTCCACTTCGCCTGGTAGACTCCTGCGGATGACTTTCGCAGGTGTCGAGACATCCTTTCCGCAACTTGTTGCGAAAAGCCTCTCTCTGTGAGGAGATGCTGGATAGTCTCCAGGCGTGAAGCCGTAGCGATGCTACAGCTTTGTGGAAGATGTTGGCGTGTGGTTGCTTGAGTAGCTCGTGTCGAGGAGGGAGTTCTCTCGGGAGTTCCGTCTGGAGCTGCAGAAGGTTCGGGAACCACTCTGTGTGATGCCATAGCGGAGCTATTAAGGTCATTGACAGGTTGACCGATATTCTGGTCTTGTTGAGCACTCTTCTCATCAGACAGAACGGGGGAAAGGCGTAAACGTCGATATTGTCCCACCGTTGTTGGAAGGCATCTTGCCAGAGTGCCTTGGTGTCCGGGACTGGGGAGCAGTACAGCGGGAGCTTGAAATTCAAGGCTGTCGCGAACAGATCCACAGTCGGGGAACCCCACAAAGTCAGGACTTTGTTGGCTACTAGAGGATCCAAAGACCACTTGAGACTCACTATCTACGATGCTCTGCTCAGACTGTCGGCAAGCACATTCCTTTTGCCCGGAATGAGGCGAGCCCATAGTGGAATCAAGTGGACTTCGGTCAATCTCAGTATCTCTACTGCAAGAAGGGATAGCTGTTGTGAAAAGGTACCTCCCTGCTTGTTGATGTAAGCCACTACCGTGGTGTTGTCGCTCATCACCACCTCGGAGTGACCCGCCAGGTACTGTTGGAACTGTTGAAGAGCCAGATAGACGGCCTTCATCTCTAGCAAGTTTATGTGGAGGTACTTTTCTCATTCTGACCATAGGCCTGAGGTCCTGTGGTTCAGAACGTGGGCCCCCCCACCCTTCTTTTGAGGCGCCCGAGAACAGCATCAAATCCGGGGGGAGGACGAGAAGAGCCACTCCCTTTCGGAGGTTTTCGTCTGTCACCCACCATTGAAGGTCCGTCCATTCCGCAGGACCCATAGGGACCAAAATGTCCGGGGAATCGTGACCTTGATTCCACCGAGACTTGAGCCGCCATTGCAGGGATCTCATCCTGAGGCGCCCATTTGGAACTAGACGGGCCAGAGAGGAAAGGTGACCTAGGAGACGTAACCACGATTGGGCTGGGAGTTCTTCTCGTCTAAGGAAAGGATCTGCAACCCTCCCCTCAGCCTTGCTATCCTGTCGTCTGATGGAAAAGCTTTGTGGAGATTGGTGTCCAAGATCATGCCTAGATATACCAGTCATTGAGATGGAAGCAGAGAAGACTTCTCGAGATTTACCATGATCCCTAAATCTTGGCAAAGTCCCAAAAGCTTGTCTCGGTGTCGAAGAAGGGTCGACTCCGAGTCTGCCAGGATCAGCCAGTCGTCCAGATAACGGAGTAGACGAATGCCAATCCTGTGTGCCCACGAAGATATCAGGGTGAACACTCTGGTGAAAACCTGAGGTGCTGTGGAGAGACCGAAACACAGCACCTTGAACTGGTAGACCTTGTTGTCTACGCTGAATCTTAAGTACTTCCTTGAAGACGGATGGATTGGGATCTGGAAGTACGCGTCCTTCAGATCCAGTGTACACATGAAGTCTTGTGGTCTCACTGCAAGTCTGACCGTGTCTGCTGTCTCCATGCTGAACGGAGTTTGTTTGATAAACCTGTTCAGAGCTAAGAGGTCAATGACTGGTCTCCAACCTCCAGACGCCTTCTTTACAAGAAAGAGTCGACTGAAGAAGCCTGGGGACCCGTCGACGACCTCTTGGAGAGCATCCTTCTTTAACATGGTCTCGACTTTTGCCCGGAGGGCTAGCCCCTTTGCCGATCCCATGGCATAGGAGCTCAACAACACTGGATTCGCTGTCAGGGGAGGAAGAGTTGTTATGAACGGGACGCGATATCCTTGACTGATTACAGAAACCATCCAAGAATCGACCCCGAGTTGCTGCCACCTGATTGCGCAACTTTGTAGGCATCCCCCCACTGGTGGACATGCAGGGACTTCTTGCCTCTCCGGTTTCGTCGTCTTGGAATGGCGAGGTTGTTGTTGAGGTGCTGGAGGTTTGTAGGGCTTCGATGTGAGAGCCCTTTGGAGGAGAGAATCCTGATTGGATTTCCTCCACCTCTCAGCTGCCTGTCCCACATCCTTGGGCTCAAACAGGCTCTTTCCCATAAGGGAAGAGTGTTTGAGCTTGCTGACTTCGGCGTTGAGACCTTCGAATGGAACCTCTCTACCACCGCATCACGTCGTTTCAAGATCGAATTGGCCCACAAGTTCGAGACTTGGTGGGCCAGAAACTCAATGGTGCAGGTGCCCGAGAGGAGGAAGGTCTCCAGGGCCTTCCTAGGGCTTTCCTTGGACAGATCCTCGGATTACAAAAGGATGCCCAGAGACCTCAACCAGACATTCAGCCACGAAGTAGCCTGTATGGCACACTTCGCGACCTTCTCCTGGTTTAGGATCTCTGTCGCCGAGAAAGTCACTTGCCGGCTAGAGAGTCTATCAAGAGGAACTTTCTTGGTTAGGTCTTCCACAGAGTGGTGCAATGGAAGAGCTAAACAAGACTCCTCCATGATCTCACAATACCTCCTCTAGTGGACACGAGGAGGTGGGAGGAGCTTGTTGCCAGCAGTGGAACGGCTGGAGGAGGCGAGCTCGGAGAGCAGGCCCTCAACCTTATCCCTGACACTCTTAACCCCTTGGGACCAGGGCAGAGCCACACTGGCCCTAGTGGGTTTCTGAGCGCCAAAGACTCGGTCCAGGACCGTGTCCTTGCCCTCATTAGGAGGAATCTCCGGGTCCGGAAACTTGTTGAGATTCCTCATCAGTCAAGACCTGCCAGAATGCATGCTCTGACTCTTGCTGCTCTCCCCCTGGAGAACTGGCAGCGAAGTCTCCCGTCCCCAAAAGCTCTTCTTGGGGGGACACGTGGACATTCTCCGCGGGTCTCGTTGGCTCTGGTCGAATCCTGGAAGAAGATTTCGGGATGGTCTTCGAGTCCTTCGGTTCCCTCCTAGGAGGAATACAGGACTCCAGTAACGAAATCTGAGGGCTCTTCTCCACCCCAACACGGGACGATTCTCCTGCTCGAGGTGGGGTTGCTCCCATTGGTGCAGTGGGAGAAGGTCTCACCTCGGAAGACTCCCCTGAGGACGGAAAAACCTCGTCCACAGGGGATGGAGAAAACGTCTGCGGGGGGGAAGGAGCCTTCTTGATGGATTTCTTAGGAGCCAGCTTGACCCGAGGAGAAGTCACCACAACCTCTACTCCTCTCTTCCTCTTCAGTGGGGTCGGAGCTGCCCCTGGTTTGGGGCCCAAATCAGAGAAGGCAGGTTTAACAGCCTGGACGACAGCTCTGATAAGGGACTCAAACCATGGCTGCTTACTGACAGACGCAGTGTCAGAGACTCCCTCTGGAGAGAAGGGAATAGGGCGATCGTTTGGAGTAGAGACTACAACATGGCCTGCCTGGAAAGAAAGGGAAGAAGATGGGTGCCTGGACCTATCTGAAGATCTCACCTCCTCTTGCGAGTGCGCTGGTTTGCGCTTGCGGGGGGGGGGGGGGGGACGTGAAGACGACCTAGCTGCTTTCGTTCCTGACGACTCGTTTGGTAGCTCGCCTTGCGAAGCCCGGTGGGAATCGCGCTTGGGCCCGCGCTGGCGCTCACGCGAGGGAATAATCCTAGGTTCGCGCGCGGGCGAACGTTCGGAGATAAAGGCGTGGTAGCGCGTGGGCGCGCGTTCGGGGGAGCGCGTGGGCGTGCGGGCGTGCGGGCGTGCGGGCGAGTGCTGGCGAGCAGGAGAATGATGGTGCGCAGGCGAGCGATGGCGCGCAGGCGAGCGATGGCGCGCAGGCGAGCGATGGCGCGCAGGCGAGGGATGGCGCGCAGGCGAGCGATGGCGCGCAGGCGAGCGATGGCGCGCAGGCGAGCGATGGCGCGCAGGCGAGCGATGGCCCGCAGGGCGTGCAGGTGTGCGACTGCGCACAGGTGACGGTGCGCGTGGGAGCGTAGGTGAACTACGGCGAGCAGGCTCGTGGGCGAGATTGCGTGCTGGGGAGTGATGACGTGCAGAAGATGGTGCGCGCAGGAGATCGATGGCGCGCTGGGGCGTGGTCTGGTGAAGACAGAGGGCGCGCACAATGACCAGCAAGTGTGGAAGCGAGAGGAGGAGACTGCTCGTGGGCGAGTGGGTGCGCAGGATCTCGGAAGCCTCTGGAAGGGCGTACGGTAGGAACTGGAACCTGTGCGCGCGACGGTGACTGCGTGCGATGGTGCGCAGGCGAGGGCTGACGGGTGGACGAGTTCCGAGGGTGCGCAGGAGATCCCTGGCGAGAAGGCAAGGGGCAAGTCTTCTTTCCTGTGCTCAAATCCGGAGATCGAGGGTGTGCAGGCGAGCGATGGCGCGCTGGCGAGCAGGAGGAGAGCGCTGGCGAACTGGAGATCGTGGGCGCGCGTGGCGCGTAACAAGATCAGGGCGTGCAGCTGTGCGCTGGCGAGTAGGAGATCGCTGGCTTGCAGGAGAGTGCTGGCACGCAGGTGAGCGCTGACGAGCATGAGATCGGTGAGAGCGCTGGCAGCAGGAGCTCGCTGGCGTGTTGTCCCTGGCATAGGATGTCTCTGGGTCGTCGTCACAGGAACATCAGGAACAGGCGAGCGCATGCGCGCAATTGCACGCGAGCGCGCAGGAGAGCGTGGGCGCACAGGGGATACCTGGCACTTAAGGGACTTGCCCACATTGTGAGATAAGTCCTTTTGCCCCGAAGGGACCGGTGCCCGTTTGAAAACGGGGTGCGTGGGCGCCCACAGCACGTCAGCTGCCAGGAACGGAGAAGGAAGGTCAGCAGGTCTGGCAGGCAGAGGAGATCGCGAACGATCTGCAGAGAGGTCCAGTGATGCAGCTGCAACGGTCAAAGCACGATGAGGAGGATCCTCTGCGGGGGACTGCGAAGGCGAGGAGCCGAAAAGGAGCCTCTCAACTCCCTTGTGGGGAGAAGGAAGACGAGCCTTGCATCGGATACGTCCTCTGGGGGCATCAGGAACACCATCGTCAGTCCTCCGAAGAGGATTCTCTGTTAGTGAACTCCCCTGAGGGGGAAGAAACACCTGCAGGAGAGACCGTTGGACTTGACCCCTCCCTCGAAGGATGTTCGGAGGGGGGAACCAAGCCTTCAGCAACATCAGCACCAAAGGCAGAGGTTTGACCCAACTCGCCGGAAGCCTCTGCCACAACAACGCTATCACCGGCGACTGTTTGACTGCTGCTCCCAACTGGATAAGGTCAAACAGGGCTTCCCTGGAGGGCAAACCCTTAAGCCCCAAGGAAGCCCAAAGCTGCAATAAATCATCATTAGCAACATTCATAGATAAATCCTCCCCCGGAGGAGGAGGAGGAACTGCCTCGCTATGGGAAGCAACTCCCTCTCCCTAATCCCGAGGTCGGTCAACACAAGTACGGCCTACGCTACCACTCGACGGCCTCTCGGGAGAGACCGATCGAGTGGGAGCTTCGGAGGAGGTTCGGGCAATGAAAGAAGTGTCTTTGGAGATTTCCTTCTTCAAGGAGATCCTTGAAGGAGAAAGATCCCGCTTGGACTTCTTCTTTCGGCGCCGGGAAAACAGCTCCCACTGGGAGGTAGACCACTCCCTACACTCACAACAAACTTTATCCTTATCACACCGTTGGCCCCTGCAGAACGGACACAAGGTGAGAGGGTCCGTCTCGACCGCCAACATATATGTCCCACAAGGGCGGTCTGATAATCCGGGGCATTTCCGCATGATAAAGAGAGAGGCCAACTTCCAAACACACAACTGAAAGAAAAAGCAGAAAATATTAAGGCTATCAATATGCGAGGGTGAGAGCAGACACGTCTGTTCATCACCCGAGCCAGAAGCAAAGTGAACTAGTTCACTGGTGTTTGAGGGGGGAGGGGTAGCTAGCTACTCCTCCCCTACCCCCTCGCTAACTAGCGAGGGAGTAGTAAACCCTCGTTAAAAATTTAATGACTCGTTATTTCAGCTACGCCGAAAGTAATAGCATGGTTTGTATTTCGGTTACGGAACAAATAGAAATTTAAGGACAACATCCAAGTTCCAAGCTGGAGTCATTATCCGATGCTCCTTGGAAGTCTCGAAAGACTTGAGAAGGTCTTGAAGGTCTTTATTGTTCGATAGATCCATGTTCCTGTGTCTGAACACTACAGCTAACATGCTCCTGTAACCTTTAATAGTAGAAGCAGAAAAGTTACAGTTGTTCCTAAGGTGTAGCAGGAAGTCAGCGATTTGCGCTATAGAGGTATCGGATGAGGAAAGAGAGGTGACCTTGCACCAATCTCGAAATACCTCCCATTTGGATTGGTAGATCCTGATGGTAGAGGATCTCCTTGCCCTGACAATAGCTCTAGCTGCCTCCTTCAAAAACCCTCGAGCTCTAGAGAGTCTCTCGATAGTCTGAAGGCAGTTAAGACGAAGCGTGTGGAGGCTTTGATGGAATCTTTTCATGTGAGGTTGCTGGAGAAGGTCCAACCGCATTGGCAGAGTCTACCAGCCATTGATGTACCTCGGTGAACCATTCCCTTGAGGGCCAGAGGGGAGCAACCAAAGTCAACCTGGTCCCTTCGTGAGAGGCGAACTTCTGCAAAACTTTGTGAAGGATTTTGAAGGGAGGAAACGCATAAATTTCCAGGTGAGACCAGTCCAGTAAGAACGCATCAATATGGACTGCCTCTGGATCTGGAATTGGAGAGCAGTAAGTTGGAAGTCTCATCGTTATCAAGGTCACGAACAGGTCTATGGCAGGACAACCCCATATCCGCCATAGTTTCTCGCACACCTCCTGATGAAGCGTCCATTCCGTGGAGATGACTTGTCCTCTTCTGCTGAGGCAGTCTGCCATCACATTCCTTTCTCCCTGAATGAATCTTGTAAGAAGGGAGATGTTTCTTTCCTTTGACCAAACTAGGGGATCCCTTGCGGTTAAGTAAAGAGACTGCAAGTGGGTCCCGCCTTGTTTGGAGATGTAGGCTAACGCTGTGGTGTTGTCCGCGTTTACCTGCACCACCTTGTTCCGAATTAGTCCTTCGAAACTCTGCAAGGCCAAACAAACTGCAAGAAGCTCCTTTTGGTTGATATGAAGCTTTACCTGGTCTTTGGACCAAAGGCCCGAGCACTCTAGTTTGCCTAGAGTTGCTCCCCAACCCAAGTCCGAAGCATCTGGGCCCTTGTGGGCAAGAGAGAGGCCTTCCTGAAGTCTGAGGTTGACGTCCCACCATTTCAGGCAATTCTTGACCGTGTCCGTGAGTGGAATGGAAACTGCTTCCAAGCCCTTCTCCTTGTCCCAATGCTGGTTGAGGTGAAACTGGAGAGGGCATAGATTGAGTCTTCCCAGGGAGACAAACTGCTCTAGCGACGAGAGTTCCTAACAAGCTCATCCATAATCTTACAGAACAACTGCTCTTCTTCTGATAAAGGTGAATCTTTGAGAGAGCTTGCTCTAGTCTTGTGGGCGATGGAAAAGCCCAAAAAACTAGACTCCATATCTCCATTCCCAAATAGAGAATAGTTTGAGACGGAGTCAGTTTTGACTTCTCCTTGTTTACTAGGAGACCCAACTCCTTGGCTAGGTCCAACGTCCATTTGAGATCCTTCAGACAGCGGTTTAATGATGACGCCCTGATTAACCAGTCGTCTAGGTAAAGGGAGGCTCTGACACCTGTCGAATGTAGGAAGCTTGCTACATTCCGCATGAGCTTTGTAAATATTAGAGGAGCAGTGATGAGGCCGAAGCACAGAGCTCGAAACTGGTACACTTCTTTCCCATACACGAACCTTAGATAACATTGGAAGGTCGGACGGATCGGGATATGGAAGTATGCGTCCTGGAGATTGAGAGAGACCATCCAGTCGCCTTCCCTTACTGCTGCTAGAACAGACTTGGAAGTTTCCATCGTGAACTTTGTTTTCAAGATGAACACATTGAGCGCACTCACATCCAGCACTGGTCTCCAGCCTCCTGTGTTCTTTGGAACCAGGAAGAGGCGGTTGTAAAAGCCTGGAGATTGATGGTTCAAGACCTTCACCACCGCTCCCTTCTCTAACAAAAGAGACACCTGAAGGTGTAAGGCCTGTCTTCTTGCTTCCTCTCGGTATCTGGGAGAGAGATCTATAGGATTTTGAACAAGAGGGGGTTTCTTTACAAAAGGAATTTTGTACCCCTTCTTCAACAAGAGGACAGACCATTGGTCCGCTCCTCTTCTCTCCCACGCCTGCCAGAAGTTCTTCAATCTGGCCCCTACTGCTGTCTGAAGCTGTGGGCAGTCAGACTCTGCCACGGCTGGATCTGGCTCCCCTTCTCTTACCTCATTTTCCATCAGAACGAGAGTTGCCTCTGTTGGAGGCTCTGCCACGAAAGGGAGGAATAAATCTAGAAGCAGGGGTATCCAACTTCGGTTTGTTGCTAGAGAAAGAGGACGGCAAAACTTTGCGAGCTATTTTAGCAACTAAATCATGGGTATCCTTTAAGGCAAGAGATGATGCTATATCCTTCACAATATCTTGGGGAAACAGTGAATGCGAGAGAGGTGCAAAAAGAAGTTCCGACTTCTGACAAGGAGTACCTCCCGTGGCTAAGAACGAGCACAATGACTCCCTCTTCTTAATTACACCTGCAGTAAAAATGGCAGCAAGTTCGTTGGATCCATCCCTTACTGCTTTGTCCATACAGGACATAATCTGGACAACAGAATCATTATCAAAAGGTGACACCTTCTTGCTCAAGGCTCCCAACGACCAATCCTAAAAGTTGAAGACTTCAAATGCACGGAAGACTCCCTTGAGTAGATGGTCAAGCTCCGAGGTAGTCCACAACACCTTTGAGCGTCTCATGGCTAGATGACGAGGAGAGTCTACCAGGCTTGAGAAGTGCCCCTGGGCAGAGGCAGGTACTCCCAAGCCGAGAACTTCTCCTGTGTCATACCAGACGCTCAAACGAGAAGCAAGTTTAGATGGAGGGAAGGCAAAGGAAGACTTTCCAAGACTTCTTTTGGTCTCCAACCAATCTCCTAGCAGACGCAAAGCCCTCTTAGAAGATCGAGAGAGCACCAACTTCGTAAAAGAGGGGGCTGTAGCAGCCAACCCTAAAGTGAATTCTGAAGGAGGCAAGCGTGGGGCAGCAGGAACAAAATGCGACGAAAAAACTTCTTTAAAAAGTCATTATTTTCTTAAAATCTAGAGATTGTTGGGCAACTCTAGGTTCCTCTTCTTCAGACAAGATCACCAACGGTACGTTAGTGGAAAGAGGGTCATCAGCTTCCTCCTCAGAGTAAACTTCATCTGACAGAACGATATTCTTGCGAGATGGCGAATCCAAAGGAAGTCGAGAAGGCAAAGCTTGACAGCCTACATCAACCTGCCGATGAGTAACAGGCAAAGCATGAGGGTCGACGTCACGTCGTGACTGCAGTGACTGACGCTCAACGTAACGTCAGGACTGCATTGACTGACGCTCGACGTCACGTCGAAGCTGGCGATCGGCGTCACGTTTGACGGCATGGCTCACACTAGGGGTCACGTCAGCGTGACATGAAGCTTCACGCTTAGAGGTCTGATGAAAAGCGTCACGCTTAGCAGAACCATGACGCTCCGCAAGCGAGGGTTCCTGTCGAATAGGAGCTGGACCGTAGGACTGCATTAAGGTGGACAGCTTCGACTGCATGTCCTGCAACACACTAAAATTAGGATCCCGAACACAAGGATCAGAACGTGACGTCACCAACGTCCGTTCAGAAACGTCAGCGCTGATAACGGGAGCAGCAGCACTCACGTCACGTCTGGAATGTCCAGACAAAACAACGGCACCGTGACTCTGCACAGGAGCCTCCGGAGCCACAAAATCTGACGTTATAAAGGAACGTTTGGCAGGCGAACCTTCCTACGATGAAGGTATACGTTCTGGACTGCTCCAGTGACTGTAGCCAGGACGTTGACTTTGTTCTGAAGGAACCAATTTCCTCTTAAGAGGTCGTGAAACCTGACGCCAGGATTTCCTACTAACATGAACGTCTTCGGAGGACGAGGAGAACTTAGTCTCGCCTCTCCCATAATAAGGACGATCGTGAGGAGCAACGTCTGCAACTCGTGAGGGAACGTCTGTTCGTGGTTTAACACTTATCGTTCCCTTTCGTCTTTTGACATTCCTACTCCCAGGGGTTGTGGAGCTTGAAAGAGGTCTCGGACTGGGCGAACGGCAAGTACGAACAGACGAACCCTCCGCAACACTGAACACATTTTTGGCACTTTTCGAACTAACACTTGCACTTTTTAATAACTTTACATCGGACATTAGTTGGTTCCTATCCGTAGCCAGCAATTCGACCTTGGCACCAAGAGCATGAATAGCCTTCATCATGTCCTTCAGTGAAGGCTCGTTAGTGCTAGTAGGGGGTTCAGAAACTACCACTACAGGGGGAGGACAAGGTTCAGGGACATGGGGAGAGGAAAATTCTCGAGAATGAGAAGAGCTTCTTCAGACCCAATCTCTCCCTAATTTACGAGTATATTTTTCATACTGCAACCACTAAGTATCTGACAAAATTACACATTCATCACATCGATCCCCCAAATGACAAATCTTACCTCTACAATTATTACAAATAAAGTGGGGGTCGATGGAAGCATTTGGAAGGCGCCTGTTACAGCCTTTAGCACATTTCCTATACACAGGGGAAGGGTCAGCTATATTGGAATATCCAGAGAGAGATCAAATACAAAGCAAGGGTCAATTACAGTCAAATCATAAAAAGAGTTCAAGAACAGTCGAAAGAAAAACCAACCAAGCGAAAGCCATAAACCAAAACAAGTACTTCACCAAAGCTGTAGAAACTTGAGGTCACCGCGTGCAAGAAAATCAATGTTTACGCCACAGCGGCAGAGAAGAACTGAGGAATTGAGGAATAGTTACAGTATCCTGGCGAGTGGTGGCGCTAGTGTACACCCAGCAACCCAACCTACGATCGCCCGCGAGTTTTGAATTTCTGCCGGACGTCAGAGACGTTAGCTATATATATATATCCACTGGCTAAGTTAAATGTTTAAAATGAGGTCAATGATCAGAGAGGGATGAGCTAGCAATTGGCGATCTGGCGATCGGCGAGCTAGCGATCAGCAAACAGTGATCTAGCGATCAGCAAACAGTGATCTAGCGATCAGCAAACAGTGATCTAGCGATCAGCAAACAGTGATCTAGCGATCAGCAAACAGTGACCTAGCGATCAGTAAACAGTGATCTAGCGATCAGTCGGTTGATGATTTCTTGTTTGCTGACGGTGGTACTATCAAGAAAAAACTCCAGAAGAGACAGGGACCAAAAGTTCCCTGTGAGGAGTCTCGACCGATGCATTTGATTCCCCTTGGAAGATAGAATCTTCGGGATCTTGAACCCTTCTGTGAACCCTCTTCCCTCTTTTCCCGGCAGCCATGCTGTTATGCGTTTGCGGGGAGAGGAATGGGGCAATGGTGACCTGTCAAAAAGTTTTTATTCTTTTTGCCTATTGCGTGAGTGTGCAGAAGAGTACTGGAGCGATGGCACACAGGATGATGCTGGTGCTCAGTTACTGCTGAAGAGCAGTTTTCGGTGAATGCGTAGAAGAGCGCTGGAGAGCAGGCAAGCGCTGGCTTTTTGTCAAGAGCTGGTGCATTGGCGAGCATTGGCTCTGCGAGCACTGGCTCTTTGGCAAGAGCTGGTGCATTGGATCTGAGACCGCAACTGCGCAGTAGATCGCTGGATCTGGGAGCGCAGAAGAGCGCTGGCTCTCTGTGAAGAGCTGGCACATTGGCAAGCGCTGGATCTGAGAGCGCAAGTGAGCAGGAGAGTGCTGGATCTGAGAGCACCCATGCGCCGGAGAGCGCTGGTGCGCAGTAAGGCACTGTGTAGGGTTTTGTGCAGTTTCCCTGAAGAGCGTGACTGGTCGAGCAAGGGCGGGTGCCTGGGCCCGCGATTGTGGGCGAGAACTCGCGCGTAGGAGAGCGCTGGCGAGTGCACGGAAGGCTGCTGCTGCCACGCTCGTATGGGAGACTGCTGGCGCGTGCGCGTAGGAGAGCACAGGCGAACGCTGGTGAGCAGAGATCGTTGGTGCCCAGGAGAGCGTTGGTGCATAGGACAATGATAATGCTCGCGCTCAGAGGAGTGCTGGCGCGCGGGAGAGCTGGCACGCAGGCGAACGCTGGTGCGCAGAGATTGTTGGCACGCAGGAGAGCGCTGGCTCGTAGGACAACGATGGCACGCGCGGAAGACTGCTGGCGTGCGTGGAAGACTGCTGGCACGCCCGCGGAAACAATGGCGCGCAGGAGAGAGCTGGCGCGCAGACGAACACTGGTGTGCAGTTATCGTTGGCATGCATGAGAGCGCTGGCGCGTAGCACAACGATGGTGCAAGCGTGCAGGAGTGTGATGGAGCGCAGCAGAATGCTGGTGCGCAGGAGAGCGCTGGCACACAGGTGCAGGAGAGCGCTGGCACACAGGTGCAGGAGAGCGCTGGCGCGAAGGCTCAGGAGATCGTTGGCAAGCAGGAGACCGAAGTTGTGTTGCGCCGGTGATCGTATGTTGGTTGGTGCGCTGGCAAATGTTGCTCTCTGTGGCGAGGTTGCGCTGGTAGGTCGACAGGTAAGCTGGTAGGATGATCAGGGACTGGGAAGTACCCTTTGGAAGGGCGAACATCCACCAATTGGGATCGCGAACGATCCACAGAAGAGTCCAGGACTAGCTGCAGCGCGAGGTTGCGCTAATAGGTCAGCAGGTCAGCTGGTAGGACGATCAGGAACTGGGATGTGCCCTTTGGAAGGGCAAACATCCACTATAGCGTCGTCAGGAGAAGGTTCAGGAACCGATGACGCCCATGACGTCCAGTAGTAATCCTCCGAAGAGGAGTTTCTATGAGTGGCCCCTCTCGCAAACAAGTGAGGTGATCACTTTGCAGGAGACACTTGCTTAAGACTATGCTCCGCCCCCGAAGGAAGAGAGACTCAGCAAGGGAGAGTGTAGTCTAGGCGAAGACAGCAACAGCAGTCGGAGTCGATGAAGTGATGAAGATGCAGGAAGTTCTCCCTTGGACGGGAGAAATAACCTCACACCTGGGGAGGAAACTCTCCTTCGGAAGGAAAAGTTGTCCAACCCCTGGAGGCGAACCTTCTGGTAGCGCTCTAAGATGATCTGATGAGAGCGCTACATGAGGAAGCGTGACCAGAGCTAGTTCCTCGAAGATGAAGTGCTGATATGGTGTTGCCACGGGCGTACAGTACTTCTAAGAGAAGGGATGACGCCCATGATGACGTCCTCTGAGGGACGGGCGTACTTCTAAGAGAAGGGATGACGCCCATGATGACGTCCTCTGAGGGACGGGCGTACTTCTAAGAGATGGGATGACGCCCATGATGACGTCTTCTAAGGGACGGCAGTGACAGCAGATTCCAAAGGCCTGAACAGAACAGCTCTGGTTCGTTGGCACTCTTAGTCAGACGAAGAAAACTGCATCGCTAACTGAGGAAAAATGAAATAAACTTTGTAACAGAAAATTCCCTAAGGAGGACCACCTAGTCCGTGACGGGAAGCGGGACCACCGAGGGAACAAACATAAAATAAGTATTGCGCCCTCCCTTCCCCAGCCGACATCGACAGGAGAAGGGGAGCGGAGAGTAACTGTAATAAAATGACAAATTCGGAGATAATTTGTATTTTTCCTAACCATACAAACATGACAAATTCGGAGATAATTTGTATTTTTCCTAACCATACAAACCTTAGTTATTTACATAGGGTTTACTTTCGGCGTAGCTGAAATTGAAGAGCCATTAGATTTTAACGAGGGTTTACTACCCCGCGCTAGTTAGCAGGGGTAGGGGGAGGGGTAGCTTGCTACCCCTCCCCCCCTCACACACCGGTGAAATGTCTCACTTCACTTAGAGGTAGGACTTGACTTGGGGGACAGGGCTGGCGGGCAAATATGTGTAAATAGCTAAGGTTTGTATGGTTAGGAAAAATACATATCTCCGAATTTGTCATTTGTTCCGTAACCGAAATACTGTACAAACCACGCTATTTACATAGGGTGACTTACCCCTTAGGAAGGGTGGAAAGTCCCCAGCCATACTGGCTTTGGCTTACCCGGGGACTCAGAATCCGAGTGAGTCGCACTCGAGAAAAGGAGTCCCTGCACCTCACTAGTTCCTTGCTCCGCAAGGAAACGTGTGGCCTACATAAGCTTGTGTGTGAAGGAAGAAAGTGTGACCCGTCCTAGGCAGTTGACCTGGAGTTCCAGAAGGAACTCTGGGTTAGGAGTTCCAAATACCACCTCGTCAGGGTATGGGGGACGCGACAGTATTGTCTCAATACTTGGAACACAAGGAAGCATGGTTTACCTGCAGAGGTTTGAGGTCAGCTATGCAGAGACCAGGATGTTGCTTCCCCAGTACAGGGGACGATGAAGAAAGAAGTAAGGGCCAGACTTACTTCTTCCGTTCATGCAGCCTAAACCTGGTAACAATGCCCTCAACCTTCTGCTACCTGTCCAAAAAGGAGCCTGAGGTTAGACCAGCTGTTGTGTAGCCACCACAGAGCGATAGAAACGTATCGATACTCCTGTGGGTCACGTCCTGCAGGAAGTGGGCTGCGAAGGTCACTAGACGTTTCCAGACTCCAGCTTGTAGCACCTGCGTCACAGAGTAGTTCTTCTTGAAGGCGAGTGACGTTGCGATGTATCCGACATCGTGCTGTAGGGCGACGTGACGGGGGAGGGTCTAGATTCAGGTTGAGATGAATGCCCTTGAGTTCGAGCTGAAAAGGCATACTGGTGACTCTCCCTTGTGTCCTTCCTGTGCTCCCAAACCGGGCTTGCACGTGAGGACAAACTGCAGCTGTTCTCAAAGATAACCCCTCGGTTCCTTTACTGGCAAGAAGGAGAAGGTCTGGGTCATCTGATACAGAACAGAGACTCGAAATCTTGAAGGAGTCAAACCGAAGGTCCGGGACTCCAAGATTCTGAGTCTAGAAAACAACTCAGGAGCGAACCTGAATGTTACCTCCCCCTATTTTCTTGAAAGGGCGGAGTCGTACGAGACCATGAAGATTGCTTACACACTGGCCAAGGCCAGAGCGTAATGGTTTGTAAGAACATCTCTTAAGGGACTTAAGAGTCAGAACCATGCTCCATGGAGGAGGTCTCACTCCGACTGGGGGCAGGTACGTTCGTAGCTTCGCATGAGCGAAAAAAGATCCAGCGGGAAGGAAAAAACCTATTCCTTTCAGCCTGAAGGCCAGGGAAAGGCTGAGCGATAGGCTTCACTGCCGAGAGCGGAAACGAGTTTCCTCCCGCCGATAAGCAATAATTCCGTTATTGCGGGAGTAGGGGCCTCAAGGGAAGAGGTACCTCTCCCACGACACCAACCACAGAAGACTCTCCACTTCGCCTGGTAGACCCCTGCGGATGACTATCGCAGGTGACGCGACCTCCGCTCCGCGACTGTTGCGGGTTGTCTCTTCGTGAGGAGGCGGCGTAGTGTCTCCAGGCGTGAAGCCAAAGCGATGCTACTGCTTGTGAAAGATGTTGTAGTGTGGTTGTTTGAGTAGCCTGTGTCGTGGAAGAAGCTCTCCCGGGAGTTCCGTCAGGGGATGCAGAAGGTCCGGAAACCGTACTGCGTATAGTTGCAGCAGAGCTCTCAGGGCCATCGAAAGGTTGACAGACAACCTGGTCTCGTTGAGACCCCTTCTCAACAGACAACAATGGTGGGAAGACGTAGGCGTCGATGCTGTCCCACCGTCACCGGAAAGCATCTTGCCAAAGAGTCTTGGGGTCTGAGACTGGGGGGAAGTACAGCGGAAGCTTGAAGTTCCAGGCTGTCGTGATCAGGTCCCCCAGGCCAGGACTTGCCTCTATCTGTGAGGCTCCGCTCAGATTGTCGGAGAGAACATTCCTCTGCCCGGAATGAGCGAGCCGATAGTGGTATTGAGTGGACTTCGGATCATCTCAGTATCTCTAATGCAAGATGCGAAAGTATGAAAATGTACCTCCCTTCTGGTTGGAATACGCCAGTACCATGGAGTTGTCGCACACGGAGCGACTCGGCAGGATCTGTAGGATCTGCAGAAGGGCCAGACTACGGCCTCTAAGCCTACCTGAATGATGAGGAGGTACCCTTCAGGTCCTGACCATAGGCCTGAACCGGAACATGGGCCCCCACCCCCCTCCCTTTTCTTTGATGAGTCCGAGAACAGCATCAAATGCAGGGAAAGGACGAGAATATCCACTCCCATGCAAGAGGTTCCAAAGGTCAACACCCATTGCAGGTCTAATCGTTCCGCTGGTCCCATAGGGGCCAGAAAGTCCGATTAATCGTTGCTTTGATTCCACCGGAACTTGGGACGCCTAACAGGGAACTTATCCTGAGGCGACCGTTCGGGACTTAGACGGGTCAATGAGGAAAGGAGACCCAGGAAACGTTCCAAGATAGGGCTGAAAGCTCTCCTTGACTGAGAAAAGGTTCTGCGACTCTCCTCAGCCTTGCCACAGTCAACTGAAGGGAAGGCTCGGAGAAGGAGTCAATATCATGGCTAGATATTCCAGATGTTGAGGCAGAAGTAGAGAAGGCTCCTAGCGAATTACCATGATCCCTCACTCTTGGTAAAGTCCCGGAAGCTTGTCCCGGTGTTGAAGAAGGTCGAACCCGAGACTACCGGAGTTGGCCAGACCTCCAAAAAGCGAAGGAGGCGGAAGCCTGCTCCTGAGTGGCCATGAGGAAAGCAGGGAGAGTTCTCTGGTGAAAACCTGCGATGCTGCGGTGGGATTGCCACACAGCATCTTAAGCAGGAACATCTGTAGTCTAAGCTGAATTCCAAGTGCTTCCTGGAAGATGGATGGAATGGGACCTGGAAGTACCCGTCCTTCCGATCCAGGGCATAAGGAGTCTTGCGGTCTCGTTACCAGTCTGATCGACTCTGCTGTTCCACGCTGGACGAAGTTTGTTCGACAAACTTGATCAGAGCTGAGAGGTCGACGACGGAACTCCCGTCTCAGATGCTTTCCTACAAGAAAGGATCGACTGAAGAAGCGGGGGGGAAGCCGTCGACGACCCTATGGAGGACCTTCTCCTAAAGCATGGCTCCTTCTGCCCAACGGGCAAACCTCTTGCCGACCCCATGGCATAGAAGCTCAGCGACACTGGATTCGCTGACAGTGGAGGAGAGATGTTAAGAGTGAGGCGCGATATCCTTGGCTGATCATGGAGATCGTGCAGGAATCGGCATCAGGAAGCTGTTATCCGGACGAGTAACCTTAGGCATCCCCCCAGCGTGAGACCTACAAGGGGGGTTGCCAATCCTAGAGTTTGTGAACTCTGCCGCTCCCTCTAGGATTAGGCCTCTCCGGGAGAACTTCCCGTCCTACCTGTCCCTGACAAGAGGGGACTGCTATTGTACACCTTGTCTTAGCTGCCGTAGCCGGTTCCGATAACCTAGGCTGACGAGGCTGAATGAAGAGGCGTCGGAGGCTTGCAGGGTCTGGAAGTAAGCGCCTTGGAGGAGTGAAAACAGAATTCGGCTTCCTCCGCACAACAGCTGTCCATTTCTCTGTCCTTGGGCTCAAACAAGCTCTTCCCAAGGATGGAAGAGTGTCTGAGCTTGTCGACATCCACGGATGGGACTCCCGAGAGGAAGCCCTCGGTCACTGCGTCTAGATGCTCCAACATTGAGTTTGCCCGCAAGTTCGAAACTTGGCGACGGAACGCAAAGGTGCTTGAGCCCGAGAGAAGGAAAGTACCCATGATCTTCCTGGAGCTTCCTTGTACAAAACCTCGGGTCGCAACCGGGGAGGGAAAGGCCTGGTAAGTCCCTTCCACGAAATGGTGAAGAGGAAGGGCTAACCCAGTCACCCCCTGCCTGAAGGAGACATCTCAAAAGAAAAACTCCCTGGCAAGACCCTTCTAGGGAATGGTGAGGAGGAAGGGCTAAACCAGGTTCTGGAAAGAAGAATGTTGCTCAGACCTCCCTGAAGATTCTTTCTGCTTTTGCACGTGCCATGCTCTGCGTTTACGGGGTCAAGACCGTGTTCTGGAAATACGCGCTCCAGAAGACTCGCCAGGTTGCCCGTGTTGCGAAACCCCGACGGGAATCGCGGTCGCAATCGCCCTGGCGCTCGCGCGATGGTAAATCAATGGTTCGCGCGTGGGCGAACGTGGAAGCGCCCGTGTGCGGGCACGCAGACGAAAGTGCGCGAGGGAGCGCAGAAGGAGGGCGAGCATGGTTGGAAGGGCGGGAGCTGGCGATCGGAATCCGATAGTGCGCAGGCGAGCGATGTCTTACTGGCAGGAATCGCGCTGGCGCTCGCGCGATGGAACACCGTTGGTTCGCACGCGGGCGAACATGGGTGCGCATGTGCGCGGGCGCGCGGCCACGTGGGCGTGTGGTCGCGCGGGCGCGTGGGCGTGTGGTCGCGCGGGCGCGTGGGCGTGTGGTCGCGCGGTCGCGAGGGCAAGCACAGGCGGCCGGGAGACCGATGGCGCGTAGGCGGGCGATGGCGCGTTGACGAGCGATGGCCCGAAGGCGAGTGAAAGCGCGTTGGCAAGCGATGGCGCGTTGGCAAGCGATGGTGCGATGGCAAGTGATGGCGCGATGGCGCGTTGGCAAGCGACGGCGCGTTGGCGAGCGGTGGTGCGTTAAAAACGCTAGCGCGCAGGCGAAGAATCACGCGGGCGCGTAGGAGATCGCTGACGCGTAAGAGACTAGAGAAGGCGACAGAGAAACTTCTTGCCTTCGCCCAGGTCTGCTAGATCGTGGGCGAGAGGGCGAACGTTAGCGCGCATCGCGCTAATCAGAAGGCGCCCAGGTGCATCAGGAAGGAGAGCGCTGATGCGAGCTGTCAAGCAGGCAATCCTGGACGTTCAGGAAAACAGTTGGCGCCCATTGGCGCGTAGCAGGAAAGGGCGCGCAGATGTGCCCTGGCGAACTGAAGAGAGCTGGCGCACAGAAGCACAAAAGTACAGGTGAGCGCTGGCGAGCAGGAAGAAGATCTACGGCGAGACTCAGCTACCGGAGATCGTGGTCCACAGCAGGCGAGCGCTAGAGCTACCCGCGCGCAGGAGATCGTGAGCGCGCAGGAAAAAACCTGGCACTTAAGGGACTTACCCACACTGTGGAATGAGCTCCTTAGACCCGAAGGTACCGGTGCCCGTTGTAAACAGGGTGTGTTGGCGCCCACTGCGCATCTGCATCCAGGAACGGAGGTGAAGACTAGAAGGTCTGGCAGGGGAAGCAGCAGCAACGGTCGGTACTCGTCAAGGAGGGTCCTCTGCGGAGAACGTCGAACAAAGATGAAAACGACCTCGGACAGGTGCAACACCCTCCGACCTCCGAAGAGGAGTCTCTGTGGTGAACTCCCCTCAGGGGAGAAGCACTCGCAGGAGAGACCGTAGGGTCAACTGCCCCCCTAAAGGGGACAGAGGCTTCAGCAACAACAGCAGACGGAGGCCTCCGAAGAGGTGTCTCTGTGGTGCACTCCCCCTCGGGGGAGAAGCACTCGTGGGAGAGACCGTAGGGCTCAGCTGCCCCCGAAGGGGATTGAGCCTTCAGCAACAACAGCAACAACAGCAGACGGAGTCCTCTGAAGAGGAGTCTGTGGTGAACTCCCCCCCGGGGGAGAAGCACTCGCAGGAGAGACCGTAGGGCTCGGAAGCCCCCCGAAGAGAACTGAGCCATCAGCAACAACAGCAGAGGAGTCCTCCGAAGAGGAGTCTCTATGAGTGTCCTCCCTCGCGAACGAAAGAGAAACACTTTGTAGAAGAGACGGGTCAGCCAGTGACCTAAAAAGAGCAATCCTCCGAAGAGGGGCTCGTGCAGTTGCTCAGCCCCTTGAGCGTAACTGCAGGTGCGACCACTCAGCACCAAGAGCATAGTCGCACGAATTCCATGGTCCGAGCTTGCAACCGCTCAGCCCCTTGAGCAAGGTTACAAAAGCGGTCGCTCAGCACCAAGAACAAAACCGCCGGAGGACCAGGAACAAAATAAAGGCAAGAGGAGTTCCCCCCGAAGGGAAAAAACTCAAGCCTGGACGGGAAAACTTCCCTCGGAAGGGAAGTTACCCACCCAAGGAGGCGAGCCTCCTGAGTGTTCTAAAATGAACTGGAGAGCTGTCAGTCGTCACGGGAGCACTTCCAGGAGAAGGAGACACGCCCCTGACAAAGATCTATAGGGGAGGCAGCAACAGCAGATTCCCCAGGCCACAACAAGACAGCTCGCTTCGTTGCCACATTACAGAAATGAAACTAGATCGTTAACTGTGAAAAATAAAAAACAAAAATCATTAGTTAACATTCATTCCCCTGGGAAGACTCCGAAGAGGAATCCCGAGGGAAAAGAACACAAGAATTACACAACAGGAACATGCCCTCAAAACCACTTACACTCACGGAAGGAGACCTGTAACAAACACAGAATTATAACAATTATAATTATGTAATTATGTAATTACTGTATGTAATTTAAATATGAATGTTCACTAAATAAAGAACGAAAACCCCGAAAGGAATCGTTCTACAAAAGCTGAAAAGTCAACAAATACAATTAGATTCATAAACTAATTGAGACAAAATGTACGGCGTAGCAACCCCACCCACACGGGAAGGAAGCTACTCAGACGTAGTAAAGGTGAAACGTAGTAAAGGGTGAACGACCTCAAGAGAGAGAGAGAGAGACCTTAGTCAAACTCGAACGCGACCCATGAAATTACACCGTGGTGGCCTAACTGCCAAGGGCTCCACGGAGATATCGTACACTACACACACAAGCACGAACTCTGAAAAGGAAACTTACTGATTTCTATACTCAAATATATACATAAACACGAAAATATGTTTACATATATATTGAGTATAAGAAAAGTAAGTGATTAAGTAAAGACAAAACAAATAATGGCTGCCAAGCAAGGACGAAGACAGGCACGTCTGTCCATCGTCCGAGCCAAAAATGAAGAGACATTTCACCGGTGTGAGAGGGGGAGAGGGGTAGCAAGCTACCCCTTCCCCTACCCCTGCTAACTAGCGCGGGGTAGTAAACCCTCGTAAAAATCTAATGGCTCGTCAATTTCAGCTACGCCGAAAGTAAACCCTATGTAAATAGCGTGGTTTGTATTTCGGTTACGTAACAACTTAGCTATTTACATGGGGTATTACTTTCGGCGTAGCTGAAATGACGAGCCATTAGATTTTTAACGAGGGTTTACTACCCCCTCGCTAGTTACCGAGGGGCTAGGGGAGGGGTAGCTAGCTACCCCTTCCCCCTCACACACCGGTGAACTGATTCACTTCGCTTAGAGGTAGGACTTCACGGGGGACAGGGCTGGTGGTCAAGTATGTGTAAATAGCTAAGGTTTGTATGATTAGGAAAAATACAAATTATCTCCGAATTTGTCATTTGTTCCGTAACCGAAATACAAACCACGCTATTTACATGGGGTGACTTAACCCATAGGTAGGGTGGTAAGTCCCAGCCTTACTGGCTTTGGCTTTGCCCGGGGACTTAGGATCCGAGTGTGTAGCACTCGAGATAGGGAGTTCCTGCACCTCGCGGAGCAAGGAACGTGCGGCCTACATAAGCTAGTGTGTGAAAGAAAGAAGTGTGACTCGTCCTAGGAAGTTGACCTGAAGTCCTTTAGATGGAAATCTAGGCTAGGACGTTCCCAATACCACCTCATAAGGGTATGGGGGAAGCGACAGTATTATATTAATACTAGGAACACAAGGTTTACCTGCAGTGGTTTGAGGTCAGCCATACTTTTTCATTCATGCAGACTAAAACCAGGTAACAATGCCCTCAACCCTCTGCTACTTGTCCATTAAGGAGCCTGAGGTTAGACCAACTGTTGTGCAGCCACCACAGGGCCGATAGAGAACGTATCGAGCCTCCTGTGGGTCACATCCTGCAGGTAGTGGGCTGTGAAGGTCGTTTGACGCTTCCAGACCCCAGCTTGTAGAACCTGCGTCACGGAGAAGTTTCTCTTGAATGCCAGGGACGTAGCGATGCCTCTGACATCGTATGCTCTCGGGTGACGTGACGGAGGAGGGTCTGGATTCAGGGAATGGTGGATGACCCAGTGAATCCAAGCTGAGATGGTGTTCTTAGTGACCCTCCTCTTCGTCCTCCCTGTGCTCACAAACAGGGCTTGCACTCGAGGACGAACTGCAGCTGTTCTCTTCAGATAGAGCCTCAGACTCCTTACTGGGCACAGTAGGAGATGGTCTGGGTCATCTGTTACAGAACGAAGACTCGAAATCCGGAAGGAGTCGAACCGTGGGTCCGGAACTCCAGGATTCTGAGTCTTAGCAACAAACTCAGGGACAAACCCGAACGTTACCTCCCCACATCCCCTTGAATGGGCGACGTCGTACGAGAGATCATGAAGTTCACTGTCTCGCTAGGCCGAGGCCGAAGCGAGCAGGAACACCGTCTTCCAAGTCAGGTGACTATCAGAAGCCTGGCGTAATGGTTCGAACGGAGGTCTCTTAAGAGACCTGAGGACACGAACCACGTTCCATGCAGGAGGTCTCACTTCCGACTGAGGGCAGGTAAGCTCGTAGCTTCGTATGAGTAGGGAAAGTTCAAGCGAGGAGGAAATATCCTTTCTTTTCAGCCTGAAGGCCAGGCTTAAGGCTAAGCGATAGCTTTTCACCGCCGAGACCGAAAGGCGCATTTCTTCCCGCAAATACACAAGAAACTCCGCTATTGCTGACATAGTGGCATCGAGGGGAGAGATACCCCTTCCATGACACCAACCACAGAAGACTCTCCACTTCGCCTGGTAGACCCCTGCAGATGACTTTCGCAGGTGTCGAGACATCCTCTCCGCAACTTGTTGCGAAAAGCCTCTCTCTGTGAGGAGATGCTGGATAGTCTCCAAGCGTGAAGCCGAAGCGATGCTACGGCTTTGTGGAAGATGTTGCAGTGTAGTTGCTTGAGTAGCTCGTGTCGTGGAGGAAGCTCTCTCAGGAGTTCCGTCAGGAGCTGCAAAAGATCCGGCAACCACTCTGCATGATGCCATAGCGGAGCTATTAGGGTCATTGACAGGTTGACCGATTGTCTGATCTTGTTGAGCACCCTTCTCATCAGAAAGAACAATGGGAAGGCGTAGATGTCGATGTTGTCCCACTGTTGTTGAAAGGCATCTTGCCAGAGTGCCTTGGGGTCCAGGACTGGGGAACAGTACAGCGGAAGCTTGAAGTTCAAGGCTGTTGCGAACAGGTCCACCGTCAGGGAACCCCACAAAGTCAGGACTTTGCTGGCTACTAGAGGATCCAAAGACCACTCGGTACTCACTATCTGCGATGCTCTGCTCAGACTGTCGGCGAGCACATTCCTCTTGCCCAGAATGAAGCGAGCCAATAGTGGAATCGAGTGGACTTCAGTCCATCTCAGTACCTCTACTGCAAGATGGGATAGCTGTTGTGAAAAGGTACAGTACCTCCCTGCTTGTTGATGTAAGCCACCACTGTGGTGTTGTCGCTCATCACCACCTCGGAGTGACCCGCCAGGATCCGTTGGAACTGTTGAAGTGCCAGATATACAGCCTTCATTTCTAGCATATTTATGTGGAGGTACTTCTCTGATTCTGACCATAGGCCTGAGATCCTGTGATTCAGAACGTGGGCCCCCCACCCTTCTTTTGAAGCATCCGAGAACAGCATCAAATTCGGGGGGAGGACGAGAAGATCCACTCCCTTTCGAAGGTTTTCGTCCGTCACCCACCACTGAAGGTCAGTCCGTTCCGCATGACCCATAGGGACCAGGATGTCCGGGGAATCGTGGCCTTGATTCCACCGGGACTTGAGCCCCCATTGCAGGGATCTCATCCTGAGGCGGCCGTTTGGAACCAGACGGGCTAAGAAGGAAAGGTGACCTAGGAGACGTAACCACGATTGGGCTGGAAGCTCTTCTCGTCTGAGGAAAGGATCTGCGACCCTCCTCAGCCTTGCTATCCTGTCGTCTGATGGAAAGGCTTTGTGGAGATTGGTGTCCAATATCA
Source organism: Palaemon carinicauda (assembly GCF_036898095.1). Classification (NCBI taxonomy): domain Eukaryota; kingdom Metazoa; phylum Arthropoda; class Malacostraca; order Decapoda; family Palaemonidae; genus Palaemon; species Palaemon carinicauda. The sequence goes on from NC_090756.1 coordinate 76,005,194, forward strand.
TGCCTAGATATACCAGTCGTTGAGATGGAAGCAGAGAAGACTTCTCGAGATTTACCATGATCACTAGATCCTGGCAAAGTCCCAGAAGCTTGTCTCGGTGTCGAAGAAGGGTCGACTCCGAGTCTGCCAGGATCAGCCAGTCGTCCAGATAACGGAGGACACGGATGCCGATCCTGTGTGCCCACGGAGATATCAGGGTGAACACTCTGGTGAAAACCTGCGGTGCTGTGGAGAGACCGAAACACAGCACCTTGAACTGGTAGATCTTGTTGTCTAGGCTGAATCTCAAGTGCTTCCTGGAAGACGGATGGATTGGGATCTGGAAGTACGCGTCCTTCAGATCCAGTGTACACATGAAGTCTTGCGGTCTCACTGCAAGTCTGACCGTGTCTGCTGTCTCCATGCTGAACGGAGTTTGTTTGACAAACTTGTTCAAGGCTGAGAGGTCGATGACGGGTCTCCAGCCTCCAGACGCCTTCTTTACAAGAAAGTCGACTGAAGAAGCCTGGGGAGCCGTCGACGACCTCCTGGAGAGCATCCTTCTTCAGCATGGTCTCGACTTCTGCCCGAAGGGCTAGCCCCTTTACCGATCCCATGGCATAGGAGCTCAACGACACTGGATCCGCTGTCAGGGGAGGAAGAGATGTCGTGAACGGGACGCAATATCCCTGACTGATCACGGAGATCGTCCAGGAATCGGCCCTGAGTTGCTGCCAACTGAACGCGCAACTTTGTATGCATCCCCCACTGGTGGACATGCAAGGGGATTGCCAATCCTAGCGTTTGCGGCCTCGGCCGCTCCCTCTAGGATTCTTGCCTCCCCTGGAGGACTTTCCGCCCTTCTTGTCTTTGACAGGAAAGGGCTGCTGTTTGGACACCTTCGTCTTTGCTGCTGGTGCCGGTTTCGTCAACTTGGACTGGCGAGGTTGTTGGGGTGCTGGAGGTTTCTAGGGCTTAGATGTAAGAGCCCTTTGGAGGAGAGAATTGTGGTTCGATTTCCTCCACCTCTAAGCTGCCTGTTTCACATCCTTGGGCTCAAACAGGCTCTTTCCTATGATGAAGAGTGTCTGAGCTTGCAGACATCCACGGCTGGGACCTCCGCGTGGAACCTCTCGGTCATCCCATCACGTCGTTTCAAGATCGAGTTTGCCCACAAGTTTGAAACTCGATGGTACGTGTGCCCGAGAGGAGGAAGGTCTCCAGTGCCTTCCTGGTGCTTTCCTTGGAAAGATCCTCGGAATGCAACAGGATGCCCAGAGACCCTAGCCAGACATCCAGCCACGAAGTGGCCTGCATGGCACACTTTGCGACCTTCTCCTGACTCAGGATCTCCGTTGCCGAGAATGTCACCTGCCGGTTGGAGAGTCTCTCAAGAGAGACTCCCCTCGTAAGCTCTTCCACTGAGTGGTGAAGAGGAAGAGCTAAACAAGGCTCCTCCATGATCTTGAAGTACCTCCTCTGTTGGACACGAGGAGGTGGGAGGAGCTTGTTACCAGCAGAGGAACGGCTGGAGGAGGCGAGTTCCGCAAGCTGGCCCTCAACCTTATCTCTGGCACTCTTCACCCCTTGGGACCAAGGAAGAGCCACACTGGCCTTAGAGAGTTTTTGAGTGCCATAGACTTGGTCCAGGACCGTATCCTTGCCTTCACGAGGGGCAGTCTCGGGGTCCTTGAACTTGTTGAGATGCCTCATCAAAGTCAGGACCTGCCGGAGGGCGTGCTCTGAATCATGCTGCTCTCCTCCTGGTGAATTGGCAGCAAAGTCTCCTGTCCCCAACTGCTCTACTTGGGGGGACACGTGGACGTTCTCCTGGGGTCTTGCTGGCTCTGGTCAAATCCTTGAAGAAGACTTCGAGACGGTCTTCGAGTCCTTCGGTTCCCTTCTAGGAGGGATGCAGGACTCCAGCAAAGAAGCCTGAGGGCTCTTCTCCGCCACAGTACGCGACGATTCTCCTACTCGTGGTGGGGTCTCTCCCATTGGTGCGGTGGGAGAAGGTCTCACCTCGGTAGATTCTCCTGAGGACGGAAAAGCTTCGTCCACAGGAGGAGATAATGTCTGAGGGGGGGAAGGAGCCTTCCTTACAGACTTCTTGGGGGCCAGTTTGACCCTAGGAGAAGTCACCACGAACTCTACTCCTCTCTTCCTCTTCAGTGGGGACGCTGGTTTGATACCCAAATCAGCGAAGGCAGCTTAACAGCCTGGACGACAGCTCTGATAAGGGACCCAAACTAAGGCTGACGACTGACGGACGCAGTGTCAGAGACTCCCACTGGAGGGAAGGGGATCGGGCGATCCTTTGGAGTAGACACCACAGGGCCTGCCTGAAAGGAAGAAGAAGAAGAATGGTGCCTAGACCTCTCTGAAGACTTCCCTTCCTCCTGCGAGCACGCTGTCCTGCGCTTGCGGGGGGGGGGGGGGGGAGGGGGATCGTGAAGATGATGACCTGGTTGTGAGCGCTCCTGGAGCCTCACTCGGCTGCTCGCGCTGCGAAACCCGTCAACAATCACGCTTGGGAGTGCGCTGGCGCTCGCGCAATGGACAAATCGCAGGTTCGCGCGCGGAGATGAAGGCGCAGGAGCGCGTGGGCGCGCGCGGCCGTAAGGGCGAGCGTTGGCGGCCGGGCTAATGACGGCGTGCAGGCGAGCGTCGGCGCGTTGGCGAGCGTCGGCGCGTTGGCGAGCGTCGGCGCGTTGGCGAGCGATGGCGCGTAGGGTGATCGTGCTCAGGAGAGATAGCGCGTGGGCGCGTAGGAGATCTTCGGCGAGCAGGACTGCGTGCGAGCAGGATTGTGTGCGCGCAGGCGCGCTGAAGAATGCTTGCGCGCAGGCGACAGATCACTGGCGCGCGGTCTGGAGCAGGTGGCTGGGGCGCAGGGCCAGCAGGAGTAGAGGAGCGTACCGGGGGCTGCTCGTGGGCGCGTGCAGGAGACTTTCCGTGAGCGCGTGGGCGTGTAGCGTCTCGTCCAGCTCTGGAAGGGCGCGAAGGCGAGAGCGCACGACGGCGCGCAGGCGAGGGCTGACGCGTGGGCGAGCTCTGAGGGCACGCAGGTGATCGCGGGCGAGAAGGAGAAGGAAGAATCTTCTTGCCTGTGCCCAGATCCGGGGGTCGTGGGCGCGGGCGAACGAGGGCACGCAGGAGAAGATCGCTGGCGAGCTGGAGATCGCGGGCGCGCAGGAGATCGTGGGCGCGCCTGGCGCGTGACAGGAACAGGGCGCGCAGATGTGCGCTGGCGAGTAGGAGATCGCTAGTGCACAGGAGAACACTGGAGCGTAGGCGAGCGCTGGCGAACAGGAGCACGGTGACGAGCTTGAGAGCGCTGACGAGATGACTCTGCCTCTGCTGCAGGAGATCGCTGGTATGCAGGAAGGTCCTCAGCAACAGCTGGAACTTTCCTTCTTCAAGGCAACCTTTGAAGGAGAAAGATCCCACTTAGGCTTCTTCTTCCGTCGCCGGGAAAACCTCTCCCACTGGGAGGTAGAGCACTCCCTGCACTTACTGCAAACATTGTCTCTATCACACCGTTGATCTCTGCAGTACGGACACAAGGTGTGAGGGTCCATCTCGACCACCGACATGAAAGTCCCACAAGGGCGGTGGGGTAATCCAGGGCACTTCCGCATGATAGAGGTAGAGGCCAACTTCCGAACACACTCTGAAAGAAAAAGCAAAAAAAGATTAAGGCTGTCAAAATGCGAGGGTGAGGTAGACACGTCTGACCGTCACCCGAGCCAAAAGTGAAGTGAATCAGTTCACCAGTGTGTGAGGGGGGAGGGGTAGCTAGCTACCCCTCCCCTACCCCCTCGCTAACTAGCGAGGGGGTAGTAAACCCTCGTTAAAAATCTAATGGCTCGTCATTTCAGCTACGTCGAAAGTAATACCCCATGTAAATAGCGTGGTTTGTATTTCGGTTACGTAACAAACAAGAATTACAATTATTCAAATCAGCTAAAAATATTCACTAATAGGAAGAACCACTGATCTTCCAAAGGGAAGTGTTCCCCACGGAGAAGAAGCTGAAAAGTTAAAATTACAGTACAACAATTATAATTTCATTTAAATAATGGAGCAAAACAATCGGAAGCGCAACCTACCCCGCGAACGGGAAAGGTGCTTCCCCCGTTAGTACACTGTTGAAGGCCCATGAAAGGTCAACGGTCTTGAGAAGAGAAAGACCATAGTCAATCTCTGAGAGGCCACACTCCCTTCGCTCAGTAATCCATGTTTTCCATAGGAAGAGAGAAGGCGAAGACAGCAGTTGAGCGAGGAGAGTCCAAACGATGACGATTCGCCTGCGGCGGCAGCCGAGTCAACGGTAGGTTATATGCCGACGGGAAGACCGATAGACAAGGGGGGGAGATCTCAGAAGGGAAGGTTCCCTGGCCTTGCGCAAGTGTCTTGAGAACCTGTCATTTATGTATCACATGCACAGCACAAACACTGAAAATGACAAATTCGTAGATAATTTGTATTTTTCCTAACTATACAAACCTTAGCTATTTAATAGCGATTATTACTTTCGGCGTAGCTGAAATGACAAGCCATTAGAATTTTAACGAGGGTTTACTAACCCACCGGTGTTTAGCGGGGGATAGGGAGGGTAGCTTGCTTACACCACCCCCCCCCACACACACACCTGTGCTTGAGCTCACTTTGCTTAAAGGGGGATAGGGCTGGCGGGCAAGTTTGATCAAATAGCTAAGGTTTGTATAGTTAGGAAAAATATAAATCCTCTACGAATTTGTCATTTGTTCCATAACTGACATATAAACCACGCTATTTAATAGGGGTGACTCACCCATTAGGAAGGGTGGAAAGTCCCGGCCAGTACTGGCTTTTAGCTTTGCTCGGGGACTCAGTATTTGAGTGTGTCAGCACTCAACAATAAGGAGTCCCTGCACCTCACTAGAACCTTGCTACGCAAGTGCTGCGGCCTACGTAAGCTGTGTGTGAACGTATAAAGTATGACTCGTCCTAGGAAGTTGACCTGTAGTCCTTTAGATGGAAACTTAGGCTAGGACTCTCCCAATACCACCTCGTCAGGGTATGGGGACGTGACAGTATTAGCTTAATACTGGGAACACAAGGAGACATGGTTTACATGCAGTGGTTTGAGGTCAGCTGTGCAGAGAACCCAGGATGCTGCTTTCCCCAAGAGAGGGGAAGATGAAGAAAAGAATAAGGGACAGACAAACCATTTCATTCATGCAGACTAAAACTGGGTAAAAATGCCCTCAACCTTCTGCTACTTGTCCATTATGGAGCCTGAGGTTTTAAACCAGCTGTTGTGCAGCTACCACAGGGCCGATAGAAAAAGTATCGAGCCTCCTTTGGGTCACGTCTTGCAGGTAGTGGGCTGTGAAGGTCGTCTGACGCTTCCACACCCCAGCTTGAAGAACCTACGTCACTG
>NC_090756.1:76010646-76035646 GCF_036898095.1 Palaemon carinicauda
AATAATGAAAGTTTTCACAGAGGAATTTCCTAGTCACTTTGTTCCTGGGGTGTTGCTACGTCCCTGGCCTTCAAGAGAAACTTCTCTGTGACGCAGGTGCTTCAAGCTGGGGTCTGGAAGCGTCAAACGACCTTCACAGCCCACTACCTGCAGGACGTGACCCACAGGAGCCTCTATACATTTTCTATCGTCCCTGTGGTGGCTGCACAACAGCTGGTCTAACCTCAGGCTCCTTTATGGACAAGTAGCAGTAGGTTAAGGGCGTTGTTACCCGGTTTTAGTCTGCGTGAATGAAAGAGTATGTCTGACCCTTACTTCTTTCTTCATTCTCCCCTCTCTTGGGGAAGCAGCATCCTGGTCTTCGCATAGCTGGCCTCGACCTCTGCAGGTAACCCATGCTTCCTTGTGCTCCTAGTATTAAGTTTAATACTGTCGCGTCCCCCAGACCCTGACGAGGTGGTATTGGGAACGTCCTATCCTAGATTCCTATCTAAATGTCTCAAGGTCAACTTCATGGGACGAGTCACTCTTTCCTCCACACACAACTTATGTAGGCCACTCGTTCCTAGTGAAGCAAGGAACTTGTGAGGTGCAGGGGCTCCTTGTCTCAAGTGCTACTCACTGGGAGGCGGAGCCCCCGGGCAAAGCCAAAGTCAGTAAGGCTGGGGACTTTCCACCCTTCCTAAGGGGTAAGTCACCCAATGTAAATAGCGTGGTTTGTATTTCGCTTACGGAACAAATGACAAATTCGGAGATAATTTGTATTTTTCCTAACCATACAAACCTTAGCTATTTACACATATTTGCCCGCCAGCCCTGGCCCCCAAGTCAAGTCCTACCTCTAAGTGAAGTGAAGCAAATCACCGGTGTGTGGGGGGGGAGGGGTAGCAAGCTACCCCTTCCCCTACCCCCGCTAACTAGCGCGGGGGTAGTTAACCCTTGTTAAAAACTATTGGCTCGTCATTTCAGCTACGCCGAAAGGTAAACCCAATGTAAATAGCTAAGGTTTGTATGGTTAGGAAAAATACAAATTATCTCCGAATTTGTAATTTTTTGATAATTCTTCTTTTTTACATGTCTATTATCTAATTTAGTGTGCATTATTCTCATGGGAAATTATGTGTAGTAGTTTATTAAGAAGTTATCATAGGTTTTTGGGCTCAACCACGGATTAATCCTATTTCAATGTATTCTTATGGGAAAATTCGTTTCGACATCCGAGCATTTTCTACATCCGAAGTCGGTTGTGGAACGGATTAAATTCGTATGTAGAGGTACCACTGTATAACGATGGCTCCAAATCTGATGCTGGCGTTGGATTTGGAGTACGTAGTAATGATTTTAATTGTAGAGGTGCACTTCCTGTAACAGCTTCCATATTTACTGCCGAACTGTATGGCATAATAACCGCTATTGAGAAAATAGCATTGGAGAAGGAGGGTAATTTTAAAATTTTTAGTGATGCAAGGAGTGTCCTTCAAGCTTTAGAAGTTTTTACTTCTAGTAACCCTCTAGTTATAAAGATTTTAGAATGGCTCTTTATTATTGAACGGAGAGGTATAATGGTTCGATTTTGTTGGGTTCCAGCACATGTAGGAGGTGTGTGGGAACGAGAAGGCAGATTCACTGGCAAAGAATGCTGCATCCGAGTTGTTGCCAAGAAGGTATCCCATTCCGTGTAATGATTATCTACCTAACATCAAGAAATTTCTTTGCAATAAATGGCAACAGCAATGGGATAGTCTAGATGGCAATAAAATGAGAGAAGTAACAAATGTCATAACTCCTTGGAGGTATAACATGATGCCCGGAAAATGGGAGACTTCTCTTTGTCGTCTCCGTATTGGTCACAGTCGGTTGACACACGAGCTTCTGCTGAAGGGCCAACACCAACCGTATTGTGACGACTGTTTGGTACCTCTAACAGTGAGGCATCTATTGACCGAATGCTCCAATTATAATAACTTGCGGAATAGATATTTGTTTGAGGCTCGAGGTGAGGGTGGCAGGTTCATCCTTGCCAAGATTCTTGGACATAATGTGTCCTACTATGAAAGTGGCATTTTTAGATTTATCTCAGAATTGGGTCTTTTGAAAACTATCTAACTTTTATAATGACATTAAACTTTTATGGTTTTAATTGAATATTTTTTAATTTTTTTATATATATAAACTAAATGATATCGGCGTCAATGACCTTAGATGTCAGGATGCCTGAAAACTTTAAATCAATCAATCAATCAATCAACGCTTATTTGGCCCACACTAAGAACGTGAGGGGTGCATCCAACTTGTTATGGTGTTCTGTGAAGGATCCTCAAAAACCCCTGTCAAAGAACGCTTTGTCCTTTTTCCTGAGGGAAACTATTAGGGAAGCCCACCTCTTATGTGAGGAAGATCACTTCGCCCTGTTGAAAGTACGGGCTTACGAAGTGAGAGCCATTGCTACCTCACTGGCATATAAGAAAAATATGTCAGTTAGGCAAATCATGGACGCAATGTTCTGGAGGAGCAACTCTGTCTTCGCTTCTCATTACCTCAGAGAGGTGAGAGTAGACTATGACAAGTGTTATACCTTGGGCCCTTACGTAGCTGCGGCATCTGTATTAGGCTAAGGAGTTACTACCCCAACTCAACCTTAGTTTGTATACATGTATGAAGGTTTGTGTTTTTTATGGTTGTCTGAGGACCTCGTCTTGTGGTACGGTTCCCTCAGTCCAGATAGATAGCTTATATCTATTTCTGCAAGGTTAGGTAGTTAGTTTTAGTAAGGTTGCAGGTTTTTATTATATGGGGCGAAGGTAGTTTCTGAAGTCTAGTCAAGTTGTTGGTCTTACCCCTTTGACAGACTCGATTGAGTTGTTTGCAGCATAGCAGGTCTACTCCTGGCTGAACACTCCTAAGGGAAAGCGACTCTAGAGGCAGTAACCTTTGAAGTCAGCTACCTTAGCAGGTAAGGAATCAAGGTGTTTTTTCTTCTACAACTCTTTTGTTGTTTCCCCAATGATGTTTACTGTCTGTTTCCCTCCTCCAAATGTGTGAATCAGCTATATATATATAACTGCCAGGTAAGTACTATTCATAGAAATGGAGTTTTTATGATAAAACAAAGTTTTATGAATACTTACCTGGCAGTTATATATATATTTTAAAGCCCACCCACCTCCCCTCAGGAGACAGGTCGGGCAAAGATAATCTGAAGAACAGAAAACAGGAATGATTCCAAGTACCACCCTGTAAGGGTTGTTAACCACTTAACCACACAACCACCACAAGGCGGTTGTCGTGATTTTCGAATAAATTCTGCCGAAAGTCAGAGACTTAGCTATATATATATAACTGCCAGGTAAGTATTCATAAAACTTTGTTTTATCATAAAAACTCCATATTTCTCCTTCTAAGGTTCCTTCGAAGGGAGGAAAACCCAAGGCCTCTCCTTCCGTCTCCCTACCCTCCTCCGAAGCTCCTACTCGTTCGGCCTCTTATGAGAGACCGTCGAGTAGTAGCGCAGACCAATTTAATGTCGGCCAACCCCGGTCCTCGAGAGACGGTGTTGGTTCCGCTAGCGAAGCGGCCCCACCTCTCCCCCCGGGTGAGGCCTTGTCACTAACTCCTTTATTGCATGTTTCGTCGTCCTTGGGGCTTTGGGTCCGCCCTCCAAGGACGCATTGCTGCAGTTCATCCGTAAGGGTGCTTCTTTTAGCAGTCATCGCCGCCGTCAGAGGTACAGTATCACAAATTTTAAGTAATTTGTATTTTTCCTAACAGTACTTACCTCGAACTACTTTCTTAGGAGTATCTGGGATCTCCTCCCTATCCGACCAAGAATTTTGCGTAGTTCCTCCTATCTCCATTTCCCTTGTTGGGTCGCCCAATGGTGGATGGATACTCGCCCTGAGGCGACCCTGGGTCAGCTCACGAGAGTGTGCTGCTAGGTCTGACTCGTCAGTAAGCATTTGGTCGCGGCGTAGATAACATCTCGCCGCTCTCTCATATCCTGTCCAACCCGGCTTTGTGTTACCACGTGTTTCCTTTGTGCTTCCCCATCCCTTTGTGGCTTACCATTCACATTCTTTCAATGTGTTACTGGTGTTGCTTGGTGTTTCAGTGCTTTCCTTATGGAATCCCAGCGTCGCCGACCCGGGCCTAAGACCGGGAAGCCTTTGACGTCTCCTTCAGCTCCATCGGAGAGAGGTTCTCCTTCCCCTTTCCCTACCCAGAGTAGGGGACAAGGTAAGTTTGTTGAGGGGAAATGGCCCATTGCCATTCCCCATGAGTCTGATGTTGATGATTTAGGGTGTATTGTGCCTACGCAGACGTGTGGGGAATCTGCTAGTGGGGGCGGGAGTGTGTGCTGTAGACGAGGTTCTGGTTTCCAGCTGGACCTGTCTCGAATGAAGACCCGGTGTGGGAGGAAGTCAGGAACGTCTCCTACCCCTCTGTCAGGGTAGTGTCTTACAGGTTCAACGGCACCTGGGGGTGTTATGGACAGGGAGAGGCAGCCCACAGGATCTTCAGACCCCGACTTCATTGTATGGACGGCACCGAGGATGACCTTCAGATCTCCCATACGTCAGGAGGAGGAATTCTCGGGCTGGTTTGCTTCTCGGAAGGCTCTACGCACGACCCCGCCGCCCTCATCTACGCTCCCGTCGGACTTCATGCAGCCAGTCACGCCGGTTGCACAACTACAAGACCTTACATTGTTGACAGAAGATTCAGCGAGCTCCTATTCCTCTTCTCCCTCCTCAGATACATCTTCGTCCTATGACTCGTCTTCGGCGGAAGACTCAGACGCCCGAGAGATGAGAAGGAAGTGGAAGAGGTCTAAAAGAAGGAAGTCCAGCTCTTACGTAGGTCCTTCCAGGAGGAAAGCAAGGTCTCTAGGAAGAGCAAGAAGAGGAATTCCACCAAGAGGAAATGGGCTAAAGTGGCTTTTCCCCGTAGCGGATCGAACAGGGCTCTTACCGCTCCATTGCCTGCCTCGGTGGCCGCTGGAGCCGGCCCCCCGCCCTTGCCCAGTGTCTCTTCGGCTCCGTCCGCTCATCGGATGAAGCCGTTGACACATATGAACTTTACCTTGCCGTTGCCCGGCAAGTCACCGGCTCCATCCGTCCAGCGGAGGTAGCCGCTGGCTCGACCCGGCAGCATGGCATCCATACCCAGTACCAAGAAAGCCCCATTCAAGCTTCGTTGTCAACTGTTGGTATACCAGGGTACTCACACCCCACTGATTTCCCCGGGAGGGGGTAGACCCATGACGGCTACCTCCGTCCCGCTGGCTCCATCCGTGATGGAGCCAGCTGCTCCATTGTCCCGGCTAGCCCCATCCAAGCATCGGAGGCAGCCGCTGATATACCAGGGTGCTTACACCCCACGGATTTCCCCAGGAGGAGGCAGACCCATGACGGCTACCTCCGTCCCGGTGGCTCCATCCGTGATAGAGCCAGTCCGCCACGTGTCCGGAGTGCGAATCCTGGGCCGAGATCCAGTGGGCGCTCTACGGTACCAAGAAGAAGAAGGCGTCCAAGAGATCTCCCAAGAAGGCGGGTACCGCCTCGCCCTTGACGTCGCCCACGGCTCCATCGGAGAACGGTTCCCCTCCTCCTTCCCCTACCCAGAGTAGGGGACGAGGTAAGTCCATTGCGGGGAAGTGGCCCATTGCCAATCCCCATGAGTCTGATGTTCCTGATGTGGGGGATGTTGTGTCTGTGCAGGTGTGTGGGGGGCCTGCTGGGGGGGGGGCGGGAGTGTGCTCGGGAGACGAGGTTCTGGTGCCTACAGGGCCCGTCTCTAATGAAGACCCGGTGTGGGGGAAGACTGCTCCGGCTCCTTCTCCCGCATTGTGGTTGTGTGTTTTAGGTGCTTCAGCGACCGGGGGAGAAGCGGACAAAGAGAGTCTGCCGACAGGCTCGTCGAACCCAGACTCCAGCGCATGGATGGCTCCTAGGACGCCCTTCAGGTTGCCAATGCGGCTAGAAGAAGAGTTCAGTAGCTGGTACGCCTCCAAGAAGACTGTGCGATCTGCCCCGGCGCCGTCGTCGACGCTCCCGCCCGACTTTATGCAGCCGATCACGCCGGTGAAGAGACACGCGGACCCTGCATCAGCATCAGAGTTCTCGGAGGACTCGGCGAGCTCGTCTTCCTCCCCGTCATCGGCCTCATGTTCATCATCTTCGTCGGACTCGTCCTTCTCGGAAGATTCTGGTCCCCGGGAGTCTAGGAAGAAGCGGAAGAGGTCCCGAAGGAGGAGGTCTCGCTCGCGGTCAGCCCCTTCCAGGAAGCGTGCCAAGACCTCCAGGAAGAAACACAGGAAGGGCCGTTCATCCAGAGACAAGTGGGTCTGCGTAACCATTCCACGCAGCGAGCTCATCAAGGCAGCCTCCGCTCCAGGCTCTTCCGGATGGCTCCCTAGAGCCGCTTCAGCGTCCTCGCAACACGGGTCCTCCAGTTGGTCCGCCCATCGCCCGAAGTCATCGACGCAAGACGCTTTCGCCAAGCCTAAGCCCGCGAAGGCACCGTCTCTATCCGCCCAGCGGAAAGAGCCGCTCCTTCGGCCCGGCAGCATGGCCCCTGGCCCCGGTTCCATGGCAGCTCTTCCCAAGCGCCAGGAGCAACCGGAAAGCCTTGGTAGGTCCCCGGCCCCATGGAACTCCGCGGGAGAGGGTAGACCCATGACGGCTATTCCCGTCCCAGTGGATCCACCCGTACTGGAAGTCCCTGCGCCATTGGTACGGCGGGAGAGAGGAGATCTAGCCTCCCACGCGGCTCCATCCGTGACCGGCGGGGCGCCCGACGTGGAGGATCAAGTGGCTGAAGGCCTTATAGACGTAATCGACGCAAGACGCTTTCGCCAAGCCTAAGCCCGCGAAGGCACCGTCTCTATCCGCCCAGCGGAAAGAGCCGCTCCTTCGGCCCGGCAGCATGGCCCCTGGCCCCGGTTCCATGGCAGCTCTTCCCAAGCGCCAGGAGCAACCGGAAAGCCTTGGTAGGTCCCCGGCCCCATGGAACTCCGCGGGAGAGGGTAGACCCATGACGGCTATTCCCGTCCCAGTGGATCCACCCGTACTGGAAGTCCCTGCGCCATTGGTACGGCGGGGGAGAGGAGATCTAGCCTCCCACGCGGCTCCATCCGTGACCGGCGGGGCGCCCGACGTGGAGGATCAAGTGGCTGAAGGCCTTATAGACGTAATCGACGCAAGACGCTTTCGCCAAGCCTAAGCCCGCGAAGGCACCGTCTCTATCCGCCCAGCGGAAAGAGCCGCTCCTTCGGCCCGGCAGCATGGCCCCTGGCCCCGGTTCCATGGCAGCTCTTCCCAAGTGCCAGGAGCAACCGGAAAGCCTTGGTAGGTCCCCGGCCCCATAGAACTCCGCGGGAGGGGGTAGACCCATGACGGCTACTCCCATCCCAGCAGATCCACCCGTAATAGAAGTCCCCGCGCCATTGGTACGGCGGGAGAGAGGAGATCTAGCCTCCCACGCGGCTCCATCCGTGACCGACGGGGCGCCCGACGTGGAGGATCAAGTGGCTGAAGGCCTTATAGAAGGGGGAGAGTGCTCGGCGGATGACGTCTCCTCCTACAGAAAGGTGTTCGCGCTCATCAGGCGGCACCACAGGCTTGACGACCCGAAACCCTCGACGGAGCAGGCCTGGCTCTCTGGTCTGGGCAGGTTAGTGGACAACCCGGTCCAACAGAAGCCGTCCCTAACCCACCCTCTGGCGCTGGACATGAAACTAGGTATGGACCATATCGACAGGTACGTCGCGAGCCAAGCGGACTCCCCCAGGGCCCAAGGGTCCTCCAAGCTGCTTCCGGGCCTAAGAACACAGAAACGGTTCTACGTCCCGGACGGTCGACATGGAGGTCCCCGTGCGGTCGAAGCAGCGATAGCCACGCTGAACCAAGGAAGTGCGGAAGACAGGGCCTCCTCTGCCCCCGTGTGTTTCTCCCCAGCGGAGGCCGCAATGATGGAGGACATGGCCCAAGACTTAGTCAACGTCACGTCTTGGCTGGACTGGTGGGCCTGTACCCTAGTGGGTTTCCAGTCCTCTCATAATCTTTCCGTGCCGGAGAATCAGACGTTACTGCAAGAACTGATCCGCTCAGGGGGGAAGGCGATGAAGTTCCTCACGTTCCAATCCCTCACGCAGACGGCTAACTGGGTCCTACGGAAGAGAGACACCGTCCTTAATAAGCTACTCCGTAGGTTACCCGAGCGGGAGGCGAGGTGCCGGAGGAGCTCCCCGGTGTGGGGCGACTCCGTTTTCCCCCTGAAGGCAGTCGAGGAAGTAATGGAGAGAGTGAGGAAGCTCAAGGAGGCAGGAGAGTCCAGGCCCACAACTGCAAGGCGTCCTGCGCATAGAGGGGCTGCCCCAGACGGCCCCCACTCCTCGTCAGCCCAACCCAGAAGAGATTCCCCTTCGGTTTCCTGGCATCAAGCCTCACAGCCCTCCCATAGGGGAAGCACGACCTCGCAGGCCTCTTTTAGGACTACCTACCCTAACTCCAGGAGAGGAAGTTCAAGCCACGCCTCCAGGAGAAGGTAGGGAGAGAGGCCCCCTACTCCTGCCGAAGCCTCAGGTAGGGGATGCCTCAAACACTCTTGGCAAGCTTGGCAGGACAACGGAGCAGATCCATGGACCGTAGCAGTCCTGAGGGACGGGTACAGGGTGCCCTTCCTGGCGGACCCGCCCCTCTAATTTCAGACCGACAGGCGGAGTGGTTGGCTCCCAAGGACCCCTTAAAGGCAGCGGCATTACAGGAGGAAGTGTCGGCCATGATCGCCAAAGGGGCGTTGGAGCTAGTCAAGAACCCCACCTCGGGGTTCTACAGCAGACTCTTCCTGATGGAGAAGGCAACAGGGGGTTGGAGGCCGGTCATAGATCTGTCGGCCTTCAACAAGTTCGTATGCAAGACCGACTTCAAGATGGACACCCCGAAGTCGGTAATGGCAGCCTTGAGGGAGGGGGACTTTATGATGTCCCTAGACCTCAAGGATGCGTATTTTCAAATCAATGATTGTGGAAGACTGTCGTCCAATCTCCACATACAACCATGAAAATACAAAAGTTCCAAGAGAAGAAAAGGGTATTAGGTTACAGGAATGTAGCGGTAGATCCTTCCCCCACTACTGCACTCGCTGCTACGAATGGTCCCAGAGTGTAGTAGTCCTCATAAAGAGTCTGGACACGTTTCAAATAATGTGAGGCGAACACAGATTTACTCCTCCAAAAGGTTGTGTCCATAATGCTTTGTAAAGATCTATTCTGCTTGAAGGCTACGGAAGTTGCTACAGCTCTAACTTCATGTGTCTTAACTTTCAAAAGCTTGAGGTCTGCCTCACTACAATGTGAATGAGCCTCTCTTATTAAGAGCCTGAAGAAGAAGGATAGTGCATTCTTCGACATCTGTAACGAGGGCTTCTTGACCGAGCACCAAAAAGCTTCTGATTTGCCTTGTAACTCTTTCGTTCTTTCCAGGTAGAACTTCAGGGCTCTTACTGGGCACAGGACCTTCTCCAATTCCTAACCAACCACCTCCGAAAGGTTCGGAATCTCAAAAGCCTTGAGCCAGGGTTGAGAAGGGCCTAGCTGCAAGGAGCAGATAGCTTTGTTATCTCTAAAGCCTATGTTCTTACTAAAGGCATGAATCTCACTGACCCTTTTAACTGTCGCCAGACTGACCAAAAATAGAGTCTTCATAGTGAGGTCCTTAAACGAAGCTGAGTGCAAGGGCTCAAACCTGTCACTCATTAGGAACTTCAGGACTATATCCAGATTCCAAGCTGGTGATTCCTGGTGCCGTTCCTTAGATGTTTCAAAGGATTTGAGAAGATCCTGTAGGTCTTCAATATTAGAAAGGTTTAAGTTCCTATGCCTGAAGACGGCTGCTAACATGCTCCTGTATCCCTTGATGGTAGAAGATGAAAACCTACGTTTCCTTCTAAGGTATAACAGGAAGTCAGCAATCTGAGTCATAGAGGTACTGGACGAGGAAGCAGAGTTGACTCTGCACCATTCTCTAAAAACCTCCCACTTGGATTGGTAAACCTTGATGGTAGAAGTCCTCCTTGCTCTTGCAATAGCCCTAGCTGCCTCCTTCGAAAAGCCTCTAGCTCTTGTGAGTTTTTCGATAGTCTAAAGGCAGTTAGATGAGGAGCTTGGAGGTTTAGATGGTACCTTTCCAAGTGGGGTTGTTTGAGTAGATCTACTCTTAATGGAAGGCTTCTCGGGGTGTCCACCATCCATTCTAGTACCTCTGTGAACCACTCTCTTGAGAGCCAAAAAGGGGCCACTAGAGTCAATCTGGTTCCCTCGTGTGACACAAATTTTTGCTTCACTTTGTGCACAATCTTGAACGGAGGGAATGCGTACACGTCCAGGTGGGACCAGTCTAAAAGGAAAGCGTCTATGTGGACTGCTTCGAGATCTGGCACTGGGGAGCAGTATGTCTCTAACCTCTTCGTCTTCAAAGTTGCGAACAGGTCTAGACAAGGACGACCCTAAATCCGCCACAGGTTCTTGCAGACCTCTTGATGAAGTGTCCATTCTGTGGACAGAACTTGACCTCTCCTGCTGAGACTGTCTGCCATCACATTCTTTTCCCTCTGAATGAACCTTGTTACAAGGGTTACATTCTTCTCCTTGGCCCAGTAAAGAAGAAATCTCGCAGTCTCGTAAAGGGACCTCGAGTGGGTTCCACCTTGTTTGGCTATGTAGGCCAACGCTGTAGTGTTGTTGGCGTTGACCTGCACCACTCTGTTCAATACTGACCCTTCGAAGCCTTTGAGGGCCAACAGGACTGCCAACAGCTCCTTCTGGTTGATGGGGAAGCTCTCCTGATATTTTGTCCACAGACCCGAGATCTCCAACTTGCCCAGCGCTGCTCTCCACCCCGAGTCCGAGGCGTTGGAACACAACACAAGGTCTGGGTTCCTCTGTTCCAGGGAGAGACCTTCTTGAAGTTTGCCCAGATCGGTCCACCACTGAAGGCAACTTTTTACGGATTCCGTAATAGGGATAAATTTTGTCTCTAGTTCCTTTTCCTTGTTCCAATGACGATTGAGGTGGAACTGAAGAGGGCGAAGATTCAGCCTTCCCAGGGAGACAAACTGCTCCAACGAGGAGAGGGTTCCCAGCAGACTCATCCACTCTCTCACAGAACACTTCCGTTTCTCTAGAAAGGAATGAAGTTTCAAGAGGGCTTGCTCCGTCCTTGAGGCTGATGGAAAAGCCCGAAAAACTTGACTCTGAATCTCCATCCTTAAATAAAGGATCTTTTGGGATGGTGTCAGTTGAGACTTGTTTCTGTTTATAAGAAGACCCAGTTCTTCTGATAACCTCAACGTCATCTGTAGATCCTCCAGGCAGCGATTGTAGGAATGAGCTCTGAGTAGCCAGTCGTCCAGATACAGGGAGGCTCTGATACTTCTTGAATGCAGTATGCTTGCTACATCTAACATCAGCTTCGTAAATATTTGGGGGGCGGTCCTGAGGCTGAAACAAAGGGCCTGAAACTGGAAAACTTCCTCCTTGTCAACGAACCTCAGGTAATGCTTGAAGCTCGGAAGAATGGGGATGTGGAAGTAAGCATCCTGGAGGTCTAAAGAGACCATCCAGTCATCCTTTCTTACTGCTGCTAGGACTGACTTCGAAGTCTCCATGGAGAACTTTGTCTTCTGAACGAAGGCGTTGAGAGCACTTACGTCCAGGACAGGTCTCCATCCCCTCGAGTTCTTGGGAACCAGGAAAAAGCGGTTGTAGAAACCTGGTGACCTAAAATCTCGCACCCTCTCTATTGCTTCCTTCTCCAACAAGAGAGACATTTGAAGTGGCATAGCCTGCCTCTTTGACTCCTCTCTGTATCTGGCAGAGAGATCTATCGGAGCTACTACTAAAGGAGGTTTCCCTATGAAAGGGATTTTGTATCCCTCCTTCAGTAATTGTACGGACCAAAGGTCTGCTCCTCTCTTCTCCCAAGCTCGCCAGAAGTTGTTTAGTCTGGCTCCTACTGCTGTCTGAATGTGAATGCAGTCAGACTCTGCTTCGCCCTTGTTTGGATCCTCTTCTTCTTGCTCTCCTTCCCTCGGGTCTGCAACTACTGCTACCGAAAGTTATCCCTCAAAAGGGCTGCGAAAACTGAGGGAATGGAGCTTCTTCCTTAGGCTTGCGGCTAGTGAAGGAAGTAGGTAGAACCTTCCTTGCTGTCTTTGACACCAAATCTTGTGTGGCCTTTTGGGTTAAAGCGGAAGAAACCTCTCTGACCAACTCTTGAGGAAAAAGAGAGGAAGAAAGAGGTGCGTACAGCAATTCTGACTCCTGAGTGGGTGTAACCCCAATGGACAGAAAAGAATACATTTGGGCTCTTTTCTTAAGAACCCCCGCCGAGAAAAGGGCTGCCAACTCATTGGATCCGTCCCTTAAGGCTTTATCCATGCACGACAATGTGGATGAGACTATCAGTGTCCACATCCTTCAAGGCAGAAACCTTTTTCCCCAAGGCTCCCAGAGTCCAGTCAAGGAAATTGAATACCTCGAAAGCTCTGAAGACGCCTTTGAGAAGATGATCAAGCTCTGACATTGACCAGAGTATTTTGGTCCTTCTCATGGCCGTCCGACGAGGAGCGTCTACCAGACTCGAAAAGTCTCCTTGGGCAGAGGCAGGAACTCCCAAGCCGAGAACGTCTCCCATCTCGTACCAAACACTAGTTCTGGAAGCCAATCTAGCCGGGGAAAAAGAGAAAACCGTCTTTCCTTGGTCCTTCTTGGACTGCATCCAGTCTCCCATTATCCTCAAAGCTCTCTTTGATGATCGATACAGAACCATCTTTGTAAACAGAGACTCCTTCGACGCCTTTCCTAGCGTAAATTCTGAAGGCGGTGAACAAGGAGCAGCAGGCGCAAAATAATCCGGAAACTCTTCAGTAAAAACTCTCATGAGTTTCTTAAGGTCAACCGAAGAATGAAGGGTCTTAGGATTTTCTCCTTCCGAGACTTCCTCTAAAAGATTAAGTAGGGGAAAGGTGATCGTCGATCCCTTCCTCCAACAAGGCTCTAACCGAGGTAGAGACATCTTGTTTTCTAGGAGTCAACTCCTTAAGGTCCTGACTTCTGGCGTCAATGGGTCCAAGATCATCATGCCTGGCATCACATTGTTCCAACGCTTGACGCTCGGAACTATGACGCTCGCGATCATTACGATCATTACGATCGGAACTAAGACGTCTGTGATCTCGACGCTCGGCTCGACTGGCGTCATCACGACGTCCGAGGCTCTTACGCTCGGCGTCTCATCTAACTGCTTGACGCTCGGCGTCACGTCTAACTGCTTGACGCTTGACGTCACGTCTAACTGCTTGACGCTCAACGTCACGTCTAGCTGCTTGATGCTCGGCGTCATGCAGATCAGTCTCTTGACGTTTAGTAAGAGGGCCCTCATTACGCCGCTCGGCATCGAGTCTTAACTGCTTGACGCTTGGCGTCATGCGGACCAGTCTCTCGACGCTTAGTTAGAGGTACCTCATTACGACGCTCGGCGTCACGTTTAACTGCTTGACGCTCGACGTCATGACTACCAGCCTCTCGACGCTTGGAAAGCTGCCCGTCATCAAGGACCTCTCGACTTTTAGCCTTCTGACACTTGGCGTCAAGGTGTGAAGAATGCTGACGCTCGGGGTCTTGGTGAGCCACTCTCTTGTTGTCTGCAGGCTGATAGATTTGCATGAGAGAAGAGAGTTTCTGCTGCATATCTTGCAGCATACTAAAATTAGGGTCAACTCGTTGTGGCAAAACAGGAGACGTTGCTTCTACCACAAGCTCGCTTTCTACGTCGCTCAAGGAACGCGCAGAGCATCCAGAGGACGAAAACCAATCTGAAGGAGGAGGAGGAGCATGTACCGAGGTTATGCCAGTCTTAGAAAACTGTCCTGCAACCGGTTGGCCTGGACGCTTGACAGATTCAGACATCCTTCTATCTCCTACCGACGAAACAGGGCGTTTGGCAGGCGAGCCTTCTTCGGAAGAAGGAAAACGCTCCAGATTGCTCCAATGACTGGAACCAGGATCTTGAGGCGTCATGATACGACGTTGATCGACAGAGTCAATCTTCTCTTCAGAGGTCTGGATGCGAGATGCCAGCCCTGTCTGGGCGCTGCGTCATCCGAAGATGATGAAAACACTTTCACCTCACCTTTCTCATGGCAAGGGCGAGCGTCCTGTGAAGCGTCAACAGGTACGCTCGAGGGGACGTCTGCTCGGGGGCTAACGCCTCTCGTTTCCTTTCGCAGTTCGACATTCCTTCTCCCAGGGGTTGGGGAGCTTGGAAGAGGTCTATGGCTACGAGAACGACAGGTTCGAGCAGAAGCACCCTCCACTGCATTGATTAAATTCACTGCACTTTTAGCACTGACACTAGCACTTTTTAATTGTTTAACATCGGACATTAACTGGGTTCTGTCCGCTGCGAGCGATTCAACTTTCACGCCCAGGGCTTGAATGGCCACCATCATGTCCTTTAGAGTTGGTTCATCAGTAGTAACAGTAGTGGGATCTGGAACTACCACTACAGGGGAAGGATTAGGTTCGTTGACACGGGAAGGGGAATAATCTCTAGAAGAACGAGATAAACTCCTACTCCTTCTAATCCTATCTCTCTCAAGCTTACGAGTGTAGCGGTCATATTCTAACCACTCACTCTCAGACAAAATAACATTTTCATCGTAACGATCAACCAACTCACAAACTTTACCTTTACATTTAACACAAATGGAGTGGGGATCAACAGAAGATTTAGCAAGCCGGGTATTACAACCTCACACACACCTTCTATAAGTTGAAGAAGAGTCAGACATTTTGAATATTTTAAAGAGAGATCAAACGAGCAAGGGTCAAAATAACAAAATTCAATAGTGGTTCAAGAAAATCCAAAAGCAAATCCAAACGAGTGAAAGCCAAAACCAAATTGTACATCACCAAGATAACTGCAATTATACAGGTTACAGTGAGGGAAAAATCCAACGATGTCGCCGGTGCGGCGGCAGGGAAGATCTCTGAGGAATGACCCAGGTACCTGGGTAGAGGGTGCACTGGTGGTACACCTGGCTACCCAATCGGCAATTGCCGTGAGTTTTGAAATTTCTGCCGTGATGTCAGGGATGTAAGCTATATATATATAACTACCGGGGTAAGTCAGATGTTTAAAATATCCAATTATTTATTACTAATGATAATTTTTAGTAAGTAAATTCCATATTAATAAACATTACCTTAAGATAATTTATCTAGCCCATTAACCACATTAGTAAGGAGAAGGGAACTGGAAGAATTTCCCTTTTGTAGAATAGGAGGTAACAATAATGATTAAATTAAGCAGGAAAATACTAAACTTAACCCTGAACAATTTGTAACTGATACAAAGTGGACTGCAATCAAAAAAGTCAAGGGAGAATTGAAGGTCATTCCAGACAACGAACAGCTGCACAATCACTCAGAGGAAGGATAGACTCTCGTTCGACAACCTCTCTGAGGGAACCAATACCAATGAAGAAGCAAAAGGCGCCGAGAGAAAAACGGACTACTCATGGCTAAAGGGAGGTCAGAATACACCACCTTCAAAGAAGTGCCAGATAACACTTGAAGGGAAGCGAGCAAGAATCCTGTGATAAATAAAGAAGACAGTTTCTCACTGAACTACCTCTTCATTGAGCAGGAACCAGACTAAGAAATAGGCAACATAAAAAAAAAAAAAACACTGGTGAAGACTACAAGAGCCGAACAAAAAGGGCATGAGAAGGGCAAAGGATTTAAAAGACTCCAACAGAAGTTCGTCTCACAAGGAAAAACGAAAATCATTGTAATTACACAGAAGACTGAGGACATAAGGTCAAGAACCAATCTCGAGCCTGGCATGAAGAGAAGTCATTCGTCACAGAAAAGGTTCCAATTGAAAAAGGAAATTGATAAAAGGAACCTCAACATCTTATCAGGGGAGAACCACATGCACCTACTATCGCGCGATGGCCAAAAGGACGGAGTGCACAAACAAAAGAGGTAGAATCGGAACGGTTACCCGGAGAGCCTTGTTACTAAATCCTCCAAGGCACCGACCAGAAAGCACTAACGATTGATTGATTTGAAGTTCTCTGGCATCCTGACATCGAAGGTCATTGATGCCAATATCGTTTATTATAAATTAAGATTAAAAGAATATTACATTAAAACCAGAAAAGTAAATATGTTATAAAAGTTAAATAGTATTAAGAAGACCTGCTTCCGATATAAATTTAAAAGTACCACTAGCATTGTACGAAACATCATGTCCAAGGATCTTGGCAAGGATGAACCTGCCATCTTCACCCCGAGCATCAAACAGATATCTATTTCTTTCTGTGCTATAAATCGGGCATTCAGTCAACAAATGCCTCACTGTCAAGGGTATTAAACAGTTGTCGCAATAAGGTTGGTGTTAGCCAGCCAGCAGAAACTCATGTGTCATCCGAGTGTGACAAATGCAGAGACAACAAAGAGTACTCTCCAATTTTCAGGGCATCCCACTATATCTCCAAGGGGATATAACAATCGCAATTTCTCTCATCTTATTTTTGCTTAAACTATCCCAATGCTGTTGCTAATTGTTATGAATAAAATTCTTAATTTCTGGTAGAAAATCATTACAAAGAATAGGATACCTTCTTGGTAGCAACTCTGCTGCAGCACTCTTTGCCAGTGAATCTGCCTCTTCATTTCCAAACACACCTACGTGCGCCGGAACCCAGCAAGATTGAACTGTTATACCTTTCAGGTCAAAGATTAAAAGCCACTCTAAAATCTTTAAAACTAAAGGGTTACTAGAATTAACACCTTCTAAAGCTTGAAGGACACTTCTTGGATCACTATAAATGGTAAAATTGCCCTCCTCTTTTAACCCTATTTTCTCAATAGCGGTTAGTATGCAATATAATTCCACACTAAATATGGAAGATATTGGCGGAAGTGCACCTCTACAGTTAAAAGAACTACTATATACTCTAAATCCAATGCCAGCATCAGATTTGGAGTCATCAGTATATATCAAAATGTTCCATAAAAAGAGACCTAGCTTCTAATTCAGTCATATTTTTCTTAGGGGTTGATGATATCTTAAATGGAAGCACTTTACCTCTAATTATATCAAGACTTTAATAATTGTTTTACCCGAAAGCCATAGGGTTGAGGAGATTTTGGGTGCAACTCAAATTATGTTGAGTGCCTTATAAGGCTTGCAGTCTGAAAGGCTAAAGAGTTAGGGAGTCTTTGTAAACTAAACCAATAACAAATAATGGAAGACATTTTGTAATGGTCTAGAGGTAACTCTCTGGCATCAACAAGGAGATTTGAGATAGGTGAGATTCTAAACGCTCCTGTGGACAATCCAATACCAGCATGATGTATTGAATCTAATATCTTTAATCGACTTGGGGTGACTGAGGAGTATATTTCACACCCATAACTAATTTTGGAAAAAATCAAGGCCTTGTATACCTTCAAAATAGTTTTACGGTCTGCCCCCCATGATGTATGAAACAATACTTTTAAAAGATTCAGAGCCTAAAGACATTTAGCTTTTAACACCTTTAAGTGTGGGACCCATGTCAACCTACAATGGAAAATCAATCCTAAAAATTTAGCTTTCCCTTCTGAAGACACTTCAGACATCCTTTCCTCCTGGTGGATGTCCATGCCTTGCAACGGCTCACTGACATCCATCTCGATGGCAATCTGGACACAGGGAGGTCCAGGTCGTGCTGGGGGCCCGACACCTTCACTACCTGCTTTCGGGAACAGCAAGTTAAGCATCCTGTCATTAGGTAGGTACGGTCCCGGAGAGTTCTTTTGGAACCCTAGTACCCATTTGCGCGGCTTTTCTCGTGCTGCATCCTTCGACTTCGTTGACTTAGGGTCGTCGAAACCTTCGGCCACCATGGCCAAGCAGACTTTGTAGTTATAGGGGTCCCAGTACCGCAGGGTTTCGGTGGTAATGGTGCAGGCGGCATGAGACCTACACATCTTGTGACCACAGAAGTTCCTACTCCTGTGTTTACAGAAGATCACCTCACACTTCATTTTGGGTTCCTCCTGTAAAGAAAGGAAAAATAAATGAGTATGCGGTTGTTTATCACATTTGATAAACAGGTTATGCAAAATATTAATATTTGAACAATTATAGCTTAGGATAGTAAGCTAGAATCAAAAGAAAGGGGTTCTTACCTCTAGGGATAGAACAAGTGTATACTAACTATAACCTTTCTCTAAAGGTTTAATATTGTGGGGTAAGTTATAAGACTGATAACTATCAGTGCATTCAAGGAATACTTCCTTTCATTATAGAATTGGTCTCAACAATAGACTGTGAAAGGATACACACAGTATGTTGGAAAATAAACTACTGTATACTTTATACTATAGTTTTCTGTCTGCAGTATGTACTATACTGCAAATATACTGGCTACTGTATAATCAAATACTGTAGTTCAGCCGGCATGTTGCTGGCTAGGCTAGCACCTGGCGGCACTGGTCCAATATGTTGCCAGTTGGGTTAGTACCTGGCAGCACCGGTCCAGCCGACATGCCGCCGGCTCGGTTAGTACCTGGTGGCACTAGCCGACAGAAATGAAGGGCTGCCTTATTAATGTATGTACAGTAAATAAGGGTGTAGGTATATAACCTTACTGCCTTCTTCCTGAATGAGGGTTCAAATGGAAGGGAAGAATGAATCATTCAAGCTTCCACCCATCCACAAACTCTGCTGCCGGCACTGCCGGATTCAGGGATGTGGAAGGCAGTCCAAGGGAGGACTGAAGAACACTCAAAGACAAAGGGGTCTCCCACCGGCACCCGTCACAGCCGGCACAACCTTTCCCGGAGCCTTGCATCTGTAGGGGAAAGTCGGAGCGGTTATCAAGCCGCCTAAGTAGGAACCCAACAGGAACTACAATCTACCCGGCAAGCGGGGAGAATGTAGGACGACGGCCACAAAATTTTGATAGCTAGGCTATTGTAAAAGGACAGAGAGGGGCAGGGAAAGGGTCTTGTATGTAGTGTTAGGAGATGGCGGCAGGATTGCCGCCATTTCCAAACCAGAGTGAAACTTCATTTCAATATCGGCGCCATCCTAGGCAACAGAAGAATATTTATTCTTCAGCCTAGGGTCTGCCGAAACAAGACGTCTTCTAGACCGTAGGGGAGAAGGTGGCGGCAGTATGCTACCACCTCAGGTGCGGCCTATGGAGGCTAAACCTCCTACGCCGGCAACTATAAGCTGGCAGGGGGATGACTACTCACCCTGCAGCTCAGCCGCCGGCATTAAGACTGAATAATCTGAGGTTTTGTCGAAAACCCAAGCCAGGATACTCGCCAGCAAGGGTGGGAGATAGGAAACACTAGCCTAGTCAAGCCGGAGTGTACTACTCTATGGCGAGACTAAGATAGGGTTGTCGCCTATGGCGACACTCAGAGGGAAGGAGAGATTACCCTTAAATCTCCACAGGAGACAACTATCAAGTTATATAATTAATTCTAGGATATACTATCTCCTGTTGAATTGATAAAATGATACACGAGGGTAAACTGGGATAATGTATGAAAGTATACTAAAGTGCCTAGGCGAGGTAGCCTAGCGCGGGGCGAGATCTCGGTTACCTAAATCGCCGAAACTCTAACGTATACGATCGAAACAAGAGAAAGAGGAAATTTATATGTATAATCATATCTTCACTTGTATAATTGTGCCTAAATAGCTATAATTCATTAAAGCTAAAAAAAACCGGGATTGTCATTCTGCTGACTAAATAAAGCATGCATGGCGAACGACAGCGTCCAACATGGCGCCTCCGGTGACTGGCCACACTCCATAAAATACATTAAATCATACTAATTTCACTGTGAGGCAGGAGTTAAAAATTATATATTATAATGATTAAATACTCAACTTTCCAGAGGCAGAAGATGCTGGAGACTGCATATTAAATACTCTCAAAAACGATCAAGAACGTTAATCAACAGGGAAAACCACCATGCGAAATCGCTAACAATTGAAGAATGAGCGCCATCTTGGAGCCATATAATAGTATGGAAGGAAGGGTAACTTTGATAACAGCTCCCCTTCAGTTTCGCCACTTTCCCCCTCGAAGCGAAAACGCGATTCGGGGTGAAGATTGCCATGTGTCGTATCAAGATATACGTCCCCTGATTGTATGTGATATCCTTAAGAAAAATTTAAGGATATTCGCGCCAGGAGTTAGAATTCTGGAGATCTCAAGGTCAAATTCTCTGGGAATATCACTGTAGCCAAATATCCCTTAGAATGCTACCTATAGGAACCTTCCATCACAAAGACATGGCTTGAGCCCAAAAATGACAAATTCGGAGATAATTTGTATTTTTCCTACCATACAAACCTTAGCTATGTACATAGGGTTTACTTTCGGCGTAGCTGAAAATGACGAGCCATTAGATTTTTAACGAGGGTTAACTAGTTAGCAAGGGGGTAGGGGAAGGGGTAGCTTGCTACCCCTCCCCCCCCCACACACCTGTGAATTGTCTCACTTCACTTAGAGGTAGGACTTGTCTTGGGGGACAGGGCTGGCGGGCAAATATGTGTAAATAGCTAAGGTTTGTATGGTTAGGTAAAATACAAATTATCTCCGAATTTGTCATTTGTTCCGTAACCGAAATACAAACCTCGCTATTTACATAGGGTGACTTACCCCTTAGGAAGGGTGGAAAGTCCTCAGCCTTACTGGCTTTGGCTTTACCCGGGGACTCAGAATCCGAGTGAGTAGCACTCGAGAAAGAGTCCCTGCACCTCACAAGTTCCTTGCTCCGCAAGGAATGTGCGGCCTACATAAGTTTGTGTGTGGAGGAATAGAGTGTGACTCGTCCTAAGAAGTTGACATGGAGTCCTTTAGATGGAATTCTAGGCTAGGACGTTCCCAATACCACCTCGTCAGGGTATGGGGGACGCGACAGTATTAACTTAATACTAGGAACACAAGGGAGCATGGTTTACCTGCAGAGCTTGAGGTCAGCTATGCAGAGAACCCAGGATGCTGCTTTCCCCAAGAGAGGGGAGGATGAAGAAAATAGTAAGGGCCAGACATACTCTTTCATTCACGCAGACTGAGACCGAGTAACAAGGCCCTCAACCTTCTGCTACCTGTCCAATAAGGAGCCTGAGGTTAGACCAGCTGTTGTGCAGCCACCACGGGGCCGATAGAAAAGGTATCGAGGCTCCTGTGGGTCACGTCCTGCAGGTAGTGGGCTTTGAAGGCCGTTTGACGCTTCCAGACCCCAGCTTGTAGCACCTGCATCACAGAGAAGTTTCTCTTAAAGGCCAGGGACGTAGCGATGCCCCTGACGTTGTGTGCCCTAGGGTGACGTGACGGAGGAGGGGTCAGGATTCAAGGCGTGATGGATAACCCTTCGAATCCAAGCCGAGATGGTGTTCTTAGTGACCCTCCTCTTAGTCCTTCCCATGCTTACGAACAACGCCTGCACGCGGGGACGAACTGCAGCTGTTCTCTTCAAGTAACTCCTCAGACTCCTCACTGGGCATAATAACAGATGGTCTGGGTCACTTGTTACAGAACGGAGACTCGTGACCCTGAAGGAGTCGAACCGTGGGTCCGGCACTCCAGGGTTCTGAGTCTTGGCAACAAACTCAGGGACGAACCTGAACGTTACCTCCCCCTATCCCCTTGAATGGGCGATGTCGTATGAGAGACCAAGAAGTGCACTAATTCTTTTGGCAGAGGCCAACGCGAGTAGGAAAGCCGTCTTCCAAGTTAGGTGGCGATCAGAGGCCTGGTGTAATGGTTCGAAGGGAGGTCTCTTCAGAGCCCTGAGAACCCGAACCACGTTCCATGAAGGAGGTCTCACTTCCGACTGAGGGCAGGTAAGCTCATAGCTACGTATGAGTAAAGAGAGTTCTAGCGAGGAAGAAATGTCCACTCCTTTCAGCCTAAAGGCCAGGCTTAAGTCTGAGCAATAGCCTTTCACCGCCGAGACCGAAAGGCGCATTTCTTCCCGCAAATACACGAGGAACTCCGCTATTGCTGGAATAGTGGCATCGAGTGGAGAGATATCCCTCCCACGACACCAACCACAGAAGACTCTCCACTTCGCCTGGTAGATTCCCGCGGAGGACTTTCGCAGGTGTCGAGACATTCTTTCCGCAACCTGCTGCGAAAAGCCTCTCTCCGTGAGGAGACGCTGGATAGTCTCCAGGCGTGAAGCCGAAGCGAGGCTACAGCTTTGTGGAAGTTGTTGCAATGTGGCTGTCTGAGTAGCTCGTGTCGTGGGGGAAGTTCTCTCAGCGGTTCCGTTAGGAGTTGCAGAAGGTCCGGGCACCATTCCGCGTGATGTCATAGCAGAGATATTAAGGTCTTTGACAGGTTGACCGATAGTCTGGTCTTGTTGAGCACCCTTCTCAACAGACAAAACGGTGGGAAGGCGTACACGTCGATGTTGTCCCACCGTTGTTGGAAGGCATCTTGCCAGAGAGCCATGGGGTCCGGGACTGGGGAGCAGTACAGAGGCAGCTTGAAATTCAAGGCCGTCGCGAACAGGTCCACCGTTGGGAAACCCCACAAAGTCAGGACTTTGTTGGCTATCTGAGGATCCAAAGACCACTTGGTACTCACTATCTGCGAAGCTCTGCTCAGGCTGTCGGCGAGCACATTCCTCTTGCCAGGAATGAAGCGAGCTGATAGTGTTATCGAGTGGACTTCGAACCACCTCAGAATCTCTACTGCAAGATGGGATAGCTGTTGTGAAAAGGTACTTCCCTGCTTGTTGATATAAGCCACTACCGTGGTGTTGTCGCTCATCACCACAAAGGAGTGGCCCGCCAGGGTCCGTTGGAACTGCTGAAGGGCCAGATACACGGCCTTCATCTCTAGCAGATTGATGTGTAGGTACTTTTCTGATTCTGACCAAAGGCCTGAGACCCTCTGGTTCAGAATGTGGGTCCCCCACCCTTCTTTTGACGCGTCTGAGAACAGTGTCAAATCTGGGGGAAGGACGAAAAGATCCACTCCCTTTCGTAGGTTTTCGTCGGTCAGCCACCACCGCAGGTCCGCCTGTTCCGAGGGTCCTATAGGGACCAGAGAGTCCGGGGAGTCGGAGCCCTGACTCCACCGGGACTTGAGCCGTCATGCAGGGATCTCATCCTGAGACGGCCGTTCGGGACCAGACGGGCCAGGGAGGCTAGGTGACCTAAAAGTCGTAACCATGATTGGGCTGGAAGCTCTTCACGCCTGAGGAAGGGCTCTGCCACCCTCCTCAGCCTTGCTATCCTGTCGTCTGATGGAAAGGCTTTGTGGAGATTGGTGTCTAATAACATGCCTAGATATACCAGTCGTTGGGTCGGCTGCAGAGAGGACTTCTTGAGATTTACCATGATCCCTAGATCTTGGCAAAGTCCCAGAAGCCTGTCTCGGTGTCGAAGAAGGGTTGACTCCGAGTCTGCCAGGATCAGCCAGTCGTCCAGATATCAGAGGAGACGGATGCCGTTCCGGTGCGCCCATGATGAAATCAGGGTGAACACTCTGGTGAACACCTGAGGTGCTGTGGAGAGACCGAAGCACAGTACCTTGAACTGGTAGGTCTTGCTGTCTAGGCTGAATCTCAAGTACTTCCTGGAAAACGGATGGATTGGAATCTGGAAGTACGCGTCCTTCAGATTCAGTGTGCACATGAAGTCTTGTGGTCTCACTACAAGTCTGACCGTGTCCGCTGTCTCCATGCTTAACGAAGTTTGTTTGACAAACTTGTTCAGAGCTGAGAGATCGATGACGGGTCTCCAGCCTCCAGACGCCTTCTTTACAAGAAAGAGTCGACTGAAGAAGCCTGGGGAGCCGTCGACGACCTCTTGGAGAGCATCCTTCTTGAGCATGGTCTCGACTTCTGCCCGAAGGGCTAGCCCCTTTGCCGATCCCATGGCATAGGAGCTCAACGACACTGGATTTGCTGTCAGGGGAGCTAGAGATCTTGTGAATGGGACGCGATAACCTTGGCCGATCACAGAGACCGTCCAGGAATCGGCCCTATGTTGTTGCCACCTGTGCACGCAACTTTGTAGGCATCCCCCCACAGGTGGACACATGGGGGGACTGCCACTCCTAGCGTTTATGGCCACGGCCGCTCCCTCTAGGAGTCTTGCCTCCCCTGGAGGACTTACCACCCCTCTTGTCCTTGACAGGAAAGAGCTGTGGCTTAGATACCTTCGTTTTAGCTGCCGGAGCCTGCTTCGGTGTCCTGTGAGGCTGCTGTTGATGTTGTTGTGGAGCTGGAGGCTTGTAGGGCCTTGCAGGCGTTAACTTCTTATCAAAACACCGCACTAAAGCTTCAGGCAACATAAGTGTCATGCAAGTTAAATACATTAATCGTAAAAAATCTTTCACGGAGATGTTATCGCTAGTAACCCAAGTGGAATGACCTAAAATGTCCTGATATTCATTAAGCCTATCAGCTATGAGAGCTGCTCTCTCAATTACATTAAGCCGATTCACAGTGGCTTGATTAAGTGTATTTCGTAACGTTAATACTACATCCAAGGCTTCCTCACCCCCATAGACCGCGCGTAACCTAACTTTGAAACCATCCCAGGTAACTGCTTCTTGAAATGAAACACCTCTTAAATACGCACTCGCATCCCCCTTAGAAAAATCTATAAAACTTTTAGCTTCGTGTAATTGTACAAAAGGGTCTACGATTTGTTTGGCATTTAAATGGGCATCGACGGATGAAATCCATGACTCCACATTTTGTGGCAAGAACCCGTTGACCCGACCCTGAAAAGGAAGGATTGCTGACCTGGCATTTACAAGCGTCACAATTGGAGGAGGATTAGTCTGGCCTACACCACTAGGTCCAGGGGAAGGGCTCACAGGGGGAGTCATGACTGCTGTATTTCTTTTCCTATCTCTTCGACCCCTTGCAATTCTATCAAAATATCTATATGAG
>NC_090756.1:76043146-76052839 GCF_036898095.1 Palaemon carinicauda
ACCGCTTAAGCGCAAGTCGGTCCCTTCAGCGCAAGTCCAACGGCCCGGTTGTAGCCACTGGGTCAGTTCGGACTCGCTGCCGTCATCCGATGACTGCTCACCGCCTAAGAGAGGCAAAGCGGTACCGCTTCAGACAGTAACACCGTCTGTTGCTGCACCTGCTCCTGTGGACCCTAAGTGGTCTCTACTGCAAGACATGCAGTCTAAACTAACGTCTCTAATGCAGGACTTTCGTGCGGAGAAGGTTGCTGCCGCACCAGCTAGTGCAGTACCTTGCCTACAACCTTCCACACGATCGGTTGTGCGTCCTGTGGACGCTGAGGTAACCTTCTCACGCACACCAGTTGAGAGAGTTCCGCCACCCATGCGTTCCAGTGTGATCTGCCAGCCGCATGTTGACGTTAAGCGACGCACGGAGGTCTCCGTTGACGTTCGGGAGGTTCACCAACCGTCAGAGTTGCTTTGTTTTGACGCGGTGCGTCAACCTCCGCAACCCAGTGTGGTTTCCACTGCGCACCCACATCAGTCCAGACAGTCTGGAGTAGACGCTGTGCGTCCCCGCGCTGCCATGGTTGTTGCCAGTTCACAGACTGGGCAGCAGTTCCATGATGTTGCGTCCGGCTCAGTCACGCATGCACCCGTGCGACCGGACTCAGCGAACCAGCCGTTACCCACTCCGTTGCCGTTTCCTCATCAGTTATCGGATGAGGGACTTTCTGATGATGATGTTGCTGCACACATAGATGAACCACAATCAGAATTGGACGAGCCTAAGTCTTCTCAACCCTCTTTGGACTTTAGGAAAGTTTTGGCCATTTTCAAAGAGATGTTTCCGGACCAGTTTGTTTTTGTGGCTCCTCGTTCTCCTCCGTCAGAGTTTGTGTTAGGCATGCCGTCTACCACTCCTGCCTTTACTAGACTCGTCCTCGCACGCTCGTCCAAGAGAGCTTTGCGGGTGTTAGGAGAATGGTTGCAGTCCAAGAAGAGTTTAGGGAAGACAGCCTTTACGTTTCCCCCTGCTAGACTCTCTTCTAGATCGAGCGTCTGGTATGCCACGGGAGAAGTTCTCGGCTTGGGAGTTCCTGCCTCTGCCCAGGGCGACTTCTCAAGCCTCGTGGACTCTCCCCGCCGCCTTGCCATGAGACGCTCAAAGATATGTTGGTCATCTTCGGACCTGGACCACCTTTTGAAAGGTATCTTTAGGGCCTTCGAAGTTTTTAACTTCTTAGACTGGTGTCTAGGAGCCCTAAGCAGAAAGATCTCTCCGACAGAGAAAGAGTCTTCCTTGCTCATTATGTCCTGCATGGACAAGGCCATACGTGATGGGTCTAATGAGCTTGCTGCATCATTTGTGTCCGGAGTCCTTAAAAAGCGTGAAAACCTATGCTCATTCCTTTCAGCTGGAGTTACACCGTGCCAGAGATCTGAGCTTCTTTTTGCTCCTCTTTCCAAGTGCCTTTTTCCAGAAGACCTGATTAAGGAAATAGCCGCTTCATTGATACAGAAGGACACTCACGATCTTGTTGCGTTCTCCGCTCGCAAAGCTACCCCTTTGCCTACCTTGTCAGCTAGACCAAGGATGGACACTCCAGCGTCCCGTTTTATTCCGCCCTTTCGTGGCAGAGCCTTCAGCAGAGGAGGTGCTCGTGCCGAAGGGAAACGAGGAAAGAAGAAAGGAACCAAGTCCTTTAAGGGCAGAGTCTGACTGCCAGCTTTTTCAGACAGCAGTGGGAGCCAGACTCAAGAACTTCTGGCAGACCTGGGAAGAGAGAGGCGCAGATGCACAATCTGTGAAGTTGCTCAGAGAGGGGTACAAGATCCCGTTTGCACGGAAACCCCCTCTAGCAACGTCTCCCATCGATCTCTCTCCCAGGTACAGCGAGGAAGACAAGAGACGAGCCTTGAAACAGGAGGTTTCTCTTTTACTAGAGAAGGGAGCGGTGGTCAGAGTCTCGGACCTTCAATCTCCGGGATTCTACAACCGACTCTTCTTGGTGTCAAAGAAGACAGGAGGGTGGAGGCCAGTGCTAGATGTCAGTGCTCTGAATGTCTTTGTCACAAAGCAGACGTTCTCCATGGAGACCTCAAAGTCAGTCTTAGCAGCGGTCAGAAGGGAAGACTGGATGGTCTCTTTAGACCTAAGGGACGCCTACTTCCACGTCCCCATCCACCCGGACTCCCAACCTTTTCTGAGATTCGTTTTCGAAAAGGTTGTCTTCCAGTTTCAAGCCCTGTGCTTTGGCCTAAGCACAGCTCCTCTTGTGTTTACGAGGCTGATGAGGAATGTAGCCAAATTCCTTCATTTAGCGGACATCCGAGCCTCCCTCTATTTGGACGACTGGCTTCTCAGAGCTTCTTCCAGTCGTCGCTGTCTGAAGGATCTAAAGTGGACTCTAGATCTGAACAAGGAATTGGGTCTCCTTGTCAATATGGAAAAGTCACAACTGGTCCCATCCCAAACTATTGTGTATTTAGGGATGGAGATTCACAGTCTAGCTTTTCGGGCTTTTCCGTCGGCCCCCAGAACAAGCCAAGCCCAGTTATGCATCCAGAACATGCTGAAGAAGGAACAATGTTCAGTCAGGAAGTGGATGAGTCTGATAGGGACGCTATCATCCCTGGAACAGTTTGTGTCATTAGGAAGACTACACCTCCGTCCTCTTCAATACCACCTAGCATTTCACTGGAAAAAGGACAAGACGCTAGAAGCGGTCTCGATCCCCATTTCCGAGAAGATGAAGTCTTGCTGACTTGGTGGAAGGACACTATCAGCCTAAGAGAGGGTCTTCCCCTGGCTGTTCAGACTCCCAACCACGTTCTCTTCTCGGACTCATCGGACGTAGGCTGGGGCGCGACATTAGACGGTCGGGAATGTTCGGGACTATGGAACTCGAGTCAAAGGATAATGCATATCAACTGCAAGGAGCTACTGGCAGTACATCTGGCCTTGAAAAGCTTCAGGTCTCTCCTTCAAGGCAAAGTGGTGGAAGTGAACTCGGACAACACCACTGCCTTGGCGTACATCTCCAAGCAAGGAGGGACCCACTCACTGACGTTGTACGAGATCGCAAGGGACCTGCTCATCTGGTCAAAAGGTCAAAACATATCACTAGTAACGAGGTTCATCCAAGGCAACTTGAATGTCATGGCAGATTGTCTCAGTCGGAAGGGGCAAGTCATTCCAACAGAATGGACCCTCCACAAGGATGTATGCAAGAGACTTTGGGCCACTTGGGGCCAACCAACCATAGATCTCTTTGCAACCTCGATGACCAAGAGGCTCCCAATATATTGCTCACCAATCCCAGACCCAGCAGCAATACACATAGATGCCTTTCTCCTAGATTGGTCGCATCTAGATCTATACGCATTCCCACCGTTCAAGATTGTCAACAAGGTACTGCAGAAGTTCGCCTCTCACGAAGGGACAAGGTTGACGCTAGTTGCTCCCCTCTGGCCCGCGAGAGAATGGTTCACCGAGGTACTTCGATGGCTAGTAGACGTTCCCAGAAGTCTCCCTCTAAGGGTGGACCTTCTACGTCAGCCACACGTAAAGAAGGTACACCAAAGCCTCCACGCTCTTCGTCTGACTGCCTTCAGACTATCGAAAGACTCTCGAGAGCTAGAGGCTTTTCGAAGGAGGCAGCCAGTGCGATTGCTAGAGCAAGGAGAACATCCACCCTTAGAGTCTACCAATCAAAGTGGGAAGTCTTCCGAAACTGGTGCAAGTCAGTATCTGTATCCTCGACCAGTACCTCTGTAGCTCAGATAGCTGTTTTTCTCTTATACCTGAGAAAAGAACGATCACTTTCAGCTCCCACTATCAAGGGCTACAGAAGCATGTTGGCATCGGTCTTCCGGCATAGAGGCTTAGATCTTTCCAACAATAAAGATCTACAGGACCTCCTTAAGTCTTTTGAGACCACGAAGGAGCGTCGTTTGGTTACACCTGGTTGGAATTTAGACGTGGTACTAAGATTCCTCATGTCAGACAGGTTTGAGCCGCTACAATCAGCCTCCCTGAAAGATCTCACCTTAAAGACACTTTTCCTGGTATGCTTAGCCACAGCTAAAAGAGTCAGTGAGATTCATGCCTTCAGCAAGAACATCGGATTTTCGTCAGAAAAAGCTACATGTTCTCTACAACTTGGTTTTCTAGCCAAAAACGAGCTACCTTCTCGACCTTGGCCGAAATCGTTCGATATTCCCAGCTTATCGAATATGGTAGGCAATGAACTAGAAAGAGTCTTATGCCCTGTGAGAGCTCTTAAGTTCTATTTAAAACGAATTAAACCTTTACGAGGCCTATCTGAAGCTTTATGGTGTTCAGTTAAGAAACCATCTTTGCCTATGTCAAAGAATGCTTTATCCTATTTTATCAGACTGTTAATACGAGAAGCTCCTTCCCATCTGAGTGAGGAAGACCAAGCATTGCTGAAGGTAAGGACACACGAAGTTAGAGCTGTCGCAACTTCCGTGGCCTTTAAGCAAAATAGATCTCTGCGAAGTATAATGGACGCAACCTATTGGAGAAGCAAGTCAGTGTTTGCGTCTTTTTATCTAAAGGAAGTCCAGTCTCTTTACGAGGACTGCTACACACTGGGACCATTCGTAGCAGCGAGTGCAGTAGTGGGTGAGGGCTCAACCACTACAATTCCCTAATTCCATACCCTTTAATCTTTCTCTTGAAATGTTTTTATTGTTGTTTTTGGGTTGTCCGGAAGGCTAAGAAGCCTTTCGCATCCTGGTTGATTTGGCGGGTGGTCAAAGTCATTTCTTGAGAGCGCCTAGATTAGGGGTTTTGATGAGGTCCTGTTGTATGGGTTGCAACCCTTGATACTTCAGATCCTAGGGGTCGATCAGCATCCTAAGAGGATCGCGAGGCTCCGTAAGGAAGACGTACTTAAAAGGCAGAGTAATTGTTCAAGTCGACTTCCTTACCAGGTACCTATTTATTTTGTTTTTTGTTATTTTGATAACTTCTAAAATGAAATAAAAACTCTTAGCTCATAAAAGTGTAAACATATATTGCTGGTCTCTACCCACCCCCCTGGGTGTGAATCAGCTATATAATCACCGGCTAAGTTAAATATTGAAAAATTTTATTTTTCAATATTTAACTTAGCCGGTGATTATAATAGCTGCAACTCTGTTGCTCGACAGAAAACTCTAAGGTAAAATTCGCCAGCGATCGCTACACAGGTTGCGGGTGTGCCCAACAGCGCCATCTGTCGTCCAGATACCCAGTACTCAATGTAAACAAAGAACTCAATTTTCTCTCTGTCGTGCTCCCGACAAGACGTGCTTATTCGCTGTTGCTAAACTGGATTTGTTTTCACAACTAATTGGTGAAGTACACTATTCTAGTTTTGAGCTTTCGCTATGCAGGTGTTTTATCTTCATCTTAAATCTTGAACTCGTTTTGGATAGATTTAATTATGGTGACAAAGAGAGTATGGACTTTCTTTCACTTTTAAATGGCCGACCCTTCCCTTAGCGGAAGTGTGTTTAGGCTTTTAGTAATTATATCACGTTATAGATTTTCCTCTATATATTTTATATCTCTCCGCCTTTATTAGGCCTCTTCGATTAACTTTCCATTTATTATAAACATATAAAAATAATTTTAATGTTTTGTTTATATAGACCTTTCCTGTGAGTAGGCGGGTCCTAACTTGGAAACCGAAGTTAATCAACGTTGAGCCCTTTATATCGTAATTAGCTTTTAAAGAGCTAAGGATTTAAAACTTTTTAAATGTAATATTTTGTGAAAGAATTTCTTTGATAGTCTTCGTACTGTTTTCAAAGATGAACTAACGTTTAGTTTATTTATGCTACGCAGTTGTTGACGTTCAGGACGTTCAACATGCGCTCTATCGTTACGATAGAGAGAGAGTGTATCACGGTTTCACTTTGCAGTAAGAGTAAATCGATTCTGACGTTTTGTTCATTCTTTCTTAGCTTAAATGTTTTTAAATTCTATTTTAAAGGAACTTTTTATTTGAAAAACCTTTCAGTTTTTTTCCTTTAGTCAAATAACATGTTTTTTTTGACGAAATATAATTGGGCTCTTCTCTTAGGTGCGAAATCAAGAGAGAAAGAGAGAGAGAGATAGAGACGGAGGGAGAGAGAGGAGAGAAAACGTTCCGTTCAAGCGGGTAACGTTGTTCTCGTGTTACTCTCGTCCCTAGTCGCTGTACGGGGAGGAAGGATAAAACGTTTTAGTTTTTTATTCTCGTCCCCAGGCTATGTGCGGTGAGAGATTGAAAACGTAGTTATATGAACTAGTGTTTAGTCTCTTTCCCAGCCACTGAATTTTTTATCTTTAAATATGTTTTCTGTTTTTTGCTGGTATTAATGAGCTTGCATTATACGACTGATTTTTGCAATTACTACCTTTTAATGAAGGGTAGAATTGCGTGTTTCAGGTAGAAATCAGTAAAAATTTCAGTGAAATAAGTGCAAAACAGAAAATCGAAGTGATAAAGTGATATGCGCAAAGTGTTACAGTGTTGCGTCCGAGGGTTTCGGTTCTGTTCGTGCCTGTCGTTCACCTAGTCCGGGACCTCTTACATGCTCCCAAGCCCAGGGGAGAAGTAATGTCAAACGACTTATGGGTTCGAGAGGCCTTGACCAACGAACAGACGTTTTTCCTCTATGGTATCGGTGTATCTTACCAAGATCTCCCCTACCATAAGACGAGAGAGACGTTGTTTTCTCCTCGTCATCCGAAGGCTTTTCGCATAAGAAACCTGTCACAAGGTTTCGAAGCCCTTAAGCGAAAGTCAGTCCTTTCAGGACAGGTCCAGCGTCCTGGTTACAACCATTAGGACAGCTCTGACCCTATGCAGTCATCGGATAACTGCTCGCCGCCTAACAAAAGCGTAACACAGACTCCGAGAGTCTTTTTATTGTAGGCAAAGTGTTGCGGTCACAGACGTTACCTCGTCTCTTACCACAACCATTTCCGTTGATCCTTAATGGGTTGTATGGCAAGACATGCAGTATATGCTTGCCTCCCTTATGGAAGACTATTCTGCCGATTAGTCCGTTGAGTCTAGCCGTTTATCTCATCGATATCCTGGCTTTCAGCCAACCTAACGTTCCTTTGTGCTTACTGTTGACGTTGGCGTAGCTTAGTCCACGTCAGTTCAGGTTGTTTAGAACCACACTCGATGCGGTCTCGTGTGGTTTTTCAGCCGCATTTGGACGTTAGGCCACTTGCTGAGGCTCCTGTTGACGTTCAAGACGTTCACTAACAATCGGAGTTGACTTGTTTTGACGCTGTGCGTCAACCTCCGCATTCTAGAGTTGTTTTGACTGCTCAGTCTAGGCAGTCAAAAGCAGTCTCGAGTGGACGCTGTGCGTCCTCACGCACCTGTTGTGGTTGACAGTTCAGTTGTTGACAGTTCACAGACTGTCAAGCAGTTACATGACGTTGCGTTCTGGTCCGCTACTAATGCACCAGCGAGTGTGGACTCTGCTTGTAAAGCATTGCCACCACGGTAGGTCTCTCCCTTGCTTGAGACTCAGCTTTTTTCGGACAAGGTTCCTGGAGATGAGGAAGTTGCTGTTCCCCCTCCTACTGATATTCCCTTGAGGACTCTGTCAGATGGAGAGGAGCCTAAAGCTGCTTAGCCTCCTATGGACTTTAATTAAATCATGATGATTTTTTTAAGGATCTTTGTCCGGATCTTTTTGTAACTGCTGCTCCTCGTTCGCCTAAACGTCAGAGCTTACACTAGGCCTAGCTACTTCGAAGCCGTTGTTTTTAAGCTAGTGCTCTCTCGCTCTCCTAGAGAGCTTTACGTTGGCTAGGCGACTGGTTTTTCACCAGGAGGAGTTTGGGGGATACAGCCTTTGCTTTCCCTTCTTTTAAACTGGTTTATAGAGCGAGAGTCTGATATGACACGAGAGAAGTTCTCGGCTTGGGAGTTCATGCCTCTGCCCAGATAGACTTCTCAATTCTCGTAGACTCTCCCTGGCGCCTGGCCAGGAGACGCTCCAAGTTGTTTACAGGTCAACTTCACAGCTGTTTTCGAGCCTTTGAAGTTTTGCTGTACAATTATGTCACGCATAACAAGGCTTTCAGGGATGGTAAACGGTACCGCCTCAGTCGCTAACCCCGTCTGTTGCCACACCTGCTCCCGTAGACCCTAAATGGGCTTTGCTGCAAGACATGCAGTCCAAGCTTGCGTCCTTGATAGAGGACTTTTAATGCGGAGAAAGTTGCTACCGAACCTTCTGGCCCAACAACCTTCCAACCGGTCGGTTTGTGCGCTCCTGTTGACGCTGAGGTAACCTACTCGCGTCTGCCAGTTGAGGTGGTTCCTCCACCGATGCGACCCAGTGTGGGTTGCCAGCCGCACGTTGACGTTAAGCGACGCTCGGAGGGGGTTGTTGACGTTCAGGACGTTCAACAACCAGCAGAGGTGACTTGTTTTGACGCAGTGCGTCAACCTCAGCAACCCGGTAGGGTGTTGACTGCACAACCCAGACGGTCTAGACAGTCTCGGGTTGACGCTGTGCTTCCTCGCGCACCCATGGTTGTTGACAGTTCACAGACTGTGCAGCAGTTCCATGATATTGCGTCTGGCTCCGTCACGCATCCACCAGTGCGACCGGACACTCAGCGAGCCAGACGTTGCCCACTCCGTTGCCGTTTCCTCATCAGTTTTCGGATGAGGAACCCTCTGATGAGGACGTTGCTGAACAACAAGACGATCAGCCCCCAGAATAGATCAAGCCCCGCTATCCATCTAGAAGATGCTGAAGAAGGAACGCTGCTCAGTCAGGCTGTGGATGAGTCTGGTAGGGACGCTGTCATCCGTGGAACAATTTGTGTCACTAGGAAGACTACACCTCCGTCCTCTTCAATACCATCTAGCTTTTCACTGGAAAAAGGACAAGACGCTAGAAGCGGTCTCGATCCCGGTTTCCGAAAAGATAAAGTCTTGTCTGACTTGGTGGAAGGACAATATCAACCTAAGAGAGGGTCTTCCCCTGGCTGTTCAGACTCCCAACCACGTTCTCTTCTCGGACGCATCGGACGTGGGCTGGGGCGCGACACTAGACGGTCGGGAATGCTCAGGACTGTGGAACTCGAGTCAGAGGAGCATGCATATCAACTGCAAGGAGCTGTTGGCAGTACATCTGGCCTTGAAAAGCTTCAAGTCTCTCCTTCGAGGCAAAGTGGTGGAACTTAACTCGGACATCACCACGGCCTTGGCGTACATCTCCAAACAAGGAGGTACCCACTCACTGACGTTGTACGAGATCACAAGGGACCTGCTCATCTGGTCAAAAGGTCAAGACATCTCCCTAGTAACGAGGTTCATCCAAGGCGACTTGAACGTCATAGCAGATTGTCTTAGTCGGAAAGGGCAAGTAATTCCAACCGAATGGACCCTCCACAAGGATGTGTGCGAGAGACTTTGGGCCACTTGGGGTAAAACCATCCATAGATCTCTTTGCAACCTCGATGACCAAGAGGCTTCCAATCTATTGCTCTCCAGTCCCGGACCCAGCAGCAATACATATAGATGCTTTCCTCCTAGATTGGTCACATCTGGATCTCTACGCATTCCCACCGTTCAAGATTGTCAACAAGGTACTGCAGAAGTTCGCCTCTCACGAAGGGACAAGGTTGACGTTAGTTGCTTCCCTCTGGCCCGCGAGAGAATGGTTCACCGA
>NC_090756.1:76053339-76060839 GCF_036898095.1 Palaemon carinicauda
CCCTTAGGTCACTACCGAAGGTTTCTGTGGATATGATTCATTCTTTTGTGATCTACCCAGACTAGTCCTGTTGCTGTTCTCGCGGGAGGATAAGTTCTTCCCTTGGGAGTAGCAACGCCTTCCTTGCTTTGGTGCTCTGGAAGCTGGCAAGTATTGCTGGCCTTTCCCCTTAGATCTCCCTTAGGCTAAGATAAGTTTCTTAGCTGCGGGTGATCTGTCACTAAAGCAAGGTTGGCAGGGACCCTCTTGTCCCTTCCCCCCTCTTTCTTCATACTGTACTGTACGTCGTTCTACATCTGGACCTAGTATAGGTTAGGATGTGGAATTGACTCAGCCCCTTGCCGGCCGGCAGAGCTGGCCGGCAGGGGTCTTACTGTACTGTACGTCGTTCTACTTTCTGGACCTAGTATAGGTTAGGATGTGGAATTGACTCAGCCCCCTTGCCGGCCGGCAGAGCTGCTGGCCGGCAAGGGTTCTTATGTTTATCGAGTGCTGCCCGGACCTCTCTTGGTCCCCTCATCCATGCCTGCCGGCAGAGCCGGACGGCATGGGTCAAGGAAGCCTGAATTAGTTTCTCCCCTTCCTTATATGCACTCTTTCGGTTGCCGGGCTTGGAGGTTGTGTACACTCTTATCCCGGCATCCATTCTATTTTTCTCTAAGTGCTGTACCTGTCCTCATAGGCCGGCAGCCGGGCAGGTGTAGTCCTCTGGTTCTTTTGCTGCCGGCTGGCATCGGTCTTGTACCTTTGCCGGCCGGCTTATGTCAGCTCCTTGTCTGCCGGTCACCAAGAGTGTGGCCGGCAGCTGGGGTACTACCTTGTGTTGTTGCTGGCCGGCAGCCATTGCCGGCCAACACTGGCTGTTACCGGGCCGGCAGTTGCTGCCGACCGGCACAGGCATTTGAACCAGAAGTGCTGCCGCCCTATAGCTGTTAAGTAGTATACTTTAAAGCTAGTTGTGGTGTGTGCCGGCCGGCAAAGGCAGGGCCGGCACACATCCCCCTATACTGTACTAGTATTCTTCTGTATAACATATACAGTAAGAGGAAAATTATAGTAAGGGTTTTGGTACAGCACTGTGTCTTCTAACACTATTGTGTTTTCTTGCACACCCCTTTGCTGTTGCCCTCAGATAGGAAGCTGAGTTCTTCCCTGTCTATTATCCAGGATTTTAAAATCATTGCTTAGGTGTGAGCTCCACCTGTTTCCTCTGGAAACCTTGCATTGGTTACTCTAGAAGAGATAAACCATTTTTTATTTCATTATCTGGAAGGCTGCAACAATGGGTTGTGAGGGAAACACAAGTGTGTGTCTTTCCTTTCTGAATTGTTATGCTATACTATGCATATCCAGTGATACATAGTTCACTTGATACTCATGGAAATTTCTTCTCTTTACAGAAGGACACTCCGAAGTGGGGAAGTGCTTTTCTGCAATGTCAGCAGCAAGAACCTCTGCGGACATGAGTTTTTGTAGGAGACACGCAACATACGCCTGTCTCCAAGGATGATCTCCGGTATTGGGACCCCTCAGGTATGTACTGTGTGCACTAACCTGATTAATGAGACATTTAAATAGCTAGGAAGAAGCTTCGTACCTGGGGTAAGGGGCTTCCAAAAGAACACTTCTGGCCCTTATCTTCCAAGTGAGAAGATGAGGGCGTATCCTTTTCCCTAAGGCATCAGCTGATGCAGTGATTCCCCCAGCCTCAAGAGGAGATCCCCTAAGTTCAGATCCAGGTGGATGCTGAAGTCGCGGTCGCGATGCAAGACATCCAGCTAGATGACAGGATGTCTGATGTAGACGGGTGTCAGGAGGAAGACCTCCTGGCAAGAAGCCCAGGATGAAGTTCAAGCCCCTCTACATCGGCCGGTCTCCCAGTAGAGCTGGGGACAGGCCCTCTCTTCTATTGTTGGAATGATCCAACAAATGCAGAAGGAGAATCAGGAGAAGGCGGCTGCAATGGAACTGCGAATGCAGTGCCTTGCAGAATCACATGGGCCCCAGAAAAAGCTCAATGTGAAAGACCTTCCCTTGTGCTCAGATGCTAACCCATGGAGGTATGCTGAGCACATGCCGATGACGACTGGAAAGATCATCATCTCGGATAAGCTGGGCTCAGTTCCCCTGGAGGGTGGAATTCTGGCCCAGCAAGGCATCATATCCGGACTGTTATGTCCGGCTGAGGAAGGAACCATCTTCAAAGGAGGAGACAGAGCCGAAGGAGGTCATAGTGATGGACCATGCTAAGGCTCCAAGCTCTACTTTCATCCTCGATGAAAGAGAGGGGCTTCTCTAACTCAAAGGTAGCTGCATTGAATAGGAAGCTCCCTTCCTTTGTGTCCTCGCCTACTAGAGCCTTCCCCTTTTTACAGAAAGGGTTTCTGGCTGTACTAAAAGCAATCGAGGCCGGCAAGTCTTGCCCCTCCCTAGAGGAGTGTAAACCCTTGGTCGCTGGCCCTGCCTATGGACCACAAAGACTGGAAGGACGTCCATCTTACGTTCTCAGTGGGAAAAAGTTGGAGGCTGATATTGCCCGGACGTCAGTTCGGCAAGGACCTCCCTAAGCTGTCTGACTTTCTTTTGCGAAGTGAGTTCGATACAAAAGAAAGACTGACTGCCTCAATGTCTCTTCAGACTACTCTCGAGACGATGGCAAGTGACCCCAAGGTCCATGAAATGTTCATGGTAGTGGCCAAGCCTCATCTGGCCACAGTGACGAAGGACCTTTATGGCTTCGTCAAGGCAAGGAGAGCTTGTAGGGAGTTCGTGTTTACCTCGGCTACGGTGAGGCACGAGCTAAAGAAACTAATCTCCTCCAACATTTGGGGAAAAGACCTTTTTCCCTACCGACTTGGTCAAAGAAGTTGTTGATAAAGCCGCCTTGGAGAATAGAAACCTTCTCCAGAAGTGGGGCCTGGCTATCAAAAGAAAGTCTTCCCCGGATGAGGGTCCTCAACCAAAGAGGAAGACTATGAGGACTAGGCTACCGTCTCGGCCAGCCAAGCCTCTTAGACAGCAACAGCAACTGCAATTGCCATTGCCCCCAGTGCCCCAGATCGTGGCACAAACCCCAACCACCTTTCAGTGGGGTACCCCCAGGCCGTGTCGACACAGTCCACGGCATTCACCCCAGCGTTCGAAGGGCAGTCTACTTCCTTTCGAGCAAAGCCTAGAGGAGCAGCCAGAGGCTCGTCTAGACGCCCCTCAAGGGGAAGGGGATTCAGGGGTGGTCGTGGTCAGGAAGGCAAGACCTCAGGACGGCAGTCCAAGTGAGGTGATACCGGTAGGAGGGAGACTTCTGAAATTTCGGTATCGGTGGACCTTCGATCCCTGGGCCCACAGCCTACTCAAGAATGGACTGGGCGGGAGCTGGTACAGCACTCCACCCCCGTGCCTTCGGTTTTTCCAACACTCCACCCCCGTTATGGAGGAGTACGTTCAAGAACTGTTGGAGAAAAAGGGTGAAGCCCATCAATTTCTAAGGGAGGCTGTTTTGTGTTCCCAAGAAAGACTCGGAAAAGCTCAGAGTCATTCTGGACTTGTCGCCACTTAACAAGTTCATAGTGAATTGCAAATTCAAAATGCTAACACTGCAACACATAAGGACCTTACTGCCCAAGAGGGCATATTCCGTCTCTATAGACTTGTCAGACGCCTACTGGCACATTCCAATTAGCCATCGACTCTCCCCCTACCTAGGGTTCAGGCTACAACGAAGACTATACGCCTTCGGAGCCATGCCATTCGGGCTAAACATAGCCCCAAGGATTTTACGAAGCTTGCGAGCGTAGCTCTCAAACAATTTCGCCTAAAGGGAATTCAGGTAGTAGCCTACCTGGACGACTGGTTGGTGTGGGCAGCATCCGAGACAGAATGCTTGCAAGCTTCCAGTCAAGTGATCCAGTTCCTAGAGTACCTAGGCTTCAAGATCAACAGAAAAAGTCTCGACTTTCTCCATCTCAAAAGTTCCAGTGGCTGGGAATCCACTGGGACCTTTTGTCACACCGTTTCTCCACCCCGGCAAAGAAAAGGAAGGAGATAGCGGGTTCTGTCAAGAGACTTCAAGATTCCGAAAGGATATCAAGACACGAGCAGGAGGGAGTACTGCGCTCTCTCGAGTTTGCTTCGATGACAGACCCAGTGCTAAGAGCACAGCTAAAAGATGCAATCGGAGTTTGGAGAAGTTATGCATCAAACGCGTGAAGAGATCTGAGAAGACCAGCCGCTTCGGCTAAGTACTCTT
This sequence comes from Palaemon carinicauda, assembly GCF_036898095.1. NCBI lineage: Eukaryota > Metazoa > Arthropoda > Malacostraca > Decapoda > Palaemonidae > Palaemon > Palaemon carinicauda. The sequence goes on from NC_090756.1 coordinate 76,057,586, forward strand.
CTCAGGCCTTGGTCCCAAGCCAGACATCTAAAGAAGTCAGGTTCTTCTTCAGCCACCTCCCCCGTCGGTGACGATTCACTCAGACGCCTCGAAGGAGGGATGGGGAGGTCACTCTCATCGGAAAAAAGTCCAGGGCCGTCTTCCGATTGGCGGAAAAGAAGAAGTGGTACCTGTCGGCAGTTCAACTTCAAGGAGTCCGCAATGTGACAGCGGACGCTCTATCCAGGTTCACACCGATAGAGTCGGAATGGTCCTTAGACGCAGGATCATTCTCCTTCATTCTGAATCAGTCCCAGAACTGCAGATAGACCTCTTTGCGACGAAAGACAACAAGAAGTTGCCCCTGTACGTGCCCCGTACGAGGACCCCTTAGCGGAAGCAGTGGACGCGATGTCCCTCGACTGGAACAGATGTTCCAAGATTTATCTGTTCCCTCCTCACAACCTTCTGTTGAGGGTCCTCAACAAACTGAGATCCTTCAAAGGGTAGCGGCAATAGTGGCCCACAAGTGGGCCGAACAGCGTGTGGTTCCTCCTGGCATTGGAACTGTAGCTGAAGTTTGTACCACTACCAGATCCAGTTCTGACCCAGCGAGTCAAGAAGTCAACTGTCTGTGCTTCATTACAGAAAACCCGGACCCTGCAGCTCATGATTTTCTCTCCTTAGCGGTGAGAAAGCGTTTCGGGATTTCGAAAGCCAGTATAGACTTCCTTGAGGAATATAAGTGCAAATCTACTAGAAGGCAATATGAGTCATCTTGGAGAAAATGGGTGGCCTTTTGTCAAGGCGAAGATTCCGCAGGAGATCTTGACAGACTTCTGCTTATCTTTTTTCCCCACCTCCATGGTCAAGGGTTGGCAGCGAACACGATTTCAGCGTGTAAGTCTGCTTTGACAAGACCCATTCTATATGCCTTCCAGGTCGACCTAGGTAACGAGATCTTTAATAAAGTCCCGAAAGCCTGTGCTAGGGTCAGACCTTCAGCACCTCCAAAGCCCATTTCATGGTCTTTAGACAAGGTCTTCATTTCGCTTCTCTGTTGAGCAATGAAGAGTGTGCGTTAAAGGATTTGACACAAAAAAGTTATTTTCCTATTTTGCACTCGCGTCCGGGGCCAGGGTTAGTGAGATTGTAGCCTCTCGAGAGAGGCAGGTCGTGTTCAGTTCCTGGATGGGGAAGAACTGAACCTGTTTCCGGATCCTACGTTTCTCGCCAAGAATGAGTTACCACCAACAGGTGGGTCCCTGGAGAATCTGCCCTCTGAAAGAAGATGCATCTCTATGTCCAGTAGAATGCCTAAAGGTCTATCTTCATAGAACTTCAGACTTCAAGGGTGGTCAACTATTCAGGGGAGAAACATCAGGCTCAAATTTATCTCTCAATCAACTCAAGAGCGAAAATCACATATTTTATTCGCAGAGCGGATCCTGACAATACACCCGCAGGTCACGATCCGAGGAAAGTTGCCTCATCCTTAAATTTCTTTAATTGTATGGATTTTGAACATCTCCGTTCATACACTGGCTGGAAGTCTTCCAGAGTGTTCTTTCGCCACTATGCGAAGCAAGTAGAGGAACTAAAAGAGATCTGTGGTAGCAGTGGGTCGCGGTGTTAACCCTACTGTTTAACTCTGCGAGGAACAGTGGTCTTAATTGGGACGATTAATTCCAGGGTGAGTGTGTAGTTACATACTGTACTACAAACTAAGTGAGGGCACTGTGTTGCCCATCCAGACTGTTCCATTTCCGAAGGTGAACCTAGCATAAGTGCAGACATGTGTGCCGAGCGTTTCTAACGCTAATGTCATTGATTTGTAATACAGGCTTTTATGACTTTGATACCTCGGTATCTTAAAAGTGGCATCTAATGTTTTTTCTTTCAGACAAACAAGCTCTGTTTACTATCATACTTATGCTTAAAGTTTTGGGTTATCCTCTTCTTATATATATATATATATATATATATATATATATATATATATATATATATATATATATATATATATATATATATATATATATATATAATATATATATATATATATATATATATATATATATATATATATAATTGTGGTTAACCTGTCTATTTATTGCCTGTCAATAATCTGGTTCTTGAGAACCTTGCGTCTCCTTCACTTGTGTCAATTTATTGGTATAATTGAGCATTCATTCTATGTACCTTATCTGGGATAATTCTAATAGAATTGTTCCTTTATGCAAGCTATGTTGCATTGGTTTTCCTCCTATGCGGATATAAAACCTTTGTCCAATACAAGTATTGTGCGGAAAACTGGTCGATATTTCATATTGACGCAGTGGTCCTTTACAAACTATGCTTTACTTAATATAGGGCGAGACCACTATATTAGCTTGCCTGGTATTCATACATAGATATATGTACTCTTCGAGACTTTTCCAGAGTCTAGTAGGACTCTTCCCTGTAGGGGGGCAGGAAGCTCTAACATAGTTTATAGTTAGTTGAAAAGATGTATAACGGTAATGTGATATCCGGTGTTCCACAGGGTAGTGTTCTTGGCCCATTACTTTTCATACTATATACACATGACATGTGGTTTGGCCTAGAAAATAAGCTTGTTGCATATGCAGATGATGCTACTCTCTTTGCATCAATTCCATCCCCTGAATGTAGATCTGGGGTTGGTGAATCCCCTAATAGAGATTTAGCTAAAATTAGTGCATGGTGCAAATTATGGGGTATGAAGTTGAATCCTAACAAAACTCAAAGTATGATTGTAAGTAGGTCAAGGACGGTGGCTCCTCAACATCCGGATCTCAGTATTGATAATGTTTCTTTAAATTTGTATGACTCTTTCAAAATTTTAGGCGTGATTCTTGACAGCAAATTTACTTTTGAGAAACATATAAGGTCTGTGTCTTCTTCAATTGCACAAAAAATTGGCTTATTGAGAAAGTCTTTTAAGATATTCGGTGATCAATCTATTCTGAAGAAGTGTTTTAATTCTTTTATTCTACCTTGTTTTGAGTATTGTTCTCCTGTCTGGTCTTCAGCTGCTGATTCTCATCTTAATTTGTTGGACAGAAACTTACGGTCTATTAAATTTCTTATTCCTGATCTAGATATTAATCTCTGGCACCGTCGATCAATTAGTTCATTATGCATGTTGCATAAGATTTTTCATAACTCTGACCATCCTTTACATTCAGATCTCCCTGGACAATTCTATCCTGTTCGTAATACTAGGCAGGCAGTTAATTCTAATACCCAGGCCT
>NC_090756.1:76065839-76095839 GCF_036898095.1 Palaemon carinicauda
CTGATGCGTTTTGTCCACAGGGGTTCTCCCCCCCCCCCTCTTGGGTGTTCCCCAGCCCTCCCTTGGGCTACCCTGGCTCCCGGTCCTCTGCGGCCCCTGCTTCTGAGTGATAGGGCTAGCCTCTATCATGGGTACACCCATTCAGGTGGGATGTCTTGGGGTCCGTGGCCGTACCCCTACATCCCTCCTTCTGTCTCTTTCACTATCCTGGTGCCGGTCCCCTTGCCGTCTTCCCTGTCGGTGATACCCACCTCCTACCTTGGTGACATATCCCTTGCCCTCTGGGCCGTCAGTCCTCCGTGTGCCGGGGGACTGCCGCCTCCCATCAGCGTCCAGCCGATGGTCTTCCCTCTTACCTCATAGCTTCAGTCGTCCGTCCACCGGTCCGGCCCCCGGAGTGCCGGCATCCACTGCCGGCAGTCCGGTTCTGCTATACCCATCCTCGTCCCTGTCACACAGCCGGCAACCTTCGGCTGCCGGAGCCACCGCTCCCCGCCGGCGGACGCCCTCCTGATATTACCCCTGACTTATATATTTGTCTTCCCTAATGCCAGAAACTCTGCTGGAGCGGCCTCCGGCGTGCCGCCGGTCTGCCGTAGCCTTCCGGAGGCGTCAAAGCGACTTGCACCCCTTCTACTAGCTATCATCTCATGTTGATAGCCCTACATCGCAACCAGATGGTTTGATTACATAAATAGATAGGTATTATCTTACCGTTCTATTAGTAACCATGCTGTCTTCTTGCATATCAAAGATTTCCAGCATGCTGTGTGTATCTTAGCACGGCTGGTTGCCGGAAACCGTTACCCTATGGGATCTTCTACGTTCCCAATTCTAGGGTCTGAGTGGCCTCAGTCCCAGTTTTATATCCTTGGCAATTCCCAATAGAATTCCCACTGCCTTCCTGGCATTCTATGTTGAATTCTGTCCTGTGCCCTCAGTCACAACAAATTGTCTATGGATAAGGTTACGGTAACCAGCCGGGCGGGTTACACGGAGTATGTGTCTATCTCCTTCTTTTCCGCCCATTCTCTGATCATCACACTTAATATTAAGTTAAAGATTAATCATTTAATATTTAACCTTAGAATAAAAGTCATTCTTATGACTCCCCCATACTCATGTTCTCTTTCTCTTACAGGAGGAGCACGTGAAGTGCGACCACGGCTTCTGTGCAGTGAAGCGCCCGCACTTTTATGGGCACACGGCGTGTAGGACTCACGCCCCTTGTGCCAACAAGAGAGGTGATCTGAAGTTCTGGGACCCGCAGAACTGTACGGTCTGCCAGGAACGCCTGGTCGAGAAGTTCAATAACCCTCCCTCAGCGGAGGTTAGGGACGCTTCTCGAGAGAAGCTACGCAAATGGGTGCGTGGCTTCCAGAAGAACGCCACTGGACCGTACCTTGCCACCGAAGACTTGAGGGCCTTACTGTTCCCAAAGGTATCCCCAGACTCTGTGGTCCCCAAGGATCAGATCCCCACCGTCCAGATCACGGTGGAACCCAATGTTGTCATGGCCCAGTCCATGCATGAGTGTCGCCTGGATACCGACAACGCGGAGCGTATGTCGGAGGTGTCGGAGACAACGGAGAGGAACCTCATGGCCGAAGAATTGGACTATGAGGAGGACCAAGTGGAATACGCCGAGTCGGAGCAGGAGGTCGCTCCGCCTTCCACCACCGCCCCAACTCCTACACCGACGGAAGTATCTCTCCCGTCTACCTCCGCCACCCCGGACCCCAACCCAACCAGCGCCCAGGAGATGTTCCGTATGCTTGAAGCCCTTATAGACAAGAAACTCCGTGAGACACATGAGTACATCAGGACCATGGGAAGTTCCAAAGAGCCGAAAAGGATTTCGGTTAAGGACCTCCCGGCATGCTCGCATGCCAACCCCTGGAGGTATGCTGAGCATATGCCTATCGCAACGGGCAGGATCTTCGTCAGTGAGAAGGTCGGCTCGGTTGCCCTGGAAGAAGTGGAGTTCTTCCCGAGTTTTGAGGCTTATCCGGACTGTTACGTCCGGCTTCGATCCGAATCTGCCTCTAAAGAAGAGACCGAACCTGAGGAGGAGATAGTTTTCGATCTCCCGAAGGCCCACGCTAAGCTGGCCAACGCTTTTAAAAGTAGGGGTTTTACCTGCTCAAAGCTTCCGGCACTGAGCAAGAAGCACCCTACCTACGTTGCACCTGATGATGCGATCCTCCCCTTCATGGAAAAAGCCTTCGGTGCGGTACACAAGGCAGTGGAAGAAGGGAAACCTTGCCCTGCACTGGAGGAGTGCAGACCCTTGTCCCTGGTGACTCCCCCCAATGTTTGACACTGGAAGAATATCCAGCATACCTTCGTGGTGGGAAAACTAGATCCTGACGTTGCTGGACGTCAGTTTAACGAAGACCTCCCGAAACTTAATGACCATCTCCTTCGTCGGGAACAAGACACGAAGGAAAGGCTCGCCGCATCCATGTCCCTCCAGGTACACCTTGACGTCATGGCCGGTGACACTAGAGTCCCCGACCACTACATGGTGCTCGCCAAAACGCATCTGGCGACTGTAGTTAAGGACTTGTACAGCTTCATGAAAGCTCGGAGAGCCTGTCGTGAATTCGTGTTCTCAAGTGCCACAGTGAGACACGAACCCCGGAGGCTGATTTCCTCCAACATCTGGGGTAAGCACCTCTTTCCCTCTGATCTTGTGAAAGAGATCACCGACAAGGCCGCCACTGAGAACAGGAACCTTCTCCACAAGTGGGGCATGTCGAAGAAGAGGAAATCCTCTCAGGACGATGGCCCTCAACCTAAGAGGAAATCCTCCAAGCCAAAACCCCAGCTACGTCAACAGAGACGGCAGTTTCCGGGACCCGCTACTCCCCAAGTGGCTGCTCAGCCACAGCAGACCTTTCAGCTGGTCACCCAACCGGTCTTGTCCCAGTCGCCGGTTTTCACCCCTGCCTTCGAACAACAGACGACTACCTTTCGTCCCAAAGGTAGAGGCTCAAGCAGAGGTGCAGGCAGAGACGCATCTCGCCGTCCCTCCAGAGGCAGAGGAGGAAGGGGAGCTAGCGGCCGAGGCAGTAAACCCTCGGGACACCAGAAGCAATGAAGTGCTTCCGGTGGCCGGTGGGAGGAAGACTCCGCCAATTCTAGGATCGTTGGACCTTCGATCCCTGGGCACACAGCATCATCAAGAAGGGTCTAGGCTGGAGTTGGACTCAACCACCCCCAATCTTCCGGCAATTCTTCCAACAATCAACTCCCCTTCTGGAAGAATATGTCCTAGATCTCTTGAACAAGAAGGTGATAAGGAGGGTAAAGTCAACCAGGTTCCAAGGGAGACTGTTTTGCGTCCCCAAGAAGGACTCCGATAAGCTCAGAGTCATTCTAGACTTATCCCCCCTCAACAAGTTCATAGCGAACAACAAGTTCAAGATGCTGACTCTTCAACAGATAAGGACCCTTCTGCCTCGAGGTTCTTACACGGTCTCCATAGACCTGGCGGATGCCTACTGGCACGTTCCATTGAACCACCACGCTTCCTCCTAACTAGGATTTCGACTCCAAAGGAAAAGCTACGCCTTCAGGGCCATGCCCTTCGGCCTCAACGTGGCCCCTCGGATCTTCACAAAGCTGGCGGACGCCATAGTACAACAGCTCCGCCTCCGAGACATCCAGGTGATGACCTACCTCGACGACTGGCTAGTCTGGGCTCCATCGCCCGAGGATTGTTTAAGATCCTGCAGCAAAGTCACCCAGTTCCTAGAACACCTGGGATTCAAGATAAACGCGAAGAAATCTCACCTCTCTCCAGCTCAGAAGTTCCAATGGTTAGCAATCCAGTGGAACCTTCAGTCACACCGCCTTTCCATCCCCCAGAAGAAAAGGAAGGAAATAGCAGGGTCTGTCAAGCGACTGCTGAAATCCAAACGGATCTCAAGACGTCAGCAGGAACGAGTTCTAGGCTCTCTACAGTTCGCCTCAGTGACAAACCCAGTGCTACGTGCACAGCTAAAGGATGCCGCGGGAGTCGGGAGACGTTCTGCATCCATCGCTCGAAGAGACCTCAAGAGACGGCTCCCAAACAGACTTCGGCTGCTCCTCAAGCCATGGTCGGAAGCAATGGCCCTGAAAAGGGCCATCCCTCTTCTACACCCACCTCCATCACTCAACATCCACACGGACGCTTCGCTGGAGGGTTGGGGAGGTCACTCCCACCAAAAACAGGCTCAAGGCACATGGTCTCCCCTATTCAAGACGTTTCACATCAACATCTTGGAGGCCATGGCGGTCCTTCTAACGCTGAAGAAACTCTCCCCGCCTCCCTCGATCCATATTCGTCTAACCCTTGACAACTCGGTGGTAGTTCGATGTCTCAATCGCCAAGGCTCAAGATCGCCCCAGATAAATCAGGTACTTCTGACAATCTTCCGTCTGGCAGAGAAGAAGAAATGGCACCTGTCTGCAGTTCACCTACAAGGATTCCGCAACGTGACGGCGGACCTGATAGAGTCGGAATGGTCTCTAGACGCAAGATCATTCTCCTTCATCTCTCACCAAGTCCCAGAACTTCAGATCGATCTCTTCGCAACGAGCGACAACAATCAACTTCCTCGATATGTGGCCCCGTATGAGGACCCCAAGGCAGAAGCAGTGGACGCCATGTCACTGGACTGGAACAGATGGTACAAGATCTACCTGTTCCCTCCCACCAACCTTCTGCTGAAAGTCCTCTCCAAGCTGAGAACCTTCAAAGGGACAGCGGCCCTAGTGGCTCCCAAGTGGCCCCGCAGCAATTGGTACCCCCTGGTCCTGGAGCTGCAGCCCACGCTGATCCCTCTCCCGGGCCCAGTTCTCTCCCAGCAAGTACAGAAGTCGACTGTCTTCGCTTCATCATCGAAAATCAAGGACCTTCATCTCATGATTTTCTCTCCCTAGCCGCGAAGAAAAGGTTTGGGATCTCGAAGAAAAGTCTAGACTTCCTCGAGGAATACAAGACCGAATCCACAAGACGGCAATACGAATCATCCTGGAGAAAATGGGTCTCATTCGTCAAGGCAAAAAATCCTACGGAAATCACCATTGATTTTTGCATGTCCTTCTTTATTCACCTTGATGGACAGGGCTTGGCAGCCAACACGATTTCTACTTGCAAATCGGCCTTGACTAGACCACTGATGTATGCCTTCCAGATTGATCTGTCCAACGACATCTTCAATAAACTGCCGAAAGCATGCGCTCGTCTACGCCCAGCACCCCCACCAAAACCGATCTCCTGGTCTCTGGACAAGGTGCTCCATTTTGCCTCCAACTTGGACAATGATTCGTGCCCTCTCAAGGATCTGACTCAAAAAGTTATACTTCTTTTTGCTCTTGCCTCAGGAGCCCGAGTCAGCGAAATAGTGGCATTATCAAGGGACGAGTGTCATATCCTGTTTACAGACTCAGGAGACTTTACCCTCTTCCCGGATCCAACGTTTCTTGCCAAAAACGAATTACCCACCAAAAGATGGGGCCCTTGGAGAATATGCCCCCTGAAAGAAGATGCCTCTCTATGTCCAGTAGAGAGCCTCAAGGTCTATCTTCGCAGAACTTCGGAATTTGGTGGAGGCCAACTCTTCCAAGGAGAAACATCAGGCAGCGACCTGTCACTGAAACAACTAAGAGCGATAATCACCTACTTCATTCGCAGAGCGGATACTGACAGTACACCCGCCGGTCACGATCCTAGAAAAGTTGCATCGTCTCTGAATTTCTTTCAGAGTATGGATTTCGAAAGCCTTAAGAGTTTCACAGGCTGGAAATCTTTGCGTGTTTTTTTCAAACATTATGCGAAACAAGTGCATGAAGTCAAACATTTTGTGGTAGCCGCAGGTAGTGTTATGAAACCTGCACCTAACTCTGCATAGAACAGTGAGTTACTTGGGACTCTAACTCTACGGGTGCCTATGTTGACCCTCGAGTGATACGTAGTGATTTCAAAGACACTTAGTGTTTTTTCATATACTGTTCTTCTCCCAGGTGAAATGTCATAGTCGTCACACGAGTGCCGCATGCCTAGAGCATGATGTGTTTTAATTTTAAAGACTGATGTTCCTCTGGAACGAGTGCCTACTAATAATTTTGAAATTCTCTTTCAGATTCAAGAGCAAGTCTTTCTTTACTATGTACATTATAATTTGTTGTAAATTACTTTTACATATTTATTGCATTTAATTAATATATTCTGCAATTGTGAAATAAAATTTCTATTTTATTACTTGTGCGTCTCAATCCGCTCCTACTTATACTATGAAATACACGTCTGTCATAGTTTTATTATCCCCTTCCTCTTATATTTGATGAAGATTACTAAGGTTTCAACCCTTATTATATACTCACCTGTGCAATGTAATATTCCTACACGAATACTTACTTACTTCATATCTTAGAGACCAGACGATTCTCTATTAACATACAGTGCCTAACCACCACTTGTCTGCCCTTGAGAATGTTCCTATATGAATGCCAACCATTCAGTCTTGTCTCCAAGTTCTTCATGTTCTACCAGCAAGGTGAGTAGCCCTTCGATGACCACTTTGATCTTCGGCATGGCCCGTGGGGACTTCACTGCCAGGGGGGCAGGAAGTTCTCTTCCCTACGGTTCTTCTATTAAGATTACTATGCTACCCTGTTCAAAGCCCTCGGCACTTACTCAAATAGGGAAAAATCCACCACGATACATTGATTCTCTGGTATTCTTCCATCAGGACGCCATGGCTTGAGCCCAAAAAACGGATTTTGAGCGAAGCGAAAAATCTATTTTTGGGTGAGATAGCCATGGCGCCCTGATGGACCCTCCCTGCTACTTCGTCCAGTTTTTCAGGTCCCACCCTGCTCTGCTGTATCATGGTGATCGGCAAGCAACTGGCTTCAGGATGAGGACGGACGTGACGTCATTTTGCAATGGCGCCCGTTTGTTTACGTCTCGAGTACCAAAAGTAGCCACGAACGAGATTAGCTGTGGAACGGCTCCCCAGCTATTCTCCGCCCCTACACATCGAAGTGTTAACTCTATGTAGGGTGTAGATAGCTATGTGGCGCGTTAATACATGCATCCCCTGTTGATATACGATGTCTTAAAGGGATACCTTTAGGATACTCGCTCCAGAAGTTAGAATTCTGTGATAACCTGTGGTTAAATTCTCTGGGAATATTTAGTAGTTATATACCCAAGGAAGCTACCAAAAAGGAACCTTCCATCAGGACGCCATGGCTATCTCACCCAAAAATAGATTTTTTGCTTTGCTCAAAATGACAAATTCGAAGATAATTTGTATTTTTCCTAACCATACAAACCTTAGCTATTTACAAAGGGTATTACTTTTAGCGCAGCTGAAATGACGAGCCAACAGTTTTTAACGAGGGTTAATTACCCCCGCGCTAGTTAGCGGGGGGTGGGGAAGGGTAGCTTGCTACCCCTCCCCCCTCCACACACCGGTGACTTGCTTCACTTCACTTAGAGGTAGGACTTGACTTGGGGGTCAGGGATGGCGGGCACATATGTGTAAATAGCTAAGGTTTGTATGGTTAGGAAAAATACAAATTATCTTCGAATTTGTCATTTGTTCCGTAACCGAAATACAAACCACGCTATTTACAAAGGGTGACTTACCCCTTAGGAAGGGCGGAAAGTCCCCAGCCTTACTGACTTCGGCTTGCCCGGGGGCTCGATCCCTCAGTGAGCAGCACTAGAGAGAGGGAGCCCCTGTACTTCACAGGTTCCTAGCATCGCTAGGAACGAGTGGCCTACATAAGTAGTGTGAGGAGGAGAGTGTGACTCGTCCTATGAAGTTGACCTTGAGACCTTCAGATAGGAATTCTAGGATAGGACGTTCCCCATACCACCTCGTCAGGGTATGGGAGACGCAACAGTATTAAGCTTAATACTAGGAGCACAAAGAAGCATGGGTTACCTGCAGAGGTCGAGGTCAGCTATGCGAGGACCAGGAAGCTGCTTCCACAAGAGAGGGGAGAATAAAGAAAGAAGTAAGGGTCAGACATACTCTTTCATTCACACAGACTAAGACCGGGTAACAACGCCCTCAACCTACTGCTACTTGTCCAAAAAGGAGCCTGAGGTTAGACCAGCTGTTGTGCAGCCACCACAGGGCCGATAGAGAACGTATCGAGGCTCCTGTGGGTCACGTCTTGCAGGTAGTGGGCTGTGAAGGTCGTTTGACGCTTCCAGACCCCAGCTTGAAGTACCTGCGTCACGGAGAAGTTTCTCTTGAAGGCCAGGGATGTAGCAATACCCCTGACATCGTGGGCCCGAGGGCGACGTGACGGAGGAGGGTCAGGATTCAGGGCATGGTGGATAACCCTTCGAATCCAAGCAGAGATGGTGTTCCTGGTGACCCTCCTCTTTGTCCTGCCTGTGCTCACAAACAAAGCTCGCACATGAGGACGGACTGCAGCCATTCTCTTCAAGTAGTACCTCAGACACCTCACTGGGCATAGTAGCAGCTGGTCTGGGTCGTTTGTTACAGAACGGAGACTCGCGATCCTGAAAGAGTCGAACCGAGGATCCGGCACTCCAGGATTCTGAGTCTTGGCCACAAACTCAGGGACGAACCTGAACGTTACCTCCCCCCATCCCCTTGAATGGGCGATGTCGTACGAGAGACCATGAAGTTCACTAACTCGCTTGGCCGAGGCCAAGGCGAGTAGGAAAGCCGTCTTCCAAGACAGGTGGCGATCGGAGGCCTGGCGTAATGGCTCGAAGGGAGGTCTCTTGAGAGACCTGAGGACTCGAACCACGTTCCAAGGAGGGGGTCTCACTTCCGACTGGGGGCAGGTAAGCTCATAGCTACGTATGAGTAAAGAGAGTTCTAGCGATGAAGAAATATCCACGCCCTTCAATCTGAAGGCCAAGCTTAAGGCTGAGCGATAGCCTTTCACTGCCGAGATAGAAAGGCGCATTTCTTCTCGCAGATACACAAGGAAGTCCGCTATTGCTGGAATAGTGGCATCGAGTGGAGAGATACCCCTTCCACGACACCAACCACAAAAGACTCTCCACTTCGCTTGGTAGACTCCCTCAGAGGACCTTCGCAGGTGCCGAGACATTCTCTCCGCAACCTGTTGCGAAAAGCCTCTCTCAGCGAGGAGACGCTGGATAGTCTCCAGGCGTGAAGCCGAAGCGAGGCTACGGCCCTGTGAGGGACACCGGAGTGGGGTTGTCTGAGAAGCTCGTGTCGTGGAGGAAGCTCCCTTGGGAGTTCCATCAGGAGTTGCAGAAGGTCCGGAAACCATTCTGCGTGATGCCATAGCGGAGCTACTAGAGTCATGGAACAGTTGACCGATAGTCTGGTCCTGTTGAGCACCCTTCTCATCAGACAGAATGGTGGGAAGGCGTACACGTCGATGTTGTCCCACCGTTGCTGGAAAGCATCTTGCCAGAGTGCCTTGGGGTCCGGGACTGGTGAGCAGTACAGGGGCAGCTTGAAGTTCAAGGCTGTCGCGAACAAGTCCACCGTCGGGGAACCCCACAAAGTCAGGACTTTGTTGGCTATCTGAGGATCCAAAGACCACTCGGTACTCACTATCTGCGAAGCCCTGCTCAGACTGTCGGCGAGCACATTCCTCTTGCCAGGAATGAAGCGAGCTGATAGTGTTATCGAGTGGGTTTCGGTCCACCTCAGAGTCTCTACTGCAAGATGGGATAGCTGTTGCGAAAAAGTGCCTCCCTGCTTGTTGATATAAGCCACTACCGTGGTGTTGTCGCTCATCACCACCACGGAGTGACCCGCCAGGAACCGTTGGAACTGTTGAAGGGCCAGAAAGACGGCCTTCAATTCTAGCAGGTATATGTGTAGGCACTTTTCTGATTCTGACCAAAGGCCTGAGGCCCTCTGGTTCAGAACGTGCGCCCCCCCACCCTTCTTTTGACGCGTCCGAAAACAGAGTCAATTCCGGGGGGAGGACGAGAAGACTCACTCCCTTTCGCAGGTTCTCGTCGGCGAGCCACCACCGCAAGTCCGTCTGTTCCAGAGACCCCATTGGGATCAGAATGTCCGGGGAATCGGATCCTTGATTCCACCGGGACTTGAGCCGCCATTGAAGGGATCTCATCCTGAGGCGGCTGTTTGGAACCAGACGGGCCAGGGAGGATAGGTGGCCTAAGAGACGCAACCACTATTGGGCGGGGAGCTCTTTTCGCCTGAGGAAAGGTTCCGCCACCCTCCTCAGCCTTGCTATCCGGTCGTCTGATGGAAAGGCTTTGTGGAGATTGGTGTCTATTAGCATGCCTAGATAAACCAGTCGTTGGGACGGCTGCAGAGAGGACTTCTCGAGGTTTACCACGATCCCCAGATCCTGGCAAAGATCTAGAAGCCTGTCTCGGTGCCGAAGAAGGGTCTACTCCGAGTCTGCTAGGATCAGCCAATCGTCTAGGTAACGAAGGAGACGAATGCCGTTCCTGTGCGCCCAAGTCGAAATCAGGGTGAACACTCTGGTGAACACCTGAGGAGCTGTGGAGAGACCGAAACACAGCACCTTGAACTGGTAGATCTTGTTGTCTAGGCAGAATCTCAAGTACTTCCTGGAAGACGGATGGATTGGGATCTGGAAGTACCCATCCTTTAGATCCAGTGTACACATGAAGTCTTGTGGTCTCACCGCAAGTCTGACCGTGTCTGCTGTCTCCATGCTGAACCGGGTTTGTTTGACAAACCTGTTCAGAGCCGAGAGATCAATGACGGGTCTCCAGCCTCCAGTAGCCTTCTTTACAAGAAAGAGTCGACTGAAGAAGCCTGGAGACCGTCCACGACCTCCTAGAGAGCACCCTTCTCGAACATGGTCTCGACTTCGGCCTGAAGGGCCAGCCCCTTTGCCGATCCCATGGCATAGGAGCTCAACAACACTGGATTCGCTGTCAGGGGAGGTTGAGATGACGTGAACGGGACGCGATAACCTTGGCCGATCACTGAGACCGTCCAAGCATCGGCCCCGTGATGTTGCCACCTGCGGACGCAACGCTGAAGGCATCCCCCCACAGGTGGACACGCAGGGGGACTGCCACCCCTAGGGCTTGCGGCCGCGACCCCTAGAAGTCTTGCTTCCCCTGGAGGACTTACCGCCCCTCTTGACCTTGGCTGGAAAGGGCTGGGGCTTAGACACCACTTTCTTAGCTGCCGGTGCCTGTTTGGGAGCCTTACGAGGCTGTTGCTGCTGTTGTGGCGGGGCTGGAGGCTTATAGGGCCGAGTTGTAAGGGCCCTGTGGAGGAGGGAGTCTGTGCTGGATTTCCTCCACCTCTCAGCCGTTCGCTCCAAGTCTTGAGGCTCAAACAGGCTCTCCCCCAGGAGGGAGGCATGTCGGAGCCTACACACATCTACGGCGGGGACCTTCGGATGGAATCTCTCGGACACAGCATCGCGATGCTTCAACACCGAGTTGGCCCACAGGGTGGTAACCTGGTGCGCCAAAAACTCGATGGAGCGGGTGCCCGAGAGCAAGAAGGTCTCTAGGGCCTTCCTATTGGTCTCCTTGGACAAGTCCTCCAATCGCAATAGGATGCCCAGAGATCCTAACCAGAAGTCCAGCCACGAAGTGGCCTGCATGGCACACTTAGCGACCTTCTCGTGGTTAAGGATCTCTGCCGCCGAGAACAACACCTGCCGGGCAGAGAGTTTCTCCAAGGGAACTCCCTTCGCCAGCTCCTCCACAGAGTGATGGAGAGGAAGAGCGAGGTTGTGCTCACCCAGGATCTCGAAATACCTCCTCTGCTGAAGGCGAGGAGGAGGGATGAGTTTGTTCCCGGCAGTGGAACGACTGGAGGAGGCAAGAAGTGCGAGCTGAGCATTGGCCCTAGCTCTGGCACTCTTCAGCCCCCGAGAGCAGGGCAGAGCTGCACTGGTCTTAGGGGCCTTCCGAACGTCAAACACTTCATCCAGAATCGTGTCTTTGCCTTCACGGGGGGGGGATGACTGGATCCGTAAGACTGTTAAGTTGCCTTATCAGGCTTAGGACCTGCCAGAAGGCATGTTCGGACTCTTGCTGTTCTCC
Source organism: Palaemon carinicauda (assembly GCF_036898095.1). Taxonomy (NCBI): domain Eukaryota; kingdom Metazoa; phylum Arthropoda; class Malacostraca; order Decapoda; family Palaemonidae; genus Palaemon; species Palaemon carinicauda. The sequence continues at coordinate 76,077,880 of NC_090756.1, forward strand.
TCCCTGCGGGCTGGCAGCTAAGTCTCCTGCCCCAGAAATCTCTTCCTGGGGTGATACGTGGACATTCCCCTGGGTAGTCGTGGGTTCCTGACGAATCCTTGCAGAGGATTTAGGGATGGTCTTGGAATCCTTGGGTTCCCTCCTGGGAGGGATACAGGATCCCAACAACGAGGTTCGAGGGGCCCCTTCCTCACGAGACGATTCTCCTGCCTGAAGCGAAGTCTCCCCCCCTGGTGCAGAGGGGAAGACCACCGCCCCACTGGACTCACCTGAGGACGGAAAGGCCTCGTCCACGGGAGGAGAGAGTACTCGTGCAGGAGAGGGGACCCTCGAGACCGACCTCTTAGGAACCAACTTCGCCCTGGGGGAATTCACCACGAAGTCTACTCCTCTCTTTCTCTTCAGCGTAGGAGAGACAGCCGCTGGTTTGTTACCCTGGCCGGCGAGTGCTGGTTTCATAACCCTCACTAACGCCCGTGCCAGCGGACCAAACCAAGTCTGCTGCTCCAAGGACACAGAGTCCGAAGTCCTTGCTAAGGTGAAAGGGATCGGGCAATCCTTTGGAGTGGACACGACGGTACCTGCCTGAAAAGAAGGTGGGGAAGAATGCTGTACTGACCTGTCTTCGTCCTGCACTACCAACCTGTGCTTGGATGGAGGTGATCCCGAGTGCCGTCTAGGAGCACGCGTCCCTGCTGCTACCACCGGCTGTGGAATTCGCCGCGAACTATGGTCGCGCGAGGGCGAACGGTCGCGCGAGGGCGAACGGTCGCGCAAAGGCGAATGGTCGCGCGGGCGCATAGGCAAGCGGGCGCGCAGGCGAGCAGTCGCGCGGGCGCGCAGGCGAGCAGTCGCGCGGGCGCGCAGGCGAGCAATCGCGCGGGCGCACAGGCGAGTGGTCGCGCGGGCGCGCAGGCAAGTGGGCGTGAGGGTGGGCAGGTAAATGAACACGTGTCCGAGGCGACGAACGCAAGCGATGGCGCGACAGCGAGGGATCGTGCTGCCGCATAGGTGAAGAAGATCGCTGGCGATGTAGATCCACAGGCGATCGATGACGAGCTGTGGTATGTCGATGCACTGATGTGCAATGGTGAGCAGCATGCGCAGGTGAATGACCGCGTGATGGTAAGCGATGGCGAGCAGCATGTGTAGGTGAATGATCGCGTGATAGGGTGCGATGGTGATCAGCATCCGCAAGAGGGCGATCGTTCAGGGTTGTGCGATGAGGAGCAGCATGCGTAAGCGGGCGATCGTGCAGGGTTGTGCGATGGCGAGCAGCATGCGCAGGTGAATGATCGCGTGAAAGGGTGCGATGGTGATCAGCATCCGCAGGAGGGCGATCGTTCAGGGTTGTGCGATGAGGAGCAGCATGCGTAAGCGGGCGATCGTGCAGGGTTGTGCGATGGCGAGCAGCATGCGCAGGTGAATGATCGCGTGAAAGGGTGCGATGGTGATCAGCATCCGCAGGAGGGCGATCGTTCAGGGTTGTGCGATGAGGAGCAGCATGCGTAAGCGGGCGATCATGCAGGGTCGTGCGATGGCGAGCAGCATGTGTAGGTGATCGCTGGCGAGCTGGTGATCGCTGGCGAGCAGAAGGTCGACGCGTGTCCTGTGAGAGGACAGGTGGTGCGGCGCGTTCACGAGCAGGAACGGGAAGATCGCTGGCGCGTTGGCGAACATGTGTTTCTGACACACGCGCAGCACGATGTTGCGTAGCCACAGGACCAGGTGGATGGTGAGCAGGTAGTTCAGCAGGAACTAAAGGGTGGTCAGAGACCGCAGGGCGATGGTACTCAAATGAGCGCTGACGCTCGGAAGAGAGCTGACGAGCAGGAGAGCGCTGGCGAGGGGGGCGAACATCAGGAGAGAGCCGACGAGCAGGTGAGCGTCGGCGAGCAGGAGAGTCTTGGCGAGCAGGAGATCGCTGGCGAGCAGGAGATCGCTGGCGAGCAAGAGAGCGCTTGTGCGCTAGCCCTGCTCGCGTAAGGGAAGAATCTCTTAGCCCCGAAGGGACCGTTGCCCGTCGGGTGACGAGTTCTCCAGAAGGCGAAGATCCGGCAGGAGATGGTGAGCGGTCTGCAGAGAGGTTCAAGGAGGGCGGAGCAGTCGGTTGAGGCTGACGAGGAGAGTCCCCCCCGGAGGACGAAGACCCAAAAAGGCGCCTCTTAGTCCCCCTGTAAGGGGAAGGGAGGCCCTTGTGGCGTAGAGGGCGGTGAGCCTTACGGCGGAGGCGGCCTCGGGGGAGATCGTCGGGACCATCGGTCCTCCGAAGGGAAGTCTCCGTCAAAACACTTCCCTCAGAAGGAAGCTGGGCAGCAGTCGAGACCGAAGGACTCACTTCCCCCTTCGAAGGATGCACGGAAGGAGGAGGAGAGCCTTGAGCACCATCACCAGCAACAGCACCTGCGTCGGAAGGCCCAGCCACGTCGGAGGCCTCTGTCACCACGACGTCGACAATAGACAGAGGGTCTACCTCAGCTACCACCGGCGACTGTTTAACAGCGGCCCCCAACGAGACAAGGTCAATAAGAGCGACCCTGGAGGGCAAGCCCTTAAGCCCCAGGGACGACCAAATCTGTAAAAGATCATCACTGGATAAGGCATTATTATCAATAACCTCCCCCGGAGGAGGAGGGGGAACCGCCTCGCTATGGGAGGCGACGCCCTCTTCCCCCACCGAAGGTAGGGAAACAGAACAAGGGCCTGCGCTCCCACTCGGACGACTCTCCTTAGGAGGCGGACGAGGGGGAGCTTCGGAGGAGGTTTGGGCGGCGGAAGAAGAGTCCCGAGAACCTTCCTCCTTCAAGACTAACCCCGGAGGAGAACGGTCACTCTTGGACTTCTTCTTACGCCGACGGCCAAACCTCTCCCACTGGGAGGCAGACCACTCCCTGCACTCACGGCACATGTTATCCTGGTCGCACCGTCGGCCCCGACATTGAGGGCAGAGGGTGTGAGGATCCGTAATAACGTCCGACATGAAAGTCCCACAAGGACGGCCGGCAACTCCAGGGCATGTACGCATAGTAAATAAAAGAAAATAACTGAAGGTCAACTTCCAACCAATCACACAAGCTGAAAAGAAAAAGCAGAAAATTAAAGGCTGTCACGAAGGCGATGAACAGACACGTCTGATCACCGCCGACCCAAAAGTGAAGTGGAGCAAGTCACCGGTGTGTGGAGGGGGGAGGGGTAGCAAGCTACCCTTCCCCACCCAACGCTAACTAGCGCGGGGGTAATTAACCCTCGTTAAAAACTATTGGCTCGTCATTTCAGCTGCGCTAAAAGTAATACCCTTTTTAAATAGCGTGGTTTGTATTTCAGTTACGGAACAAATCCGTTTTAATAAACCACAATTAAACACAGTAATGTCTAATGAAATATAAAGGCTTGATATTGAACTAGAATACTGTATGAAGCTTTAAAAATGAACTACCCGTATGCGATTGCGAGAGCGAACACACACACACACACACACAAAGAGAAAGAGCTACTGTATAACGATTTCGCATTATACCTAATGATTAGACGAATTGTATGGAAACTGATTTCCTGTAACATATTGTCGTTGATGTAATATTCATTATGAAGATATTACTAATAAGTTAAGAAATGATAAAAAAATATGCCATACGTATGTACGCCATATTATGATACGGTAGGTAGCGGCACTTTCACATCAGCTGATCATAACCAAAGGTAAACCAAATTTTCAGTGCTCGATTGAAAAATGCTTCCAAAATTGATAAATAGAATACAAAAATGCATTTATAGAGCATATGATATCCTATGCAACAAGAAAATGGAATAATGATAGACAGTAAGAAAATATTGACAAATTATGATCCAGATGATTGCCGAATCATAACGTATCAAAATAAATCTACGGAAACTTCACTTTTCTAGTTCGACATACGGTGAACTCGACTTACGACTCACCTCTTGGTCCCTATCTCGGTCGTAAGTCGGCGACTACAAGTATAGGGATATGAAAATAGGCGTCCTGGAGGTCTAAAAAAACCATCCAGTCGCCTTTCCTTACTGCTGCTAGCACAGTTTTGGAAGTCTCCATCGAGAACTTTGTTTTCTGAATGAAAGCGTTGAGAGCGCTTACATCTAGGACTGGTCTTCATCCCTCCGAGTTCTTTGGAACCAGGAAGAGGCGGTTGTAAAACCCTGGAGACTGCAAGTCCTGTACCCTCTCTACAGCCCCTTTTTCCAATAAGAGGGACACTTGTAGAAGCAATGCCTGTCTCTTTGAGTCCTCTCGGTATCTGGGAGAGAGATCTATTGGATCTTGAACTAAAGAGGGTTTCTTTACGAAAGGAATCTTGTATCCTTCTTTCAGCAAAAGAACGGACCACTGGTCCGCTCCCCTTCTCTCCCAAGCCTGCCAGAAGTTCTTCAGTCTGGCCCCTACTGCTGTCTGAAGTCAAAAGCAGTCAGACTCTGCTTTGACCTGATCTTGATCCCCTCCTTTTTCCTCTCCTCCCATCAGGTCTGGAGTTATCCCTACTGACGGGTCTACCTCGAAAGGGAGGAATAAATCTAGACAAAGGAGAATCCAACTTTGGTTTGTTGCTAGAAAAGGAAGTTGGAAGTACTTTCCGAGCTGTCTTGGAGACCAAGTCATGGGTGTCTTTCTGGGCTAAAGAAGCAGCAACCTCTTTCACAAGATCTTGTGGGAACAGAGAAAGAGAGAGAGCGGTGCAAACAGTAATTCAGACCTCTGACAAGGAAAGGAAAGAACACATCTGAGCTCTTTTCTTGAGAACTCCAGCCGTAAAAAGAGCTGCTAATTCGTTAGAGCCATCCCTCACAGCTTTGTCCATGCAAGACATAATCTGAATAACACTATCATTGTTCTTAAAAGAAGAAACTTTCTTACTCCAGGCTCCCAGAGTCCAGTCGAGAAAGTTGAAAACCTCGAAGGCTCTGAAGACGCCCTTGAGAAGATGGTCGAGTTCCGTAGTCGTCCAGAAAATTTTAGTACGTCTCATGGCTAATCGATGAGAAGAGTCTACTAGGCTTGAGAAGTACCCCTGGGGAGACAGGCAGGTACTCCCAAGCCGTGAACTTCTCCTGTCTCGTACCACACACTTGACCTGGAAGCTAGTCTAGCTGGAGGGAAGGAAAAGGCCGACTAGCCTAGATTTCTCTTGGACTGCATCCAGTCTCCCAACAATCTTAAAGCTCTCTTAGATGATCTTGAAAGCATCATCTTTGTAAAAATAGGAGCTTGAGTTGCTGTTCCCAAGGTGAACACTGAAGGGGGGAGGGTGGAGCAACAGGAACAAAGTGACTAGGAAATTCCTCTGTGAAAACATGTTATTTTCCTTAGTAAAATTAAATTTTGAATATACTTACCCGATGATCATGTAGCTGTCAACTCTGTTGCCCGACAGAAAAAATCTAAGGTCAGGATACGCCAGCGATCGCTATACAGGTGGGGGTGTACATCAACAGCGCCATCTGTCGAGCAGGTACTCTAGTACTTCTTGTCAACAAGAACTCAATTTTCTCCTCGGTCCACTGGTTCTCTATGGGGAGGAAGGGAGGGTCCTTAAATTCATGATCATCGGGTAAGTATATTCAAAAATTTATTTTACTAAGGAAAATAACATTTTTCAATATTAATCTTACCCGATGATCATGTAGCTGATTCACACCCAGGGTGGTGGGTGGAGACCAGCATACATGTTAACAATAGAAGCTAAGTATCCCGTATTTCATTTTATCAGTTATTCAAAATAACAAACATAAAATAAATAAGTACCTGGTAAGGAAGTCGACTTGAACCATTACTCTGCCTTTTTTAAGTACGTCTTCCTTACTGAGCCTAGCGATCCTCTTAGGATGCTGAGCGACTCCTAGGTGCTGAAGTATGAAGGGCTGCAACCCATACTAAAGGACCTCATCACAACCTCTAATCTAGGCGCTTCTCAAGAAAGAATTTGACCACCCGCCAAATCAACCAGGATGCGGAAGGCTTCTTAGCCTTCCGTACAACCCAAAAAACAACAATAAAAGCATTTCAAGAGAAAGATTAAAAAAGGTTATGGGATTAAGGGAATGTAGTGGTTGAGCCCTCACCTACTACTGCACTCGCTGCTACGAATGGTCCCAGGGTGTAGCAGTTCTCGTAAAGAGACTGGACATCTTTGAGGTAAAATGATGCGAACACTGACTTGCTTCTCCAATAGGTTGCATCCATAACACTCTGCAGAGAACGGTTCTGTTTGAAGGCCACTGAAGTAGCGACAGCTCTAACTTCATGTGTCCTTACCTTCAGCAAAGCAAGGTCTTCTTCCTTCAGATGAGAATGGGCCTCTCTAATCAAAAGCCTTATGTAATAAGAAACTGCGTTCTTAGACATCGGCAAAGCAGGTTTCTTGATAGAACACCATAAAGCTTCTGATTGTCCTCTTAGTGGCTTTGTACGTCTTAAATAGTACTTAAGAGCTCTTACTGGGCAAAGTACTCTCTCTAGTTCGTTCCCCACCAAGTTGGACAGGCTTGGGATTTCGAACGACTTGGGCCAAGGACGAGAAGGAAGCTCGTTTTTAGCTAAAAAACCAAGCTGTAAGGAACATGTAGCCGTTTCAGATGTAAAACCTATGTTCCTGCTGAAGGCGTGAATCTCACTGACTCTTTTAGCTGTTGCTAGGCAAACGAGGAAAAGAGTCTTCAATGTGAGATCCTTAAAAGAGGCTGATTGAAGTGGTTCGAACCTTGCTGACATCAGGAACTTCAAAACCACGTCTAGGTTCCAGCCTGGTGTGGCCAACCTACGCTCCTTTGAGGTCTCAAAAGACCTAAGGAGGTCCTGTAGATCTTTGTTGGAGGAAAGATCCAAGCCTCTGTGGCGGAAAACCGCTGCCAACATACTTCTGTAACCCTTGATCGTAGGCACTGATAGGGATCTTACGTTCCTTAGATGTAGAAGGAAGTCAGCTATCTGCGTTACAGAGGTACTGGTTGAGGATACTGCATTCGACTTGCACCAGCTTCGGAAGACTTCCCATTTAGACTGGTAGAACTTGAGAGTGGATGTCCTCCTTGCTCTGGCAATCGCTCTGGCTGCCTCCTTCGAAAAGCCTCTAGCTCTTGAGAGTCTTTCGATAGTCTGAAGGCAGTCAGACGAAGAGCGTGGAGGCTTGGGTGTACCTTCTTTACGTGCGGCTGCCGCAGAAGGTCCACTCTTAGAGGAAGAGTCCTGGGAATGTCCACTAGCCAATGCAGTACCTCGGTGAACCATTCTCTCGCGGGCCAGAGGGGAGCAACCAACGTCAACCGTGTCCCTTCGTGCGAGGCAAACTTCTGAAGTACCCTGTTGACAATCTTGAACGGAGGGAACGCATACAGGTCGAGATGGGACCAGTCCAGAAGGAAGGCATCCACGTGAACTGCTGCTGGGTCTGGAATCGGAGAACAATACATCGGGAGCCTCTTGGTCATCGAGGTAGCGAATAGATCTATGGTGGGCTGGCCCCACAGGGCCCATAGTCTGCTGCAAACATTCTTGTGAAGGGTCCACTCTGTGGGGATGACTTGACCCTTCCGGCTGAGGCGATCTGCCATGACATTCATGTCGCCCTGAATGAATCTCGTTACCAGCGAAATCTTTCGATCTTTTGACCAAATGAGGAGGTCCCTTGCGATCTCGAACAACTTCCTCGAATGAGTCCCTCCTTGCTTGGAGATGTACGCCAAGGCTGTGGTGTTGTCGGAGTTCACCTCCACCACCTTGCTTAGATGGAGGGACTTGAAGTTTATCAAGGCCAGATGAACCGCCAATAGCTCCTTGCAATTGATGTGAAGTGTTCCTTGCTCCTGATTCCATGTGCCCGAGCATTCCTGTCCGTCCAGTGTCGCACCCCAGCCCGTGTCCGATGCGTCCGAGAAGAGGCGGTGGTTGGGGGTCTGAACAGCCAAAGATAGACCTTCCTTGAGAAGAATGCTGTTCTTCCACCACGTCAGTGAAGACCTCATCTCTTCGGAAATGGGCACTGAGACTGCTTCTAGCGTCATGTCCTTTCTCCAGTGAGCAGCTAGATGAAACTGAAGGGGGCGGAGATGGAGTCTGCCTAACTCGATGAACAGGGCCAGCGATGATAGCGTCCCTGTCAGACTCATCCACTGCCTGACTGAACATCGGCTCCTTCTCAGCATGCTCTGGATGCATTCTAGGGCTTGATTGATCCTGGGGGCCGACGGAAAAGCCCGAAAAGCTCGACTCTGAATCTCCATACCTAGATAGACAATGGTTTGAGATGGGACGAGCTGGGACTTCTCTATATTGACCAGGAGACCCAATTCCTTGGTCAGATCCATAGTCCATCTGAGATTCTCCAGACAGCGACGACTTGACGAAGCTCTTAAAAGCCAGTCGTCCAAATAGAGGTAGGCTCTGATGTCTGCCAAGTGAAGGAATTTGGCAACATTCCTCATCAGTTTCGTAAACACAAGAGGTGCCGTGCTTAGGCCAAAGCACAGGGCTTGGAATTGGTACACGACCTTTCCAAAGACGAACCTTAGGAAAGGTTGGGAGTCTGGATGGACGGGAACATGAAAGTATGCGTCTTTCAGGTCCAACGAGACCATCCAGTCTTCCTTCCTGACCGCTGCTAGGACCGACTTCGTCGTCTCCATTGTGAACGTCTGCTTGGTGACAAAAGCGTTGAGAGCACTGACGTCCAGCACCGGTCTCCAACCTCCTGTCTTCTTCGCTACCAGGAAGAGACGAATGTAGAAGCCCGGGGATTGATGGTCCCGGACTATGACTACCGCTCCCTTTTGTAGCAAGAGCGACACCTCTTGTTGCAACGCTAGCCTCTTGTCCTTCTCCTTGTAGTTGGGAGAGAGGTTGATGGGAGATGTTGCTAAAGGGGGGCTGCGGCAGAACGGAATCCTGTACCCCTCCCTTAGCAACTTCACAGACTGAGCGTCTGCACCTCTGTTCTCCCAAGCCTGCCAGAAGTTCTTGAGCCTGGCTCCCACTGCTGTCTGGAGAGGTAGGCAGTCAGATTCTGCCTTTTGAGGACTTGGAACCCTTCTTCGATTTGCCACGATGACTGTCTGCACGGGTACCTCCTCTGCTGGAGGTTCTGCCACGAAAGGGCGGGATGAACCTAGACGCTGGTGTGTCCATCCTAGGTCTAGGCACGGAAGGTAAAGCTTTAGCCTTACGTGCGGAGGACGCCACCAGGTCATGGGTGTCCTTCTGGATCAACGAGGCAGCCATCCCCTTGACCAGCTCTTCCGGAAAGAGACACTTGGAAAGCGGAGCAAACAACAACTCCGACTTCTGGCATGGAGTGATCCCAGCAGATAAGAAGGAACAAAGATGGTCTCTCTTCTTAAGCACTCCCGACACGTACGAAGCCGCAAGCTCACCAGACCCATCCCGAATGGCCTTATCCATGCTAGACATGATAAGCATGGCCGAGTCCTTATCCGAAGGGGAAGTCTTTCTGCTTAAAGCTCCCAAACACCAATCGAGAAAGTTGAAGATCTCAAAAGCACGAAAGACTCCCTTCAACAGATGATCCATGTCAGAAAAGGACCAGCAAATCTTAGATCGTCTCATAGCCAGCCTGCGGGGAGAGTCAACCAGACTTGAGAAGTCGCCCTGGGCAGAGGCAGGAACTCCCAGGCCGGGTTCCTCTCCCGTGGCATACCAGACGCTAGATTTGGAAGCAAGCTTGGTAGGCGGAAAGATGAAAGCAGTCTTGCCTAGCTGCTTCTTGGACTGCAACCACTCTCCCATAACCCTCAAAGCTCTCTTGGATGAGCGTGCGAGAACGAGTTTGGTGAAGGCAGGAGCTGCTGACTGCATGCCCAACGCAAACTCGGAGGGAGGAGAGCGAGGTGTTGCAGACACAAACTGTTCCGGATACAAGTCCCTGAACAGGGCAAGGACTTTCCTAAAGTCTAAGGAGGGAGGCGTAGACTTGGGTTCTTCTAAGTCGGAGTGCGGATCATCCAAATGTGCAGCTTCGTCGTCATCCGAAACTCCATCATCTGACAGCTGAGGAGGAAGTGGCAAAGGTGGAGAAGAATGCTGAATGGCTGAATCCGGCAGCACGGGTGCATGCGTAGCTGCTGCGGATCCAACATCATGCCGCTGCTGGTCAGTCTGCGAGCTGGCAACAACAAAAGCGGAGTGTTGGTGTGTGGGAGGAACTGCCATGGGTTGCGGAGCATGCAGCATGGGTTGCGGAGCATGCCGCATGGGTTGCGGAGCATGCCGCATGGGTTGCGGAGCATGCCGCAATGCGTCAAAACACGGCAGCTCGACAGCACCTTCCCCCTGCTGATGCGGAAGCTCACGCATGTCTACGGAGGGTGCAGCATGAACATGCGTCTGGCAGGGTCGACTGCGCATCGGTGGTGGAGCTCTCACAGGTGGAGTGTGGGAGCAGGCAGCCGCAGTATCTGCTGAGCGCACAACCGTGGCAGGTTGTATGTTAACAGGTGCAGTGTCAACCTTTTCAGCATGATACTCCTGCATGAAAGCAGCAAGCTGAGACTGCATAGTCTGCAGCATGGACCACTTAGGGTCTACCGTGGTTGGTGCGGAAAGACGGAGCAGTAGCCTGTTGTGGAACCACTCTACCTCTCTTAGGAGGTGTGCAGTCTTCGGAAGACTGCGGCGAGTCCGAACTGACCCAGTGGCTACACCTGGGCCGTTGGACTCGCTCGGAAGGGACCTTACGCTTGAGTGGTCGTGAGACCTTGGTCCAACGTTTCTTCCTCGAAACTTCTTCCACAGACGAGGAATGACAGGGCTCATTCGTCTGTTTGTGGATGGGACGATCTCTGACAGATACGTCCGCAACCACTGAGGGTACATCCGTACGCTGATCAAGGCCTGTCGAACCCTTTGGTCCTTCGACATTGCTTCTCCCCTGGGCTTGGGAGCTTGCAAGAGGTCCCGGACTGGGAGGACGACTGGCACGTACAGGAGTACCCTCATGCGCAACACTGACACTGACACTTTTCACTTCACTTGCACTCACTACACTTCCTACTGCACTTCGCGCTTTCAACTCTTTGACATCGGCCAAAAGTTGATTACGGTCATTGGCTAATGACTCCACTCTGTCACCAAGAGCCTGAATGGCACGCATCATATCCGCCATGGAGGGTTGAGCACTAGTAGCAGGGTCGGGAGTCACCACTACAGGGGAAGGAGTAGGTTGAGGGGCATGGGGAGAGGAAAAATCAAAAGAGCGAGAAGAACTCCTCCTGATCCTATCCTTCTCTAGCCTACGTGCATTCTTTAGGAATTCGTTAAAATCGAATTCCAAAAGCCCAGCGCATTCCTCACATCGATCTTCCAACTGACAGGATTTACCCCTACAATTGGAACAAACGGTGTGAGGATCTATGGAGGCCTTCGGAAGACGCCTAGAACAAGCCCTAACACTACACTGCCTGTACTTAGGGACTTGTGAATGGTCAGACATCTTGAATTCCAGAAATAGTCAGGGGGGAAATCCAAAAACTAGCAAAGTTCATAAACAAATAATCCAAATCTAATCAAAAAGCTATATAAGCTAATGATACAGGTTCCTGAATAGCGAAGGCTAAAATCTAGAGCGAATACATCACCAAAATCGTGAAAAACAACTCCAGAAACAACAGCGTATCCAAGTAGGTCTTGCCGGTGGCACGACAGAGGAAAAATTGAGTTCTTGTTGACAAGAAGTACTAGAGTACCTGCTCGACAGATGGCGTTGTTGATGTACACCCCCACCTGTATAGCGATCGCTGGCGTATCCCGACCTTAGATTTTTTCTGTCAGGCAACAGAGTTGACAGCTACATGATCATCGGGTAAGATTAATATTGAAAATTTCATTATTTTCTTAAGGTCTAAAGAATGCTGTGCAGTCTTAGGCTCTTCTTCCTCTGATAAGTCTTCCAAAGGTTCAGCTGCGGAAAGAGGATCATCAACATCTTCTTCCGACAAGACTTCAGCTGGAATAAAGGCGTTTTTGCGCCTCTGAGCGAATTAGACGTTGGGCGCCGTGTGCGCCAGCTTGACATCCAGCATCATCTTGCCGTTTGGTGTAATGATCAACTTGAAGTTTGACGTCACGTCTAACTTGACATGATTGACGCTCGACGTCACGTTTAACTGCACGATGAATGTCATTATCAGGTAACACGTCAGCTTGACGTTCAGCTTCACGCCTAGAAGCTTGACGTTTAAGCTCAAGCTTAACAGAGTTAGGACGCTCAGCTTGCGAAGCGTCATGATGCTCAGGAACTCGTCGATATGACTGCATAATTGATAAAAGCTTAAGCTGCATGTCTTGTAACAGACTTAACTTAGGGTCAATTTGTGGTAAAGTTCGGACCGAAACGTCAGCGATCAATTCGCCTTCTTCCCCACTCACGTCACGCCTGGAACGTCCAGACGACACAACCGATCCAGGAACTTGCATAGCAATCGCTGGAAGCTTGTCCGAACCAGACGTTCTAAGAGGACGTTTGGCAGGAAAACCTTCTTCAGAAGAAGGCAATCGCTCTGGACTGCTCCAATGACTCCAGCCAGGCCTTTGAGGCAATACAGTAAACGACTCTGATCTACTGAAATTATTTTTCTCTTGAGAGGTCTGGAAACTTGACGCCAGTCGCGTTTATATTCTTTGCCGACTACTGTAAAGCGTCATCCGAAGATGAGGTAAACTTAACCTCACCTTTCCCATGGTGAGGGTGAGCGTTTCGTGAAACGTCAACAGAAACACTCGAGGGGACATCTGCTCGTGCGGTTACGCTTCTCGTTCCCTTTCGATGATCGACATTCCTTCTCCCAGGGGTTGGGGAGCTTGAAAGAGGTCTTAGGCTAGGTGAACAACAAGTACGAGCAGACACACCCTCCACAGCACTGAACACAATCCCCGCACTTTTGGCACTCACACTGGCACTCTTAAGCATATTCACGTTGGACATAAGTTGGTTCCTGTCCGTAGTAAACGACTCAACCCTCACCCCAAGGGCTTGAATAGCACTCATCATATCCTTAAGTGAAGGCTCAGCGGTAACAGTAGGAGGTTCATGAACTACCACTACAGGGGAAGGAATAGGTTCAGGGACACGGGGAGAGGAAATTTCTCTAGATCGAGAAGAACTTCTTCTGACTCTATCTCTCTCTAACTTACGAGTGTACCAATCAAAATCCAGCCACTCACTCTCAGATAACAACACGCATTCACCACATCGATCCCCTAATTGACAATTTTTACCTCTACATTTAGTGCAAATAGAAAGCGGATCGATAGAGGACTTAGGAAGGCAGGCTTTACAGCCTTTCACACACTTTCTATAAACTGGGGAAGGGTCAGCCATTTTGGAAAATTCCAGAGAGAGATCAATCAAGCAAAGGTCAAAATAATTCAAATCAAAAGAGGTTCAAGAAAATCCGTAAGTAAATCCTATCAAGCGAAAGCCAAGTAACCAAAAAAAAAAGTACTTCACCACAGATACTGCAAAAATCGAAACTTATAACAAGCGAATGTTCCAATGATGTCGCCCGCAATGGCGGCAGAGAAGATCTGAGGATTCCTGGAATGGTTCCAGTTACCTGGCGAGTGGTGGCGCTTGTAGTACACTTAGCTACCCAATCTGCGTTTGCCGCGAGTTTTGAATTTCTGCCGTAACGTCAGAGACGTAAGCTATATACAATATATATCCACCGGCTAAGTCAGATGTTTAAAACTGAAGGCCTTCCTGGAATTAGTCAAGCGTGTTTAACCACTCAATATACAAGATTACGAAAGTTCTGGTCCATCCCAATACCTTATTCCTTCTTTGCTAATTGTCATCCCTTGGAAAGAAGATACCATCCAAAGATTTCGATTCAAGTGACTTTGCGTAATGGCCCCGTTGCAAAGGCTAAGAGTAAATGTCATTTGTTGGAACAAGTGTAAACTTTCTTATTACTTGTAAAATATTTTTCCTTTACAAAATATGATTGTGTTACCTTGCTAGGTGTGAAAAGGGTTTCGAACCAAACACAGGGTAAGCTAAGACAACGGCAGTGTAAGGGGGGTCGCAGGGGACATTGGCCACCCGTTAGGTACAGTAAGTAGTTAAGGACACGATTTTAGGTTAGGATAGGTAGGAATGTTTGGGTTAGGTAGGGATGTTTGGGTTAGGTAGAGTTCTAGTGTAAAGGTTTTACAGAACAACGGACACAGGATTTGCAGCATGCAAACCACGTCTTACAAACGACTAGAAAAAGTGAAGAAATTGCCATTTTCTATGCATGTGGGAGGACCTGTCCAGAGATATACAAAGACTCCGTAAAAGCGTTAAGCAAAGAATCAACAGCTTGAAGAGAGCTAATCACATATATACCCACAGCATAGCAGTCAAAGCAAAATTGAATAGAGAACCAACTGTGAAATGGGACGGGGCTTTGACCCACTTTATAACCTGTTGGATAAGCGCTCATTATCTATTTCAAATGACCGTTTCCAGCTCGCACCAAAGTTATCTACCTAATTAAAGGACAGGGAATTTTATGGTGTAAAAATTAACATACATAATGAGCAGCGGACAAAGTTAAAATACTGGTTGCTCCATCCACCAGCAATTAATAACTACCTGGATATAGTTTAAGGCCTTCTTCCTTCACGCAAACTCCTTTCAATAGACAGCGGTTTGTATTTGTGTCTATAACTTACAAAATACAGTTTTCTGACAGTTATCTCTATCAAAATAGTTCAACACTAACAAAAATGCCCCAAAATCGCCTCTTACTTTCTCCCAAGGGATTCTTGGTTACTCATAAAACATACCGACTTGCCTACAGGTAAGTTTAAAGCAGAGTCCATTCTTGAATTGGCTCAGCCTATACAACATACCAAGGTTACAGTGACATACTTTAGATTTAAATATGATTGCTTTACTTACAATCTTGAGTAAAGTAGGTGTTCATTGTTGGGAAAGTATACGTAGATTAACTTTAAAGGCAGACTGACTTTAATTAGGTTCGTCTCTTGTACAGAATTTAACCAAAATGCCCAATTTGTCTAGTAACAGATCGAACACTTTACTTGTTATACCAGGTGAATTACAATAACTATGTTTGACTCATGCTTTACCAACCAAGTCTCATCCTCACCTCAAGTCAATCATTTACAGGATCAAGTCAAATGTGTTTGGTCACTTTGGTAGAAGGGGAATTTGCCTTTCATCGACAGCTGCTGTATAAGGGTGCAAGGCAGCACAACAACAACAACAAACATTTGGAGACGTTTGCTTTGACCATATTCATATTTTATTTATCTATTTATTATAATATTTGTTTTTCGTAATAATAAAATGTACTAAACTTCTAGATTTATTTTTATTATTTTTCTAATTTTAAACTTTATCACAAAAATAATCATTTAATTTTGAAAATGAATCATCATTATCATACTGCATAGCTGACTGATTATATTTGGCATAAGTCAAAATTCACACCCACGAAGTATGAATGGCCGTAGATGCTTTGACAAAAATTTACTTATCTGTCATTTACTTAAAAAAAGATTGATGAAAGATAGTAAATTGTAGGCTATTGATGTAGAAACTCATTATTATTAGAATTATCATTCAAAAACAATTAGGTCTACCCTACCAGAAGGATTTATTAACACGCAGTTCCATTTCAAAATAAGAAATTATTCTATTTATAGGTAGCCTATAAATTTATATCTTCATATATATATATATATATATATATATATATATATATATATATATATATATATATATATATATATATATATATATATATATATATATATATATATATATATATATATATATATATATATATATATATATATATATATATATATATATATATATAACGTAAAGAGAGTTCTGTATGAAAAAGTGATTGTGCCAACTGTGATGTATGGATCGGAGTTGTGGGGAATGATAGTGACGGAGAGACAAATTGGGTGCTACTATAGCGTGAGGTCTACCTCCCGTTAGCACTATGTGGAGAATTTTTTTATGGTTGTGTTCTGAGTGGGAACTTAGTCCGGGAAAGTCTCCTTATAACAGTTACATAAAGTTCAACAGGGGAGGATATGAGCACTTACTCTCGGGGCACAAACACCCTGCTAATACTTTACTGTCACAATTCACTAACCATCACTCACATACAAAAGGGAAATTTACTGTCCAGAGGCCGGAGTACTCCACACGTAGAAATATCAATTTATGGCCTACTCTAGCTTTGTCAGGTCTATAGTCATCTCATTCTCAGGCTCTGTTCCGGCTCCGTCCCAGCTACCCCAATGAAATGCTGGACAGTTATTTTACGTTAATGTAAGGTAGACAAAATCCAAAATGGGAGCAGTGATGTAAAGTAGTTTAAAAGTTTAAAGATAAGGATCTTTACCTTCGAAGCAAATATATTAATGCAAAGTACCTCGCTGTTACCACCTATAGACTTACTCTTCAAATATTCCCAGTTTAAACATTAAATAAATGAAGGAGCAAAAATACTAAGAAGGTTTAATTAACCTAATATTGATTTATTCACAAATTTACATTAAAACAAAACGGACATCTTAACAACACAAAAAATGGTATCAAAAGAGATGCAATTCAAATAATGAAAATTAGTTAGTTAGACACGTGGTCTGCAACAATCAAAAATCAAATGGGGTCTGGCACGTGCCCACGTGACCCAGAGACTATGCTAGTCTCAAACAAGAAATAATAATGGAAAGATATTTACACACAATCCCACCGCACACAGTCCGAATATTGTAATTAGCCATGTTCCCTATAAAGTTAAAATTAGTCTAAGCTAAGAATTGGGGGAAAACTAAATGGCCATTGATGTAGTACCTGCACTCCTTTAAGATTAGTCCTATGCCCGTGGTGGCTGTTGACCTGGTTGTCGCACTAATTGGCACGTTGCACTATTGCCTGGCTCACCCCAAGAATTCTCACTGTAGCTGTAACTAGGTACACCAGGGTCCTCTTCTTCTCAATCTCTCCGACCGGCAGCAACTTTTTGTGAGTCGAGTTTTGGGAGAGAGGGTGCGGGGGGTGAGCCAGAGGTGCACGGGTTCAATGACCAGGCAGGTCAGCAAGCCAGGGCAGCTTCTCGTTGAATGGGGTCGAGGAGATCACCTGGCTTCACCTTTCCAGACAGGTGAGGAGCTTGATGCGCACGGAAATCCATTGAGGGTGCCATATCGGGACTTAAGGACAGGGCAATATATTGTTGCAAGGAGTGCAGAGGAGGCAGGATTTTGTACTGAATACTTTAGAGAAATCTTGCTGCTCTAAGGGAGTTTATATACACAACAATCCTACCTATTCTGGCTTGCTAAAAATTAATATTTAAAATGATTAATTAGCAATGGACTGGTGCGATGGGCATACATCTTAAAATTAACAAACCTTAATTGGTATTGAGAAATATAAGATGCATTAATTCAGAAGAATTGAAATTTATATTTAAAATTCAGTTTAGGAATTTAATCTCGACCCACGTAGCTTAAGGAAAGAACCAACATACGCCGGGGTTACGACTAAGGCCCTCTATTGGGCGTATCTACGCTGTGACGTCACGAGCATGGCGTGCGCCACTGTCAACAAGTTTAAGTTTGGATTAGTCATCCCTATGTTCGTTAAAGAAAACTAGATGTAGGAGAGAATGTTTAAGGGGTAGCTATAGTATTAGTAGAAGAGAGCTAGAAATACGATTGAAAGAAGAAGAGTGAAGAAAATTCTTCACACACTATAGCGTGAGGTCTACCGCTGAATTATTCGTCCCTCAGATAAGACACATTTCATACATTTGTTTAAGCAATAAACACCCAATTTAAACATTTTAGAAATGTCTTAAAATGATAATTGGAATTTTAATTACAATGAAAAAAAAATAATGGTAAAAATTAACATGTTATCATATATTTCCATATTTATTCT
>NC_090756.1:76100839-76135839 GCF_036898095.1 Palaemon carinicauda
CTATCGCACACAAGAAGAGGACACAGAAGCGGACAACAACAGAGTATACGCGTCAGCGATGAACTCCTCAAACGAAGTTTTATCTCACACAATGATACCCATCCGCATATCGGTGAACCCTGCTGCTTACAACAAAAAGATGCTGAACAAATCCTCATCCATTAGGGCGGTCGCAGACTCCGGGGCTCAGACGTCCTGATGGGGCTGCCAATCTTACTGAATATGGTTTTACAACAGCAACACCTCAAGCCAGCTAACAGACGCATCTTCGCAGCCAACAACCAAGAAATCAATGTGCTCGGCTCCAAACACCTCATACTATCAGGCAAGAATGAGCAAGGAGCGCACATCACAACAACTGCCACGATGCATGTCACGGACACCGATAACAAGTTTTACATCAGCCGTGCAGCTATGACGAAGCTATGATTTCCCCAAAATGGGTGCCACAGGCAGGGTTGCAGTATGCCTAAATGAAGGGAAGTCCCACAGCAACAACTAGCTCGCAGAGTGCGGATGCCCACGCCACACTCCACCTCCTCGGCAACCAGCCAACCTGCCGTTCAAACCGTCAGCAGAGTTCGCCGAAAATATGAAAGCGTGGCTACTGGAACGATATGCATCATTAACCTTCAACACGTGGCAACACCGCACCATGCAGATGCAGACGACCCCCTGAGTGCCTGAAGGACTATGTCACAGAATAAGTGGTTCTCAGCTGAAAAACTGGGGGGATGTGGAATAATGAGTTAGGACAGGCCAAATCTGGCGGGCAAGCTGCATGTGCGCCACCTAGGAGCGCAAAAGGTAAACAGGGATATAAACAGATTCGTGAGGGAAGCCTCAGCTACCGGAACTGTTATACTACAATGATCTTAGGAATATTATCTTGATTTATTTGTAAGTAATAGTATAAGACGGTGCATCATTATTATGAGCCCTGAGGGAGCATTATGTTTTATTTATATTGTGGGCTACATAGCAGCCACATGAGAGTCACACATTTGGATAGGCCAATCATGGGCACATTTTAAAGTTCTCCCAATGAGTAATTTTATGCAGGTCTGGCAGTAAATATAAGCGTGCATCACAGTGTACATACATAGATTAATATATATGAAAGTGCATATCCCATATCCAAGCATGCCACAGGAAGGTCATATTTATATGTATATATATGTATGTAGCAGGATGACCTATCACAGGTATGGTAGCCTATTTTATCTTATAACCATTACAAGTGTGTAATTACGTACATTTATTTATTCCGCTTCAAACATTCGTTGCATGTACCTCAAATAAAGTCATCTAATGCACGAATGTCTTATTGACCGGATACCCTAAGTGACACAGGTTTGATTATTGGTGCTGACTATTGTAATGCATTTGTCTATTGCCAAGATAACTATGAGGGTGCAGGTTTGATTAGTAGCACCGCTGGTGCTGTTATCTTTGGTCCTATACCAAAGTGGGTATGTAATATAGTCAGTGATGAAGCAAATGTAAGATCTGAAATAGGTACACAGAGCATAGTTTGTTCAAGAATCTCTGCTCCTGTAAATTCCCTTGATGATGAGCATCTTTATAGGTTATGGTCATTAGATACGATTGGCATCGGTGAGGATGCACGATCTTATAATGATCAAGCAACAATCAAACATTTCAGTGAAACTATTGTGAAGGTTGGTAACAAATATACTGTTGATTTGCCATTTAGGAATAATGCTAAACCCCCTACTGGTTATAGAAAGGCATTGGGTCAATTGTATTCACTTAGGAAAACCCTTCAGTCTAAACCAGAATTGTTTGATCAATACTAGTCTGTTTTAGATGAATATGTCAATCTAGGATTTTTTGAGGAAATAGAAGTGGAGGATCATTCTTTTCATCCGATTGATGGCATAACCTCACCATCCAGTATTCAAGGAATCTGCTACGACTCCAATTAGGATAGTTTTTAATGCTAGTGTAAGGACAGTGAGACGAACTATCACCAACAACAACTGACGGTTTATTCAAACAGGTGCGGACGGCAATGTAGCATGCGCGCTGGCGCCAATCTGGGTTGAACCAACTGTCACAAAATGTGTGTTTTTTTACACGTATAAATACTTGAAATACAAGTCAATAGAAATATGAAGCGAAATGATAATTACATGAAATTGTAGCTCTGAGGGAGCGGAACAAATATATACAGTTAGCCACAGTGTGGCGAAAGGAAAATTTAAATGAAATGGAGAATTTTATGAGAATGCTGGACGATGGAGGGAGCGATGTCCTTACAAGTACTCCCCCCACCCCCAAGACATCAGGCGGCGTAGAAGGCTGATGAGGCTAGTCTTCGTATCGTTTAGGGCGTCGGAGGGTTCCTCTTGTTCTTGAACGAAAGGGCGCGTCGGCAGTCGGCGTATGGATCACTACTTCTCGTCGTCGTTTGTTGCTTTTCTTCTCATTGGGCGCCTTGTTTTGAGGTGGCACTCTGGATCTGCCAGGTCCCGCGGAGGTAGTGTCGCTTCCTTCGAGAAACGCCGGTTTCATGCGGTCTATTGAGACCCAGTCTTCTTGGCCATGTACGTCGAGAAGGAAGGCTTTCGTCGTTTTCTTGATTACTCGGTAGGGGACTCGATAGGGTCTGGTTAGCGGCTGTCTATGAGCGTCGACTCGGACGAAAACATACCCGCAGTCGTCCAGGTTCCTCGGCTTGAAATGGTTAGTTCTGTCCTGGTAAGTTTTAAGACATGGTCTGAACTTCCTGGCGATGTCCCTAAGATGATCCAGCTGCGTGTCGTCGGTTGATGTGGGAAAGAATTCGCCAGGAACTGCCAGCGCCTCTCCGTAAGCCTTTTCAGCAGGTGATGGCTCGCCATCTGCGCGAGGGGCAGTGCGAAGGCCGAGAAGTACCCGAGGAAGTCGTGATTTCCAGTCCTGTCGGTGCAGCTCGCCATCAGGGACGCCGTGAGGGCGCGATGAGTTCGTTCGACCATGCCGTTTGCTGCGGGGTTGTATACCATGGTGCTGTGGAG
The DNA here is from genome assembly GCF_036898095.1 of Palaemon carinicauda. Lineage (NCBI taxonomy): Eukaryota > Metazoa > Arthropoda > Malacostraca > Decapoda > Palaemonidae > Palaemon > Palaemon carinicauda. Next base: position 76,103,863 of record NC_090756.1, read on the forward strand.
TGTCATTCCCATCAGGTTTGCCAGAGCGAGCCATATCTCTGACAGGAAAGCGGGGCCTCTGTCCGTCGTGATGTCGTCAGGAAAGCCAAATCTGCTCACCCAGCTCGACAAAAGGGCTTCGGCGCATGCTTGGGTTGTAGCTTCGGTCATCGGTGATGCTTCCAACCACCTCGTGGAGCGATCGATGATTGTCAGCAGGTAGCAAGCAGGTCCTGAGGGCGGCAAAGGTCCCACAACATCGATGTGGATGTGACCGAAACGTCTTTTAGGTTGGGAAAAATCACCTATCCCCGATTCGGTGTGACGGCTGATCTTGCTCGTCTGGCAATTGATGCATGTCTTCGCCCATTCCCGGGCGTCCTTTTTGATCCCTGGACAGATGAACTTTTCAGACAGGAAGCGAGCAGTGGCGCGTCCCAAGGGGTGTGAAAGTCCATGGATGATGTCGAATACGTTTCTTCTGCAGGAAGCCAGAATCCAGGGACGTGGGCGGCCAGTGCTGGTGTCACAGAGGATAGTTACTCCTGCTGGCCCAAGGGGAATTGCAGTTATCTTGAGCGCAGATGGGCCCGTCAGGTGATCCTGTGCCTCTAGGTCGGTGCACTGCTCGGATGCGAGGTTGGCGTAATCAATTCCCAGGTGGATTGCATCAATTTCAGTACTTGAGAGGGCGTCTGCGACTGGGTTTTTCTTTCCGGGAACGTAGCTTATGGTGCACCCGAATTCGGCTATTGCTGCGAGATGACATTTTTGATGGGAGGACCATGCGTCTGTCGATTTTGTGAAGGCGTGTACGAGGGGTTGATGGTCCGTCGCGATGGTGAAGGGTGTGCCCTCCAGGATGTGCCTGAAGTGGTAGACGGCGAGGTAGACGGCGAGGAGCTCCCAGTCGAAGGTGCTGTATCTTGTTTTGGCAGATTTTAGTTTTCTGCTGAAGAATGCCAATGGTCGAGGAGAACCATTGACGAGCTGTTCCAGCACAGTCCCACAGGTGACGTTGCTGGCGTCGGTCATCAGTCGCAGAGGGGGGTTGTTGTCGAAGTAAGCCAGGGTGGTGGCATTTGCGAGGGCGTCCTTTGCCCGGGTGAAAGCGTGTTGTTGTGGGGAACACCACTCAAGTTTCTTTGCCTTTCCCTTCAGGACGTTGTCGAGGGGTGTCAGGGTCTGTGCGATGTTGGGGATGAAGTGCCTGTAGTAATTGACCATCCCCAGGAACTCCTGAAGTTGGCGGGTGGTCGTAAGTGTCGGGAACTTTCTGATGGCATCCACCTTGGTTGTCATGGGTTTTACCCCACTCGAGGACACGCGATAACCGAGAAAGTCCGCTCCTTCGGCTCCGAACGTGCATTTGTCGAAACGTACAACCAGGCCTTTCTCCTGCAGGCGTTTGAGGACGGCGCGGACGTGCCTCCGGTGTTCCTCCTTGGTCCTTGAGAATATCAGGATGTCGTCGACGTAGCAGACGCAGAATGGTAGGTCGCCCAGGATGCTATCCATTAGGCATTGGAAGGTCGCCCCCGCATTGCGTAGACTGAAGATTGCGTATGCGAAGGTTTAGGATCCAAACAGTGTCACAATGGCAGTTTTCAGAATGTCCTCTGGAAATACAGGGACCTGGAAGTAAGACTTGAGAAGGTCAACCTTGGTGAAGTATTTCGCGCCATGCAACGCATTCATCAGGTCTTGCGTGTTGGGCAGAGGGTAGTGGTCGGGCGTTGTAATGAAGTTGAGGCGCCTGTAGTCGCCGCAAGGTCTCCAGGTCCCGTCAGGCTTCTTTACCATGTGTAGGGGAGATGCCCAGGGGCTCGATGCTTTCTTACAGATACCCATGCGTTCCATGTCCTCAAAGGCGCGTTTGGCGTCCCTCAGCTTCTGGGGCGGGAAGCGGCGGAATTTGGCGTGCGTAGGAGGTCCCGTCAGCGTGATGTGGTGGTAGATCCCGTGCTTGGAGGGCGATCCCGGCGATTGGCGGAGCTCGGGCTTAAAAACGTCAGGAAATTCTTGCAGAAGGTCGGCGTAAGGCTGCATCATTACATCGGATACGGACATTGTGGCAGGGCCGGCTCTTAGGGCGTGGGACCGGCAGGTTCCTATGTCGATGAGGAGTTTCCCAGCAACGTCGACGAGTAGTCCGTGGTGAGCGAGGAAATCTGCACCGAGGAGGGGGTGACCGATGTCAGCGATGGTGAAGGGCCAGGAATATGAACGGCCCATGATAGATATCCTGAGGACCCTAGTACCATAACACCGTATGGGAGACCCGTTGGCGGCGACGAGCGAGGGGGCGTCTTTGCTTGGACCTCGGTCTAAGTCAGCTTGTGACGGCGGAAACGTTGACTACATAGTGCCGGTGTCGACCATGAGTCTATGGTTGGAGACGGTGTCGAGGATATAGAAACCCATCTTGCTTTGGTTTCCTGCAGCTGTGATGGTGGAAGGTGGTTTCTTATGGCGTCATCTTTTAGGGAAATTGCATGGTGCCCTACATTTCTTGGCGTCGCTGCCGAACTGCTGATGGTAGAAACACCACGCTGGATTAGGCCTAGGGCTCGGACGTGTCGGTTGCGGTGGTTTCCTCCTTGCCAGAGCGTTAATCTTGTCGTCGTCGTCGGGAGGCGTTGCTGAAGAGTCTATGGAAGAGCAGCTGAAGGAAGAGAACGAAGACGATACTGATGATGCCTGAGGCGGGATGCTTTGAAGGCCTCGTGGAGCTTCTGAGCCTTCGACAGGAGTTAGTTCATCGGAAGCGTGTCAGCATCCGTTAATTGGGCCCTTATGTCCTGCGGCAGGCGTCGAAGGAAAATCTCGCGAGATAGGCTAATCTCGCGTCGTCGGCCGTTGCTGTCGGTCTTGGAAAGTATTAGCAGGCCGGTCAACTCGTCCCACGCCTCGCAGGAGAGGTGTCACCAATGGGTTTGCCGGCGAGATCCAGGACTTTCTGTGCCCTTGATGAAACGGAGAGTGAGTAGATACCGATTAGTTTCATTCTCAGGTCGTCGTAGGAAACTTGGCCAGCCTGGGCGTCGAGCCATGGGGAAATCTTGTCGAATACCTCCTCTGGGATGGAGGTGAGAACGATGTTGGCCTTGGCGCAGGAGTCGCCGAGCCTAGCGAATCGGAAGAGTACGTCTGCTCTCAGGAACCAGGAAGCGGTGTTGTGTTGAGAAAACGGCGGCAGTTTGACTTTGGGCGTGGAGGCGAGGCCGTTGGGCGTGATGGGCGGGTTAAATCCGCCATTGCGGTCAGTCGACGAGTCGGCGAAGAGGTGGGAAGTTGAGATGTCGGTTAAGCTCATCCTACTGCCTTACAAACGCACCGAGGTGTGGGAACACCAAAGGCCGAAGCTCACGCCCAAGGTAACGGAGTAAAAGAAGATAGCACGCCCATAATAAGTCCGTTAATGGCAAAAACAAAACCGCTGATGCTACTTCAACTCCGGGTCACCAGTTGTAAGGACAGTGAGACGAGCTATCACCAACAACAACTGACGGTTTATTCAAACAGGTGGGAGAATATAATACAAGGTGCGAACGGCAATGTAGCATGCGCGCTGGTGCCAATCTGGCTTGAACCAACCGCCACAAAGTGTGTGTTTTTTTACACGTGTAAATACTTGAAATACAAGTCAATAGAAATATGTAGCGAAATGATAAATATATGAAATTGTAGCTCTGATGGAGCGGAACAAATACATACAGTTAGCCACAGTGTGGCGAAAGGAGAATTTAAATTCGATGAGAATGCTGGACGATGGAGGCTGCGATGTCCTTACACTAGTAATAAGGAGTCACAACAAGCCAAGTCCCTTAATGATTGTTTGCACGCGGGACTGAAACTAGCAATGAAACTGACAGATATGCTGATAGAATTTTGCCAAAATAGATATGCTGTAGTAGTAGACAAAAGTAAGGCTTTCCTTAGAATAGGAATTAATGAAAGTCACAGAGTTTTCACGAGATTTTCGTGGTTTGCTGATAGAGATTTCAAGAATGTTAAGAATTTTAGATTTAAGATTTTGTTGTTTGGAGCTACTTGCTCACCCTTTTCACTCAGTCAAACTATACAATATCATTTGCAGAATCCCTCATATCCCATCGCAAGGTCAGTGATGAAGTCTTTTGATAACTTCATAAAAACTTATGAGAAATGTGAAGATTTAGAACTCGAGAATAGTAAGGTAAATCAAATTATGTTGGAAGCTAACATGCCCTTGGGAGAATGGGCTAGTAATTTCAGTTCATTTAATGAGGGACATACACCTGATACTGTCGACTTGAGTGCAGTAAAATTACTTGGTCTCCTGTGGGATACCAGTGATGATTCATTGAGAGTAAAGATCCCCTTCAGATTGTAACTTATCTCAGTAATTTAGGAAATGCTTGTACTTGGACTAAGAGAAAGGTTGTGTCTCTCCTTTCAACTGTCTTTGATCCTTTGGGAATGTTAAACCCCGTGACAATTGAGGGGAAGCTATTTGTAAAGAAATTATGGGAACTGAAAACTACTTGGGATGGTGATCTGAGGATTAATTTGAAGAAAGAATATGATGAATTATTAAGCCAACTCAAAACCACTGATGAGATCAGAGTCCCTAGACCTTGCTTTAATGGAGGTAAATTTAGCTTGCATGTGTTTGTTGATGCCTCTCAGGTGGCTTATGGAGCCTGTGCATATGCTGTTAACAATAAACAGACAAGTCACTTGCTAATTAGAAAGTCTCGAGTAACCCCGAGCCCTCCGCTCACTATTCCTCGTCAAGAATTACTTGCTTTAACTGTAAGCACATTCCTAGCCATTCATTTGTTAGAGATGTTTGGGGATAAGATTTCAGATTGCACTGTTTGGAGTGATTCCAAGGTTGCTTTAAGTTGGGTGTTTTATGAAAAATCTAAAGGAGTGTTTGTAATTAACAGAGTAAAGGAAATCAAGGACTTGAAGTCCAATCATAACATCAGACTATTTTACGTTTGTACCAAGGAAAATCCTGCTGATTTAGTTACACGAGGTATTTCAATGTCTCTTTTGGGTAAGTCAGTTTTGTGGTTTCATGGTCCCACTTGGATCATTGACCAAAATCAATTTCCAGAACAAGAAGATGTAGTTTACAGAGAGTCTGTTAATGTAAATGAAATACTTGCAGAACCAAGTTTAAGAGTTCCCGATGATGATGTGATTACGTTTAATTGTTCAGAATTCTCTTCATTGAAACACGCATTAAGCATTGTAGGTAGGTTAATTCGGTTTGGGAGAAGAACATTTCCCGAAAAATTCCAGGAAAGTAATAATTTACTTGTGTTAATCAGGATTATACAACTTCAAGCTTTCCCAACACTGTATTATGCGTTGAACAATGGATTACAATACAGTTTGAGTGTTCCCTCTGAGTTGAGGAATCTTATCATACAGTTAGGTCTTTATGTAGATGAAAGTGGTGTCATTAGGTGTTGAGGGAGACTTCAAAACGCAGATTTATCAGAATTTGCTAAGCATCCAGTGTACATCGCCAGTCAACACCCCTTATGGCCGCTTATAGTGTTACATTACCACGTACTTAACCTACAGTGCAACACAAACACCTTAGTGATCATTCCGTAACAGCAGTTTTGGGCAGGAAAAATCCGTCAATCCGTGAGGAAGATTTGAAAGCATGTATTCTGTGCAAGAAATTACAGAATCAACCCCTAAGTTTATCAGGAATTCCCCCCTTACCACCAGAGCGAGTCAAGCATGAAGTACCGTTTGCCTGTGTTGGTGTAGACTATACTGGAAACATTAATGTATCTGAGAATGAAGCTGAAGATGAGAAGGTGTATGTCTTGGTATTTACATGTGCCACCTCGAGAGCAGTTGCCTTGTATGTGTGCAAATCCATGAATGTTAGAGAATTCATTCTTGTCTTTAGGCAATTCACGGCAAACACGGACTTCCAAGGCTTTTAATAAGTGATAATGCACCGAACTTCATTGCAGCCAGTAAGTTTTCAAAGAAAGTTAGTGAAGAGCCAGAAGTAAGGAATTACCTTACCGATAGTGACTTAGAGTGGAAATTCATTACTCCCAGACCCCCATGGATAGGAAGTTTTTATAAGAGACTGATTGAGGTAGTGAAAGGCTGTTTACAAAGGGCCTTGTTTAGAAAAAGGATTTAATTCAATAAACTCAGTACCATCGTTGCCGAAGCTGAAAACATCATCAATAACGGGCTCCTAACATACGTCAACGAAGATAATGCAGATGATGCACTCACTCCTGCGAAACTCTTGTAGGCAGAAATATTGTAATAGCTCCTCCTTTGAACAAACTCGTCGACTTACCTTACCATGAGAACGTCGATTTAAGGGAGAACTATGCTAAATTGTGTGAGATGATAAGGACGTATGAGAATTTGTGGCTACATGATTATCTGTCTTCTCATAGGGAAAGACACAGTAACATCGAGTTGTCAATCATCTGTCCTTTAAGAATAGGAGATTTAGTCCTGATAGTTAATGAGAACTGTAAGAGATTCAAGTACCCTTTAGGAATCATAGAGCAACTCCACACAGGACCTGATAATGTCATAAGGACAGTTGAGATTTGAACGGCAAGTGGAAATTTTACGAGACCACTGAATCAAGTCATTCCACTTGAATGTAATATAATAGAGACATCGTCAATGGACAATGAACAAGATGAAGAAGGTGAGGCCGAATCCTCGGACGTAGGAGATGACCTGGAGAGTGTCGCGAAAGATGAAACAACAGATGCCCCACCGTTACAGATGACGCATGATCGTCGGCCTATGAGAAGAGCTGCTGTTAAGAGCGAAGAACACAGGAAACAGTTGATTCGAAAGGGAGCTTTGTAAAGCTCTAGAAATGTCTTGTATGATTCTTCCCCTTCTTTTGTGGGGGAGGGTGTGAGAAATTCCTCTCACAACGATTTAACATAACATTTTTGTGTATGCATCTGTATAACCATAATCTCCCTCTTACCGTAAGGTTATTAGTATTGCGTGTTCATACAGGTTTTGACTGATTTATTATTGAGATCTGTCGTTTGTCGGGTAATCGGCAAACAGGCATATGTTATTGCGTTTGTATCTTTATTCATGAAACCGAAATTTGCATGTCTTCATATTTTGTAGAAATATGTTTTTTGTTGCATATTATGATAAGAGTTAAAGAACTACATCTTACGAGAGAATGACACTCTTACGTTATTGTTTGTTTCATGCATGACTATGGTTTTAGTATGTCGCATTTTACGTATGGTCAAACACCGTAAAATATGCTTACAGAATGTTAATAAATGTTTCGGTTTTAATGATAGGATTCATAAATGTACTTCTAGCGAATGTTCTGTACAGCGGGTGGTAATAGTTGAAGGTGTTACTAACTTGTTTACATCTCGCCAGAGAATCCATTAGTTGAGGTCAAAGGTTAGAAGACAACGAGGGCAGTGTTCGCCCTATGATTCACCTATTTCGCACTCCTCCATAGATGTATGGGCGTGATATTACCCATGATCATATTTGTCACACACCACCAACCAGCTAATTACATTTATGAAATGTGTTTAAAGTTACATACTGCAGGCTACTGTGTGTTTTGAGTTTATTTTTTATGTTAATCTTTGAATTTACTTCAAGGTTTTTGCATTAATGTAAATCTTGTAGGCAGTCTTACAAAATTTATAATTGTATAACTTGTCTCCTTTCCTCGTATAAAATCTGAATTCCCGACGAAGGAGACAGCTTTTGCTCAGGGCCTCAGGCTCAAACTTTGAGCTGATCTGTTATCAGGTGACGCGGTGGTTGTGTGTGTGTGTGTGTGTGTATAAGACTAGAAGGGGTGATTTACCCTTATTCTTTTAACTTTGTCGTAATTTTGTGAAAGTGCCATTGACTTATAAATCCCTTGAGTTTATCTTTGCATAATCACTAATTTATGTAAAATTTAATTTTTAGCTATTAAAGAAAGTTTGACTACAATTTAACAAGTGCGTTTCGATATCCTTCATTGATTTATGTTTTAGTTTTAATGCGTAGTTGGTAATTAAGAATTGATCTGATACTTACTTAACATCAAGGTGTTCATACTAGGAAGTTTGTGCAACTTATAGAAAACGAGACTACACACACACACACACACACACACACACACACACACACACACATATATATATATATATATATATATATATATATATATATATATATATATATATATATATATATATATATGTATATATATATATATATATATATATATATATATATATTTATATATATGTATATATATATATATATATATATATATATATATATATATATATATATGTATATATATAATATATGTATATATATATATATATATATATATATATATATATATATATATATATATATATATATATATAGAGAGAGAGAGAGAGAGAGAGAGAGAGAGAGAGAGAGAGAGAGAGAGAGAGAGAGAGAGAGAGAGAGAGAGAGAGAGGTTTCACCCCCGATGGAAAGAACTACAAATTAGCACAGATTCCAGAATAGGTCTGGGTCTATCTACCTCATCATAAAATGATTTGATATAAATTTCCGTTTATCTTACCTACTTACTTTGATGGCTGCTTTTCCAGTCCCATACAGCAGGAGAACCCCACTCTACAGGACCTCCACTGTCGTTTGAACTTCACGCCATGCTTTTGTAGTAATTTCGATAGACCAATGGCATAGATGCAGAATAAGATTGGACCAAGAACACTCCCCTCTGTTTAAGTGTTCATATGATGAATAAGAGTTTCCAATTTGTACACAGTAGTTTCTACCAACTAAATAATCTTTTAGGTATTCGAAGGCTTGATCGTCAACGACGATGGACCGTAGATCATTTAGTAGCAGTTCATGCACAACTCTATCAAAAGCAGCACTGAGATCGAGCAATATTAAAATACCACATTTATCTTCATGGATCATTTCCAGCATATCATTTACAACAGAGCAGATGGCTGTCTCTATAGAGTATACATTTCTGCAAGCAAATTGCGTTGTCAGGCAAAGCTACTATTACTTCTAAGTGACTGTCTAGTTCCTCAAGAATTACGTATTCTAGTACTTTTGAAACAAAGGATAGATTTGAAATAGGTCTATTTGAGCTCAATTCCTGGTAATCCACAGTACTTTTCAGAACTGGTGTGACTATAGCCATTTTCTCAGATTTAGGAAACTTACATTCATCAATGCTTGCATTTGCTATTCCCATTATTATTTCGGCTAGACTAGAAAAGTCTCTCTCTCTCCAATTACTTCAGATACTGGCATAGGATCGATTGTTCAGTTTTTTTTTCTTTGCTCTTTTGATAATTCTGGTGATGTAGTCTTCTGTTATATTGTTAAATATCATTAATTTTATCTATGTATCATTAATCTGATGTTGAGTATTTACAAATGACCCGGTTATATTTTCAACTCTGTTTTTAAAGAATACAAGAAAATTATTTGCTAGTTCCTGGTTACTGTATCCATCAGGTAGCTTATTTTCTTTTACATTTCCCATTATACCATTCAGGAGACGATATAACTTATTTATATCTGTTACTGCTTCGAGGATCTTTCTCTTATAGTATTCACTTTTTTTCCTTCTTAGTAGGTAGTTATATTGATGCGCAGCAATTTTGTATTCTACCCAAGTACCTTCAGTTTTTAACCTATTCCACTTTCTTTCTTTACGTCCTTTTTTCCATCTTTTTCACCAAAGTTTCTCCATCAAACCAAGGAGATTGGTCTTTTACAGTTATAGTCTTTTCCATCAGCGGGCACATGGTATCATACTCACTTTATTCTAAGTGGTCGTAAGACAGTTAACACACTTAGCTCCTAACAGACGTTGGTCATCATGATCACAGGGAATGTTGATAGCATCATTTATTTTCTTTGTAACTTCTTCAATAAATACAGCTGGAGAAAAATTTGATATATGTCTAAAGTTTATTTTCTTTACTAATGCATGTTTCTGTAGAGGTAGACTAAACGTAATAAGTTTGTGCACTGGGGAGAGAGTACATTTCTCTTCAACTTCGATATCAGATACAATATTATTCATGTCATCACTTTAAACTAAGTTCAACGTATGCCCAGTTAAAGTAGTTGTACAGTCGACATTATTCACTGGTCGATATGATTCTAATAACTCAATAAATGCCAAAGGAGGAGAAAAGAAGAAGAGCGAAGTAAACAAGTTGTTGTCGAGGCTACACCTCAAGTTTTCGCCGACATTTTAACTGAATGGAAATGAGGTGAGAGGTTTATGACCATGCTGTGATTTGTGGTATATATAGACAGTGAGGGAATCATCTTCCATAGACAAAATATAGTGCAAGGTTCCATACAGGCGTGCTATTGTTTAAGGTAACCCCCTAGCCATCCCTAACTGGGAACCTCTACGCATTTTCGAGCAATGGTGGAGCCTTTTTTTGAGAGATTTTGCTACTAAATTCGGCAAAATGATGTATCGTTCAACGGTACTTAAGAGAAAGGACTCTTTTGAGTTGAAGTTTTTTGCTTACCCATCTATGGAAATTGTGAGTGATATGATATTTTTGTGTATGAAATTGAATCCTAGTACTATAATAGGCGTGCAAATGATGAATAGGAATAGAGTTAGCGTAAAAGTGACACCGAAAGTGTTTTCTGACATTATGAATCAGTTCGAAGTCAAAGAAATTAGTTTTGTGAAATGTGGACAGGTAAAAATTGTTGATTTAAGTTCCTCTGTTACTTATGTCTATAAGGAATGCTACATTTGAACTTGAAGATGAAGTATTATGTTCAGTAGGCTATTATCAAAGTATGGAAAAGTAAAAGGAATGCGACGTAACAGATATGTTGAGGGACAATTAAAAGCGAAAATGAGATTAAAAGAAAACGTTCACTCATCTATCACAGTAATGGGGTACACACTAACTATGTTGTATAATGGACAACAGCGAACATGTTTTAGGTGCAAAGAAGTTGGACATGAGGCGAATGATTGTCCAATGGAAGGTACGAGAACTAGGTTTAGCTAGGAAGATTTCCCTGACATGGCCCCTTACCAGAAGAGGATTTCAATTAAACCAAAAACAAACAAGAATAGTGGGACTACGGCAACGGTATCTGACAAAGACGACCCTTTGGATAAAGAAACTATTATTCAGCCTGAGCCAGTTCTGGAAGAAGAGAATGTCGAAACAAATGAAAGTATTGACTATTCAAGGAAAGAACCTTTAGAGAAAGGATCAGAAAATGATGATGGAAAATGTTTGGCTAAAACTGCCCAGGAAATAATTGACGTAACCCAGGAACATGGATTATCATGGGAAATAGGAACCAGTGCAAAGAAAACTGCAACAATTCAGGCGGAAGTTCACCAGGTAATGTTGGAAAGTGACGAAATGTCATAAAATGAAGATATGGTTAGTGGAAACAAACTTAGCCACCAAGAAGACACGAGCGTGCGTCCCAGAGAATCGATTCCACAGGAGGAAAATTGGGGGTAACACCGACAAAGGAACAGGGAACTGGTATACGGAACAAGATGATGCTAATAAGCTGAAGATAACTTTAAAAAAGGACCAGACCCAGAAGATGGATGTGGATCAGGATTTCGTCATCGGATAACGATACAGAAAAATGTCCAAAGAAGCCTAAACCCTGTTAATTTTAGCCCATAAAAGAATTTATCTCTACTTTCTGTCAAATTCATTTCATCCACATTAGATTTAGTGGCAATTAATGCCAATGGACTTAATTGTATGAATAAGCCAATCAAATTAATAAGTTTAATGTTTTTGTACAAAATAGATATAATCTTTATTCAAGAACACAATATAAAAGCTGAAGGGAAACTTGAGTATATAGAAAAATTTTGTAAGGTACTGATAAATTATACACAATGCCTTAAAGGAGGACTTGTTATCATTATACGAAAATCATCTAATGTGGATGTCCTAAATGTAGAAAATGATATAAATGATCATTTAATGAGTGTTAATTGTGTTTGTTCAAATGTTCACATTCAGTTACTAAATGTCTATGCACCTGCTGAAAAAAAAAAAAAACCAGCTCTTTTGTAAAGATATTATGTATTTCTTGCGAAATAATATAAGTAACATTATATTGGATGGAGATTGGAACTCCATTACTAGTATGAGGGTTTTTTTCAATTTCAGATAGTTACCTTTTATCTAAATCTCTTGTGTGCCTTAAGAATAATTTGAAATTGAAAGACGCTTGGTTTCTCCTAAACCACCATGAAGAGTATACATATATTAGGGAAAACTATGGATCAAGGTTAGATAGATTTTATGTAAGAGATTTGCAAAGTCACGTATGTGATATTCGAAATATACCTGTAAGCTGGTCTGATCATTCCATAATCAAACTAACAATAAAATTGGAAAATGTTATATCATTAGTTAAAAGGGTATTGGAAACTCAATTGTAATATTTTGAATAACGATTTAGTTAAAGAAAATTTCATGACGGCTTGTACTGAGATTAGAAATAAGAAAGGCAAAGGGAAAGGCCCGTGCCAACAACAAGTGTTGGCTTTAATACCCCAACAACAACAACAAATTTTAAAATATTAAATGTTGGTAGGATTTTGCAAAAGAGAAACTAAAATCCTTTTCTGTAAGTTGTTCAAAGCAAATTAATCGGGAGAGATACGAATAACTTAATTCATTGAATTATCAGTTAAAAGAGGAAATAGGGAAATCGACCTTAAATGCTGAGAAAATGTCACTAGTGAATTTATTAAAATTGAGAATAAATAGTATTCAAGATGAAATATGTGGAGCGATAAAAATAAGAGCTAAAGTTGATGATAAATTGGAAGGAGAAAAAGTGTCAGCCTATCTGCTAGGGAAGAAAAAAAAAATACTAAAACTTTTCTGAATAAGGTTAGGAGAGAAGATGGGTAGCGAAATTGTTTATCCTAATGCAATTATTACGTACGTAAGAAACTATTTTGAAAACCTCTATAAAAAAGAAAAATGTAATAAACATAGTCAACAGTTACTCAATTTAATCAATAGTGTTATAGCTAAGAATGAAATTGATATATTAATAGCAGACATGACAGAGTCTGAAGTATATGCAGCCCTTCGTGGAATGAAAAATGGGAAAAGTCCAGGAATAGACGGTCTCCCAGTAGAATTTTATAAGACATTTTGGAAAGATATCAAGCAAGATTTTGTAATTCTATTGAAATTTGTGTTTAAAGATAAGACCGCTGTAAAATTAAATAAAGGAATAATTACTCTCACACCGAAAGGAGGAGACTTGGATCATATTACTAACTGGAGATCGATAACAATGTTAAATGTAGATTTTAAAGTCATAACTAAAATAATTACTAACAGATTTAAAAATGTAGTCAATTTAGTAATATCCTCTGAAGAGTTCAGCTGTCTTGAAAATAGGCCAATAATCAATTTCAACGTTTTTATGAGGGATATTATGGTTTTCGCAAATGAAAATAGCAAGGAGGCAGCTTTGATAAACTTAGAGAAATTTGGTTTCAGCAGTAGTTTTATCCAGTTAATACAAATGTTATATGAAGATGCTGAAAGTGTTATAAGCATAAACGGCAACCTCTGATCCTTTTTTCAATTAGGAAATCTGGGAGGCAGGGATGTCCATTATCCATGATTTTATTTATTGTTTACCAAGAACTTTTCTACAGAATGATAAAAAGACAGCTTTCAGAGGCTTCGTTAGAATTATCAAATCAACTGAATGTGCCTGTTTTTTGGTTATGCTGATGATACAGTTATTATTGTAACTCGTGACGAAGGTCTTATAGAATGTATAAATGTAATTAACGAATATGAAAAAGCGTCTACTGCCATTTTGAACAAAGGAAAGACTTCCATTCTAGGTATAGGGTGTTGGAAAAACCGAACAGTATGGCCCATTAATGGCTACTAGTTTCTTCCGAATTCATATAAAATATTAGGAGTTCACCATACTAATAGCTATCAGAAAAGTGTTGAGTTGAACTGGTCTTCTTTGGATGATAAGATTACCAAAATGGTTGGTATTTTTCAAAATAGGCGATTGACAATATTTCAAAAGTCAATTGTAATAAATTGCAAGATTTTAGCAAAAACATGGTATATATCTAATGTTTATCCAATACCAAATTCAGCGATGTTTGTATAAATACATGTGGAATATCAGTTATGAACCAATTGCAAGAAAAACTGTTTTTAGATAAATTAAAAGGGGGAGTTGGAATATTTAATATTTTGTGCAAATCAAAAGCTATGATGTTCCATACATTTCTGGAAAATTGTATGAATAGATATTTTGGTTATGAAATGCTTTATTTTTTTTTTCTGTAAAATTCAGGCAACTTTTTAATTGAAACCGAAGTTGAAAAGAAAGATTTCACTATTTTTATCCCTGTATATTATAGCATGATGATTGATACTCATAGAAAATTCTATCGCTTAAAAAATGTGTCAAATGAAGAAAGTTATTGGTTGCTTATGAATTGTAAAGATTACAAACCCAAGATAGAGCTACTGTATCCCCTTTTCAATTGGACTAGGATTTGGAAGCATGTAAACAACAAGTATATTGATAAAAACAGCACATGAAATACTGAATACAAATGACAGGTTGTACATCATGAATATAACAAATGAAGATAAATGTCTATTTTGTGGTGATGTAGAAAATAACAAATGCATTTTAATCATTTTTGTCCATCACTGAAGCAAATAATATATTGGTTTAAGAGACTTTTAAAAAAGAAAATGTTGCAAGATCAAGACAAATAGTCTGCTTAAGACTTTGAAATTAGACTTTTTTTTTTTTTTTTTTTTTTTTTTTTTTTTTTTTTTTTTTTTTTTTTTTTTTAGCAGGAGTGTGGTATGGACGATTTTAAGGATTGTTAACGGATGACACAAATTTAGTTATATTCATAAGAAATAGTATGTTAAAAACCAAAATTTTAATTAGAAATACTTTGAAAAAAAGAGTTAAATAATATATTTACAAAAGACTACATTCATGATAATTAAATATGTAACAATTGTATTATAAGTTCAGAACGTTTGTACCATAACATTTATTATATACTATATAATTTTTATTAATTGATTTAATTTGTATTGATTTGATGTACAATTTTGTAAAGCAATGTAAGTTCATAACTGTATTTTGTATAGCATAATTACGTATATAATGTAAAATGATAAAATGTAATTGTAATTTTATAATAAAAGATAAAAAAATGCCAAAGCGCTAGAATTTGATGCGTCATCCATCCAAAAATTGAAGTCTCCACAGATAACTAATTCGTTTTTCTCCATGATAATCATCTCAACGAGAGCACCAAATTCTTCAAAAAAGATACTAGTATTTGTTCTAGGAGGTTTGTAGACTGTTACAAAGGATATTTTTGTTTTTTGTTTTTGGCGTAAAGTTTATTTCTATATATTCAAAGCTTGTTACACTAATTTTTTTTTTCAACATTTTGAGATTTGAGTAACTTTTATGAATATAAGTGTCCGAATCCCCCACCAGACCTACCTTCTCTCGGTATGTGAAAGAGAAGGCATGTGTGTGTGTGTGTGTGTGTGTGTGTGTGTGTGTGTGTGTGTGTGTGTGTGTGTGTGTAGGGGGGGGGGGTGGTGTTGTCATTCCAGTGGTCTTTGCCTTTTCCAAGTTATTTAACCATGTTTCAGATAATGCTAGTATATCTAAATATTTCTCGTTTATCAATTCTTGAATTTGAAGAGTCTTGTTACCTACAGATTGTATCTTTACATAGCCACAGTTTATGACATCCTTAGTAACCATGATCAGTATTTTCTGCTAGTCTTTTCAAATCCAAATCATAAGCTTTGCAGTCTCTAGAATTTACTATGTGGTGACTTGGTTTGTTTAACTTTGTGCAGTTTATATACTTTGACACATGCGAATTACACTCCTTGGTGGAATGATATCCTGAACATTTCTCTCAGACTTTATCATCATTCTTAGACTTGCAATCTTTTTCAAGATGTCCAAACCCCTGACAGTGATAGCAGGTGATCACGTGGCACCTATCACGTATGTTATAGATACCCCATCGTAACGAAACTTTGTCCCCATTATCATGAATAGCCCTCCGAACTTCAGGATCACATTTCAGCACATAGTGGGTGGTCCCCCACGAGGCATTTTTCAAAAGGACTACACTTCTTTTCTATATTTTGTATTTGGTCCAGGCAGCGATTTCTTTGAATTAAAGCATTTACTACATCTTCATATCATTGTTTTGGGTTTTAGTTTTCCGATTTTTCTCGTTTCAGTGTCAGCCACCAATGTCTGAATTTTGTTTGCCGCCTCTCCTCTGATCATATTGTTTGTAAAGTTTACAACAGCATTTCCATTCGTAGTTGACCTCGTGATAAGTATAGGAATGTCTTTAAGTGCTTGTTCAACCTCGCGTTTTCTTTCAGTAATTTTAGTTGTTATATTAGTTGATTTAATCATCAGCAGATTATTTTCCTTGACTTTGTCAGCAAATGTCGGTTTCTCCGGTTTTGGGTCTATCAATGTTTGCAGTGTTGCTTTAATTGATTCCTTATTCATGGCAATAATGTCAACTTTCTCAGTGAGATCGGTAGTCTGGGTGGAATTTGCTGCGTCTGCGCCAAGGTCCGCAAGTTTGTTTTCCAAATCATCTATTTTCGCATCTTGTTCATTCAGGGCCAGATCTCTCTCGTTCACTTCTTCCTTTAATTTTGATGTTACTAAATTGTCTTGTCTGGCTTCACGTACGCAGTGTGGGCATAACCAGTTTAAGTTATTCCGTTCATTATCAGTGATGCTTATCACTATATGCACACATTTCTTATGGTAGAGTCTATTACATTCACATCCTATCCATTCTTTCCGTTCTCCCTCCATGTTTTTACATATGAGGCAGAAATAGTTAGGAACAGACATAGTGTACTGTTTCTTATCACATAGGTTTCCCCATAAAATTAATTTATTTCTTTTCAATGATATTCTAAGCGAGAAACAGAAAGCTAAAACACGACACAGGGCGAGTTTTTAACGGAGCTCCGCACAACACGTCCACACTATTCTGTTAAGTGAAATTGGCAAAGATTCTTCATAATAGGAGTGAAGCTGCGAGATACATAGCCTAGGTAAAAGCACACCCGAGTTTAAGAAATATCTCTGTCAGGACTTATATAAAATCAGAGATAACCTAGCATAGACGCCACGAGACTCACATTGGCCAATGAAAGCACACACTAGGTCAGAGATCTCGGTATTGTGTGTGTTTGTGTTCAGATTGCCTTGTCTTGTGCAATACACGGTCTCTTGCGTTGGTAGCCCATTGTTAGGATCTTAAAATCGTTACAGGTTCCAATAATAATAAAAAATGTTTCCAACAACAACCGACTAAATATGGGAAATTAATATATAAAGAAACTCACGAAAAAAAAAAAAAAAACACAACACGTTTATTCACAAACTTATATAATGAAAATTAATGTTACTTCTTCGGTTACTTTAACTGACAAATCAAATCTATCAAATATCAACAGAAAAGAGGAACAGACAGTAATGTAGAAATACTTAAGGAATAGTTTTCTGGAGCTGCTGAGATGATACTTGTACGGAGACTTAAGGCTTGAGGATGTTGCAGAAGGGCGGCTGAGCTTCAGATGAAACTGGCACCATGACTGGATTCGAAGACGTCACAAAAAGGATGGCATCAAGAAGGGACATCAGAGGTCTTCTTCCAAGAATTCGATGAGAGTGTTCAACTAAGGAAGGCTGCAGGCAGTGTTTGTGTCGAATGTTCGACTCAACAGGATCAGTTCTGCTGTTAGTAGTCGTCTGATGACGTCACATGAAAGGACTCCATTATTTTATTTCTTGTTCTTTGATTTCCAATATATTTAATATTTGAAATATATATTTATTTCATTATTGGAGTTTGTTATTATTGTAATAATATAAGGATGTTCTTATTTCATTAAAATTATCAAGTTTCCTTGAAAACATGTTCTTTTGTTGGAAGTTGTCTTCGGACTTCGGAGTTCTGATTCGACTTCAACATTAATTGTATAGAGAATAACTGATTATTGAAGATATTAATAATCCAGTTATTGTATCATTATATTGTTATTAATTATCATTTTCCATCTAGAAATGTCCCCCCTGTTAACTACCTTACGTCCAAGTATTTATTTCATAATTGTATTAAACATACGAACATTGGCTTAAGGGTTAAGGTATGGGAGAAATCCCGACAATTTTGTTGTCTTATTACAAACGTGCTCGAGAGAACATCTCGACTTATTTGGCACCTGTTGTCGCCGGGTTTTTAGCAGTGAATACACTCCGAGTTTATTATATTGTCGTTAGGGGATAGATGAGTATATGTGAGGGGCCTGTTGATATAGTCATCTATTCCAGTTGATAGCAAGCATAGTGTCCTCATCTGAGGATAGTTACATACCTCTAGTTGTGATGGCTTACATGCTCTAGAGGCCATTTATTTATTTCACAGCAGTGTGTTTTACGCTATATGGTACGGTATTGTTGCCGAGCATTCAATATCATGTATGGTCGTTTGATCTTGTGTTAGGTTAAACTAACTCACATTCTATGTCTTAGTAATGCATAGTTCATGTTAGTAGTCTAATAGGTTAGGCCTAGGAGTGTGGTTGTTAGACTAATACCCGTGCGACTATTATCGGCCCTAAGGGGGGCCACGGTGGGTTACCATCTATATTTTCATTTGCTGACCCATTGCAGTTCTTATATAAGACTAATATGTGAATTAAGTATATATTTATAGTATCAAGCTAATCAACCTTTCATTTTCAAAGTAACCTACAATTAATTCTCCATTTTATTACTCTGTTATGTATTGCTTTGATTTTCCCTTTGAGGACTGTAATGGGTGGGATTTCTTTCTATTTTGTCAATATGTAATGTATGCCAAATTTATATAAGTTTGATTTGCATGATGCTTTGTGGTATGTTTTGTTGTTTCAGGAGCGATTACTTAACTGGGTTTTTTCCTGAAGGATAATTGCGGATATATTTACTCCCATTATGAATTATTCGATTGATCTTCTCAGCATTGTGAGGTATGTGAAAGAGACACTTGTTGATTTGCCTCACCCCCATTTACTAGTTGCCTTATGGAAATGTTATACTCCATCTTATCCGAGTAACATTAATTCTTTTTATTTTATTGTGTAGTTGAATTATCCAACTTTCCTCCACAGTGTTGGTTACTTCTCATCACTAGCAGGGTGCTTCAATTTGTCTCTTCTTCTTGGCCATAACAGGATTTTGGAGATAAGCTTTTATTGTCTGAAGGTAAGGCTAGAATCTGGCTTTATCAGACTTCTGGTCTTCTCTGTTTCTTATCTCGTTAGGACTTGGATCTCTTCTGCTTCGGACATAGTTCCTCTCTTATCTTATGTCCTGTCCTATCTCTCTTGGACAATCTCTTCTTGAAGTTTATATACCCATGTATGGGAGGAGTTAATCACAGTGGACAGTGGTCATTTCCAGAGAGGGCGTTCTTTTTAACAATTTTGCGTCTCTATTGGCTTCCTCAGAAACGCCCACTTTGATCACGCCATGGAAGCTCCTAGAAGAAATTTCTGATGCAATCTGGACCACGTGTTAAGTCGTAACAAAAGGGCAGCAAGTGTCCTTCCATGAGGACATATTTCATATCCATAGATTTCCCTCAGGCTCGGTTTCTCAAAATATGCTGACTCCACTAATTAAGACAATGATATCTTAGTCAAAACAGGACAGTCCCCTTATCGTGACAGGCACTCTCGTCGAGATTCGGTTTACTTTAAAAATGCTGATTACAGTGAAGTGATGACAGGTTCGACCAAACAATGCTATAGTCGGATCTCGCCTCGCCTCGCTGCTCACATTTTGGGAATAGATATTTTCGTCTTTTATAACATATCCTTTAAAAGTATTTTATCCACCCATGACACCCATAAGCAAATGTTACTTTAATTTACTTTGAATGAGGGAAGGTCTTGGTAGCGCTAAAGTCCTTTAAATATACTCGGAGAGGTCGGCTCATCAATAAGCTACTTGCATGTGGGCGGAGCTTTAGTGACGTCAATTTTCGGAGACGGTGGCCGAGGTTTGACTTGACTAGAGGTATATAGCATTACTTAATCTCTGTTACGTTTATCAACTTAGATCAACTATGCCTCCCGTTTGTGCTGTATTTGGATGTCATATTAATAGCAAAAAGACCATTAGATTGATATTCGATATTTTAGTTTCCCAAAAGAAGAAGAAATGAAGCAAACAAGCAGACGATGTTAACTGGATGCATGCTCTATATATTTTAGTCCATTCTAAAGCAGAGGACAATGCTGAGGACATGAAGTAACGACTTCGTGGAATTAAAAAACCTAAAAATCAATGTGCACTGAATGATGAGTTACAAGTTGAGCAATATGCCTAAAAACTGCATTATACATTTCTTCCCTTCGACTCTACTTTCCTAAAATATTTTATCATCTATAGCACCTAGATTATGAAAAGGAAATTGTATTGGAATATCCAATTAAACTTCTCTGCTGTTGTCTTTAAGGGGGCACTAAACCAAAAGTAGAAAAAAACTATAGAAAAGTGTATTTGATATTTGGAAACTTTCGTGGATTATGTTAAATACGATTCCAAATATTGTGTCGGCGTAATATAATGAAATAACAACACTGTGTTGTCATATATAAAAACGTAAAAAAAGTTATAAAAATATTCAAATAGGTTTATTATTGGTGCAAGGGCCACGAAATTTTTCATGGATATACTTAAACCTAATGAAAATATCAGTACATTTTCGTTTTTCTGGTATTTCCAAAATATTATGAAATGTTATGCTTACAAGATGGCTGCCCAAAATGATGTCATGGAAATCTAGGATTTCTTAAAATTTGATTCCAAACGACACGGTCAAGTTTCAGTTTACAAAAAAAAAAAAAAAAAAAAAAAAAAGAAAAAGGAAAGAAAAAAAAATATATCTACGACTAAATTCAACATTCATGAGAAGTTTCAAGTAAATATGTGAAAAATTATTTTTTCTTTTTAATAATTTTAGTACAAAGAACTAGTTTTTGGCTAAAGAGGTTTAAAGTTTGGAAATACTTGTAACATAATTATTTCTTTCTTGAAACTTTTAATTTCCAGGCATAAAACTCTTCAATGTATAATGATACCTATATTTGCTTCGTGTTTTGGAAGGTTCTCTAAAACCCCAGTATTAGATTTTATTTTTTTTATTCCTGAGGACAAAGGAAGGTGGAGCTAGCTGTGAGAGCGAGAGTCGTCGCCCTGTTGCGTTTGTATGCGTCCAAGAGTTGCCTGAAAGCAAGGTTCGTCCCCCTGAATTTTTATCTAGTTGATAACTCTGGCGTCGCCGTTAGGCTAACCACCAAGCTTCCACACCTCTGACTAGAATAATTGCTAAGTTCATATATAGGTGCCCCAGGGCTGCATAGCAACAGAAGAGAAACAGCCGTCCCGTGAAAGAGCTAAAATTTCCCTCTCTCTCTCTAGTGCCTTTAGCGTGTCCTCTCCACAGTGATTTTGTGCCCAGCATATATCATGTAAAAATTTCCAGAACATTTGAATTTATGGTGTTGTGGTGAGTGTTGGTATTCTGTAAATTTTGTAACTGGCCCTGTGCTAGTAAGAAATGTGAAGTATATTTGTAACGTCACCTGGTTAACTTTGCGTGAGCTAAATACGTAAGTTTATCAGTTAGGTTGATGTGTTCACGACCCGGACAGTAAAATGAATAATATTCATGAAAAAAAAGTTATTGAGCTACAGGAGAGATTTTGTGCTTAAAGGAAAGTTTAACTAATGCCCCATCTTATGCTATGAGTTTCATATCTGTAGATATTATATTTTGGGTTTTACAGCCGTTTTTAAAATCCAAAATTCTCTGTCCGGGTCGAGACCGCGTGGTCACGACCCGGATGGGGTTGTGGTCTCAACCCGGACGGATGTTTTGGTCCACCAAAAACACACTTAAACCAATGTTTTATATTTTTTCTTAGTAAAAACATCCAGAACATGACACTGAAAGGTGGAATAAAACAATTGGTAGCAAAATCTGAATGTAATACAAAAATATATATATTAAACAAAAATGGGAAACTGAATGACTTAAAACTAATGCATGTTAAAGTGAATGACTTAAAACTAATGCATGTTAAAGTGAATGACTTAAAACTAATGAATCTTAAAGTGAATGACTTAAAACTAATGCATTTTAAAGTGAATGACTTAAAACTAATGCATGTTAAAGTCCCTCAAGGGAGGGAGGACCTTGATGCGGTCGACACTGTCGACATCCCCGATGGCTGGGAAGTGGAAGGTGTCCTTCAGCAAGGGCGACCTTATCCAGAGGAAGTCCAACTGCAGCTGCTGCCCGTCTTCCTCCAGGGAAATGACCTTGCCCACAAAGTGGACAAGCTCCTCAGACCTCTTCCCCTGGAAGAGAAGCTGGCTCAGGACAAAGTCACCCACCTGGGGGAAAAAATGAAAAAAAAGAATGAATAGCCTAGCCTATGGAATGAATGAATAAGGAATATGGCTTTAAAACCAAGCCATTCAGCTCGGCTACTAAATTTGACAATTAGATAGAAATTTTCTTCTAGACTTAGGCTAGGCTACTTATGCAATAGATGAACATAATCTAGGCTAGGATAGCCTAGGCTACAGATTTTGAAATATGAAAAAAAAGAATGAATAGCCTAGCCTATGGAATGAATGAATAAGGGATTTGGCTTTAAAACCAAGCCATTCAGCTCGGATACTAAATTTGACAATTAAATAGAAATTTTCTTCTAGACTTAGCCTACTTATGCAATAGATGAACATAATCTAGCCTAGGCTAGGCTACAGATTTTGAAATATTAAAAAAAAGTCCCTCACCTCTGGCTTCTTCTGGACGAATGGATAGGAGGCAGCATCAAACTCGAGCTCTTCTGCAATCTCATCTGAATATTCAGATGAGTCGTCACAGAGTGCAGGATTGTCGATAGCCTCCTCATCACTGCTGCTCGCCTCAACTGGCTCAGACCTCCTCCTCTTAGCCGCCTGTCGTGCCTCCTGCCCTCTCTTCTTCTCCTGCAACCTCCGCTTCTTCTCCTCTCTGGCTGCTTTCTTCTCCTCCTTGTCCCGCAGCTGGCTAAGAGCCTCCTCATCCTCAGTCAGGATGCAGGCGTGGATCTTCTTGTGCCCTCTAGCAGCAGGGCGGGGACGAGCCTTCGGGTAGGGCTGCACAGCTTCGGGAGTGACGTCGGGAATTGGAGGAGATGAAGGTGTTGGAGTTGGAGTCTGCCGAGGTTGGAGTGCTGCTTCAGGAGTGTTAGCCCTAGACGCTGAAGCAGAGAAGGCTGGTGACATCCTACCTATTCCAGATGGTCCAGGCTGAGGTTGGTCAGGCTCCGATGGAACTGGTGTCAAGGGTGCGGCAACAGTTTGTGGCAAATCATCATCATCATCAGGAGGGGCCTGCTCTGTGACTTCTGCCCCAGCAAACGCATCATCTGGAAAGATGTTGCGGTTGACGGGAAAGATGCCAGTAGCGCGAAACCCATTGGTGATGTTGGTGATATTACAAACGTTGTCCCAGGCCTTGCACGCCATCTCTGGCAACATATGTTCCGTGATGGGCATGTGAGGGTTTGAAAGTTTAAAATCGTCCTGAATGGATCGCAGGACAGACTTGAAGGGGCCAAAGACACTTACATCTAATGGCTGGAGTTTGGCTGTAGTATGAGGTGGCAGCGTGACAATTACGATGCCATGCTGTATCGTATACTCAACCACATGAATACTCATGTGACACTCGGCATTGTCCATTATCAGCAGTATCTTATTCTCCACTGAAGAATAAGACACTTTATGGAGATGCTCGAGTGTCTGCACGAAACGCTCATGGTCCATCCAACCGTTAGCCTGCAAGAGCACAGTGGTTCCAGGAGTAGTCCCTCTCAGAAAATCAGCATTCATCTTCTTTCGTGCAATGATAAACCCTGGAGGGAAACCATGCCCTGCAGCATTAACAATCCCCACGAAAGTCATATGATTGCCTCTCTCCCGAGCAACCTGCGAAGCAACAGGACGACCTCTCTCGCAAACAACCTTACATGGCTTCATCACAGTGGACAAGCCACTCTCATCCAAGTTGAAGATCCTGGCTGGCATGAAACTGTGTCGCTCGACAGCTTCCACGTAAGCCTTGAAGAAGACTTCAACGTTTACGCGGTTGAAAGCCATCGCGCGCGAAAGCGACATGCCCTCCGAAGCCTTCAATACAAGCCTTGGATGACGGAACATATACCCGTAATACCAGTCACGGGTGGCCATACCTTCCCTCTTCCAGGCATCAGGAATAGACGGGCTGCCAACAGCCTCTGCATACTTCAGGATCATCCTCCTGAAAGCTCTCGTTGGCAGGCCGTAGAACATCCGCGCGATCTCGATAGAGTATTCCTCGATCAAGCGTTCCTGCGCATCGGTGAAAACCCTTTTGACGTTCTGATGCTTAGGCACAAACGTCCTCCCATCACTCTCCTTGATGGACCGAGTGAAAGCATCCTGAAAAAAATAAAACAAAGGTAAAGTGGGGAGCATAGGCCCGATAGGGTAGGCTAGCCTAAATGAAAAGTAGCCTAAAGTTCTTAGCCTACACATAGAATTTAAAAGGTTGCACGCAGTGCGGATGCTACAACCAGTCTCTAGGTGGTGGTAAAATGCCTTCTCTATGTTGGTCCTATCCGCGGTTAGGATGTTCCTTGGCTGGTAGTTGCGAGGCATGGCTGGGAGTCACGAAGGATCTGAAAGAGATAAATGGCATTAGAGACATAGGCTAGGCTAATGAATATTGTCTATAAGTTCATAATGAGAAAATATTTTGACCTTTTCAAAAACCCATAATTTGTTAGTTTAGACAATCAATAACTTTATACGAGGTAATAAACAGTATTGATATTTGTTCCATGTTAAAATTCTATTGCCTGACCAATTAATAAATTTTAGAAAAATAAAAATTCTCCGTGTTCTCAACCCTGACAAACCTGTCCGAGTCGAGAACACGGACCTTGCACTTTTTAATAATTTTTAAAAATTAAAAAATTAGCCTAGGTTAAATATTTCAATTTGGAAGACTAAACACTATTGGGGGGCACATATTAATTCTAAAAAAAATTAATTTGCACAAAAAAAATAGCTCAAAACTGACTCTATGTTTGACTTTGGCAATCACCCATATTTAATTATTCTAAACCATCAATAATTTTATAAGAGTTAATATATAGTATTAATATTGGTTTTAGGTTAAAATGAGAGTGATTGACAGAGTCATTTAAAAAAAAAATTTATTGCTTCTTATACCTCCGTGTTCTCGACCCGGACAAACCTGTCCGAGTCGAAAACACGGACCTTGCTTTTTAAAAAAAATATTAAAAATTAAAAAATTGGCCTAGGTTAAATATTTCAATTTGGAAGACTAAACACTATTGGGGGGCACATATTAATTCTAAAAAAAATTAATTTGCACAAAAAAAAAAAAATAGCTCAAAACTGACTCTATGTTTGACTTTGGCAATCACCCATATTTAATTATTTTAAACCATCAATAATTTTATAAGAGTTAATATATAGTATTAATATTGGTGTTAGGTTAAAATGAGAGTGATTGACAGAGTCATTTAAAAAAAAAAAATTATTGCTTCTTATACCTCCGTGTTCTCGACTCGGACAGCACGTGCACATTGTTCGAGTCGAGACCACACACATAGTTTTTTTAAAAATTTGTAAAAAATATAAACAATTGGCCTAGGTTAAATATTTCAATTTGGAAAAGTAAACTCTAATGGGGGCACATATTAATGCTAAAAATAATTCACTTCCATCAATAAAGCACTTCGAAAAATCACTCGATATTTAGCCGTGGCAAACACCCATTTCCAGCCTTTTCCATGGCTTTATCTCACATATGGTACATTATAGTTGTAAGAACTATGCAATCATTCACTTTTTAAGTGTTTTTTCCAGTACACTTAATTTGCATGAACCGTCAAAAATTGTCCGAGTCGAGAACACACCATAAAATTATTTAGCGGGCACCCCAAACCACTCCATTGTTGTTTAGGCACTCCGTATTATCACTGATTTTATGCCAATATGGCTATATTACATAACAAAACTTATCACAACTTAATCATGCCTTATTCGTGGTCATGGCACAATATATCCTGATGCCGAAAATTAAGATCGCGACCCCTTAAAATTGAAATTCTTACCTTGTTTACAAGCGGAGCGTTGGCGGGCAGGTTTGCAAATGGCGTCTAGTTAGGACCGCCCTCCCTCATACGTCATAGATCTGACGTCATCCTAGGCTCGATCGTTCATTGGTTATTAAGACTGTCCGAGTCTTTAATAAATGTCAAGACTAATTAATTGTGGAAAATTTAATTTAAAGTGAAAAGGGTGATTGCATAATTTTCATAAATATTTATTTCTTAGCCTGAGGCTTTTATGTAGATTTAATATTTTGAGACAAGTGATTATATAATTTTCAGAGAATAACCTTTTTTATTTTAATCTAAGTTTTGTTCAGACTTTAATATTTCGAGTGATTTATTTTTTTATGTATTTTTTTTCAAAGTCTTGTAATTTATGTAGAATATATTTATTTTTGTAAAGAGGGTATTATTCTAATCACTAGTGTTTAATTCAGTTTTCGCTCGTACCCCTGTTTAAGAATTGTAGTAAGTGATGGTTTTGAATAATTCTTGATAATAATTACCCAGTGTTGTTTTGAGTGTACTTAAGAGACCTTTGAATATTCAATGTTTTTATATATTGCTGTCTGGGAGTTATACATCTGTCTCAGAGCTCGGGGTTTAATATTTTCAAGTGTAACAGATTTAATGTAAAAACAAACAGGCGAGTTTGGAACTTGATAGGGTTGTGTAGCTTACCATCTGTAATATATATAATATTATATTCTGGTTCCCAGACCACGGGACCATAGTATAATAATGTAAACACATTCATATTTCTATATATAACACCATATATATATATATATATATATATATATATATATATATATATATATATATATATATATATATATATATATTATGACGGGACTTGAGTGAATCTTACCTGGTGGCTAGGTGTGGGGATGTTGCTGGTCTGTAATCACTCAGTTATCCTTCATAAATTTAAAATATCACCACCAACAAAGATATCATTCTTTTTGTCTGCTTCGCTTATTGTTTATTTTCACCTCTATTTTAAACCACCTCTATTTGAACCACTTTTAATTATCTCTCCAATCCAGCAAGATCTTAATGAAGCACTAAAGACAATTGTTAATTTAATACCTAAATGAATAAACTTAAATTCCAATATAATTACCTTCTCACGTAATATCACAAAAACTTAATTATGATAAGCAAAAGAAAAAGATATTCTCAATACTGCACTGAATAGTTCTCTAGAGAAAAATACAAATTAAATGTGTAACGAAGACTAAGGAATGCAAATATCTGTATGACTAAGTTAAGGGAAAGAAGCCAAGGATAATATAGAATAGTTAACATAACTGATAATAGATAGCTTCCAGTCAATCACCCTTTCCCCTCCTATCTAGGATTCAGGTTACACAAAGTAACGCACTTCCTAGGAAAGATACTCGTCAGACTAGACAGAGTCCTAGTTGCCTTCATAAAATTAGCAGACACAGTCATGCAATATTTAAGCCTAAGAAAGGTTCAGGCAACAATGTTCCTGGACAAGAGGCTGGGGTGGGCAGCACCCAAGGTGGCTGGTCTATGAACATCCGAAGAAATGATCCGGTCCCCGGAACATCGTGGATGAAACATAAATTTCAGATTCCCAAAACGAGAACTGGGAGGAACCCTGTTCTCTCTCCGGTTCGCAATAAAGGTAGGCCCTGTGCTAAGAGCACGGCTGCAAGATGCGCTGGGAACCTGGAGAAAACAAGCATCAAACGCTCGAAGAGGCCTAAAAAGACCGATAGCGGTCCTTCCTTAATCGCTTCCCTAACAAAGGTCAAAGCCCGAAAATCCCAAGACCATGTTGGTCCAGTCATGAGTAGGGAAACTCTCTCCAAGCGGATCAGATTGTCTACAGCTGATCTGGGACTCCGAAGCGATAACGAGACGCTGCAATCGACGATGCTAAGAAACGTCTCACACAGTTTAAGTGTAGTTAGCCATCCCTTACCTAAAGGGATGGCACCTGTCAGCAGTTCACATACAACCAATCCGCAATGTGATAGTGGATGATCTACTCAGGCTCAGGCTGATAGAGTTAGAATGGTCCAAGGACGCAGACCTATTCTCTCCCAGATGGGAACAAGTCCCTGAACTGCAATCCGACTTCTTCATTACGAGCGCTGTCAAGGAACTACCTTGATATGTAGCCCCATACGAGGATCCTCTAATTTAAATGATAAACATCATGTCTCTGAAATGGAAGGGATAGACTTAGGATTTCCAGTTCATCCTTCTTTATCCATTTTCATAACCAGGGTTTGGCGGCCAACACAGTAACTACGTGCAAGTCAGCCTTGACTAGACCTCTTCTATATGCCTTTCAAGTAGACTTGGCGAACGAGATCTTTAATAAGATCCCGAAGGCATGTGCGAGGCTTAGGCCTGCTGCACCACCAAAGCCCATCTCTTGGTCTTTGGACAACGTCCTACATTATGCCTCATCCTTGAACAATGAAGATTGTTCGCTTAAGGATCTAACCCAAAAGGTTATTTTTCTGTTCGCTATAGCCTCAGGGGTTAGAGTTAGTGAAATAGTGGCCCTTTCTAGGGATGAGGGCCACATTCAGTTCTCAGATAACAGGAGAACTGAAACTCTTCCCTGATCCATCCTTTCTCGCTAATAATGAGCTACCCACTAAAAGGTGGGGTCCCTGGAGAATCTGCCCTCTGAAGGAAGATGTCTCTCTATGTCCGGTAGAGTGTCTAAAGGTCTATCTTCGTAGAACTTCAGACTTCAGGGGAAGACAGCCCTTTAAAGGAGAAACCTCTGGATCAAATTTATCCCTAAAACAACTGAGGGCGAAGCTCACCTACTTTATTAGTAGAGCAGATCCTGACAGTACTCCCGCAAGTCATGATCTGAGAAAGATTGCTTCATCACTGAACTTCTTTCAGTACATGGACTTTGAGCGTCTTCGTTCATACACTGGATGGAAATCATCCAGAGTGTTTTACAAACACTATGAGAAACAGGTACATGAACTGAAACACTATGTAGTGGCGGCAGGTAGCGTATTAAAACCTGCCCCCTAATTACTGTTATAGACAGTCAATGGTTTGGACTTCAAATGTCCTCGCACATAGACTGGGTGAGAATCATCCACAGTGTTCTACAAACACTATGCTAAGCAAGTCCATGATCTGAAGCAGTATGTGGTGACGTCGGGTAGAATACTTAACCCGCCGTCTAATTCTATGATGAACAGCTAATTGACTGGGACTGTCAATTAAAGGGAGAAGAGGTCATCCCTCTTAGGGTGTGACCTCCTTTGATCAAGTGTTACCACGGTGACACTAGCTCTGTTCAAAATCCCAGGTGTGGAATTATACAGATGGCACTAGTACCGGTGTACGTAGTACACAGTGCCGATAAAAGTAACCAGTACAGGAATTATGAAGAGAATTTGTTTTTAATTCTCTTCAATCTGAGAGCGGCACTCATCATTTCTTGCTTTCTAAGAAAGAAAGATAATCTCTGTATAGGTTACATGTATAGTTCCGTTATCTTACTACATTCGTTTTACTTACTAGTAAACGTCTATTAGAATGTAATTGCGTCCTAACTCGCCCGACAATTGCATGTTTATAGTCCAGAGTATGTACTTTTATATATTTGTATGCTCACAAACAATGGAATTAAGAAACAGTGATAAGTATTTGGTAATTTTCACAAACTACGAGACGGTTTGTTCATCTGGTGTATTCTTATGTTTGTCCATACAATGTATGCTTACCTTGGGACCCCCCTTTCTACCGTCTAGAATGACTCTTCCCTGTAGGGGTCAGGAAGCACTAACATTGGAGATGATTAGTGATAATGACGGATAACGGTAACGTCATTTGTCTCGATTGATCCAAATGATCATAGAAAGGTTGTCCCAAGGTTTAGGCACTGATGAAAATCCACATATACATTAATGCTCTGGTATACTTCCATCAGGACGACATGGCTTGAGCCCAAAACACGGATATTGAGCGAAGCGAAAAATCTATTTTTGGGTGAGATCGCCATGTCGTCCTGAAGGACCCACCCTTCTTTCTTAAAAGAAAAGATCTTCACAGTTCCCTCCCTGACATACTGTATCTGTAGCACCCTGCTCAATGCTACAAGGAATGTCCGCCATCCTGGAAATGGCACTGGGGTGGTGGTCAATAGTAGTACAGGAACGGGGGTAACCTTGTTACGGCCCCCTTCTATTCTTTTGCCACGTCCCCCTCGAAGCGTTAACGCTATTTGGGGTAGAGATTGCTATGAGACGTGTCAAGAATGCGTCCTCTGTTCTTATGCGATATACTGTACTTGAGAAAATTTTAAGGATATTCGCTCCAGGAGTTAGAATTCTGGAACCTGAAGGTTAATTCTCTGGGAATATCACTGTAGTATATAATTTATCCTTTTGAAGCTACCTTAGGAACTTCCATCAGGACGACATGGCGATCTCACCCAAAAATAGATTTTTTGCTTCGCTCAAAATCCGTTTTATATATATATATATATATATATATATATATATATATATATATATATATATATATATATATATATATATATATATAAATATATATATATATATATATATATATATATATATATATATATATATAAATATATATATATATATATATATATATATATATATATATATATATATATATATATATATATATATATATATATATATATATATATATATATATATATATATATATATATATTTATATATATATATATGCACACATATAAATTTATACAAATATAAAATATTTTGTTGTAAGAGTTCATGTGCATATACTCACAAGAATTTCTTCCTCATTCCGGATGTAAAACAATCATGCAAAATTAAATTGAATATTTATCTCCAAAAGTAAACCTATTGCAATAAGATTCATACATTACACTTTATTACACTATGAATATTATTCTATCACTTCTCAGCTATTTTAAATTCTGAGACATATTCCTGATACGTGATCACCAATGCCCACCTTTAGCTACACCACTGGCCTATCCTCTGTTACCCACTCACATATTGATATACTATATATATATATATATATATATATATATATATATATATATATATATATATATATATATATATATATATATATATATATATATATATATATATGTGTGTGTGTGTGTGTGTGTGTGTGTGTATACATATATATACCGTATATATATATATATATATATATATATATATATATATATATATATATATATATATATATATATATATATATATATATATATATATATATATATATATATATATATGTGTGTGTGTGTGTGTGTGTGTGTGTGTGTATACATATATATATACCGTATATATATATATATATATATATATATATATATATATATATATATATATATATATATATATATATATATATATATATATATATATATATATATATACATATAAGAGAGAGAGAGAGAGAGAGAGAGAGAGAGAGAGAGAGAGAGAGAGAGAGAGAGAGAGAGAGAGAGAGAGAGAGGTTTGACCCCCCGATGGAAAGAACTACAAATTAGCACAGATTCCAGAATAGGTCTGGGTCTATCTACTCATCATAAAATGATTCAATATAAATTTCCGTTTATCTATAGGTAAAA
>NC_090756.1:76140839-76153339 GCF_036898095.1 Palaemon carinicauda
ATCAGGAATAAGAAATCTAATAGACCGAAAGTTTTTGTCCAACCAATTATGATGGGAATCAGCAGCTGAACACCAGACAGGAGAACAATACTCAAAACCAGGTAGAGTGAAAGAATGATAACACACCTTCAGAATGGATTGATGAATGAAACTTTTAAGATACTTTCTCAATATACCAATTTTTTGTGGAATTGAAGAAGAAAGAGACCGAATGTGTTTTTCAAAGATGAATTTATCAGTTTTTACTACATTATTTATTTGGGCATTAAGAGGCAGGTTACAGTCAAGAAATACACTTAGATCACGAACTTTACTATTTATCGACACTGAGTCATTATTTATGTTCATTTGAATATCACCCAAGCTTCTCACAGTGTTTCTCTTTCCCATTTAATTCTAGTTGTTTAATTGACATCCATTCTCTAACACTATTAAGGATATGGTTTAGAGTTTCAGTAGTGTCATCTATATCATTTATGGAGAAGTAAGTTTGTGTGTCATACGCAAATAGTTTGAACTTTGCACAATGCTTTTGTAGTAATTTCGATAGACCGATAGCATAGATGCAGAATAAGATTGGGCCAAGTACACTCCCCTGGGGTACCCCTCTGTTTAAGGGTTCATATGATGAATAAGAGTTTACAATTTGCACACCACAATTTCTACCAACCAAGTAGTCTTTTAGGTATTCGAAGTCTTGATCTTCAACGACGATGCACAGTAGATCATTTAGTAGCAGTTCATGCACCACTGTATCAAAAGCCGCACTAAGATTGAGTAATATTAAGATACCACATTTATTTTCATCAATCATTTCCAGCATATCATTTACAACAGAGCAGATGGCTGTCTCTATAGAGTATACATTTCTGCAAGCAAATTGCGTTGTCAGGCAAAGCTACTATTACTTCTAAGTGACTGTCTAGTTCCTCAAGAATTACGTATTCTAGTACTTTTGAAACAAAGGATAGATTTGAAATAGGTCTATTTGAGCTCAATTCCTGGTAATCCACAGTACTTTTCAGAACTGGTGTGACTATAGCCATTTTCTCAGATTTAGGAAACTTACATTCATCAATGCTTGCATTTGCTATTCCCATTATTATTTCGGCTAGACTAGAAAAGTCTCTCTCTCTCCAATTACTTCAGATACTGGCATAGGATCGATTGTTCAGTTTTTTTTTCTTTGCTCTTTTGATAATTCTGGTGATGTAGTCTTCTGTTATATTGTTAAATATCATTAATTTTATCTATGTATCATTAATCTGATGTTGAGTATTTACAAATGACCCGGTTATATTTTCAACTCTGTTTTTAAAGAATACAAGAAAATTATTTGCTAGTTCCTGGTTACTGTATCCATCAGGTAGCTTATTTTCTTTTACATTTCCCATTATACCATTCAGGAGACGATATAACTTATTTATATCTGTTACTGCTTCGAGGATCTTTCTCTTATAGTATTCACTTTTTTTCCTTCTTAGTAGGTAGTTATATTGATGCGCAGCAATTTTGTATTCTACCCAAGTACCTTCAGTTTTTAACCTATTCCACTTTCTTTCTTTACGTCCTTTTTTCCATCTTTTTCACCAAAGTTTCTCCATCAAACCAAGGAGATTGGTCTTTTACAGTTATAGTCTTTTCCATCAGCGGGCACATGGTATCATACTCACTTTATTCTAAGTGGTCGTAAGACAGTTAACACACTTAGCTCCTAACAGACGTTGGTCATCATGATCACAGGGAATGTTGATAGCATCATTTATTTTCTTTGTAACTTCTTCAATAAATACAGTTGGAGAAAAATTTGATATATGTCTAAAGTTTATTTTCTTTACTAATGCATGTTTCTGTAGAGGTAGACTAAACGTAATAAGTTTGTGCACTGGGGAGATAGTACATTTCTCTTCAACATTTATATGACTCAAAACTAGGGCCAACGTATATCCAGTTAAAGTAGTTGTTCAGTGGACATTATTCACTAATTGATATGATTTTAATAACTCACTAAATGCCAAAGCATCAGGATTTGATGCGTCATCCATCCAAAAATAGAAGTCTCCACAAATAACTAATTCATTTTTTTCCATGATAATCATCTCAACGAGAGCACCGAATTCTTCAAAAAAGATACTAGTATTTGTTCTAGGAGGTTTGTAGATTGTTACAAAGGATATTTTTCTGTTTTTTTTGCGTAAAATTTATTTCTATATATTCAAAGCTTGTTACACTAATTCTTTTTAACATTTTGAGATTTGAGTAACCTTTATGAATAAAGTGTCTGATACTCCCACCAGACCTACCTTCTCTCGGTATGTGGAATGTGTGTGTGTGGGGGACGTCATTTCAGTGATCTTAACCTTAGCAAAGTTATTTAACCAAGTTTCAGATAATTATAGTATATCTAAATATTTCTCGTTTATCAATTCTCGAATTTGAATAGTTTTATTACCCATAGATTGTATATTTACATAACCGCAGTTTATGGCGTCCTTAGTATCCATGATCAGTGTTTTCTACTAATATTTTCCATTCCAAGTCATAAACTTTGCAATCCATAGAACTTACTATACAGTCATTTGGTTTGTTTAACTTTGTGCAGTTAATACATTTTGACATTTGCGAATTACACTCCTTGGTATAATGTTTTTCTGAACATTTTCTGCAGACTTTATCATCTTTCTTAGACTTGCAATGGTTTTCAAGAGTCAAGGTCAAGGTCACGAAAAGGTAAAGAAAACGTCCTTTTTTGCCACATCTTGGCCAATGTTTATCCGATTTACATGAAAATCGTCCCAAAAAGTACATAATTCAATTCCCTATTTGTTACATACAACAAGATATGATTATGTCAATATCCTTGTTAGCAGTTTTGGTCAAAGGTCAATGAGCTCAATGAACTTGCAGAAAATGCATGAGAATTAAAGTTTTCAGGCCATGATGACAAATTTCTTTGTGGCAAAAGTGGCGGTAGCAAAGGTATGCGCTCAACAAAGTGCCCATTCTAGGTTGTAAGGACAGTGAGACAAGCGTCACCAACATCAACTGAGAGTTTATTCAAACATGCGTGGGAATATAATACAGGGTGCGGACAGAAAGGTAGCATGGTGTAGGTGCCAATTCAGCTTGAACTTCCCGCCAAAATAGGGCCTATGTGTTTTCTCACATGAACAAATACACGAATTGCAAGTAAACAGAAATATGTAATAAAATAATACATATGTCAAATTGTAGCTCTGAGGGAGCGGAATACATATATATAGGAAGCCATGGTGTGGCAAAAGGAGAATTTAGATAAATAGACAATTTATTGAATTTCTGGACGACAGAGGGAGCAGTGTCCTTACAATTACTCCCCCCCCCAAAGACATCGGGCGGCGTAGAGGGCTGATGATTAATCTTTGTATCTTTTCGGGCGTCGGAGGGTTCCTCTTGTTTTTGAACGGAGGGGCGCGTAGGCGGTCGGCGTAAGGATCTCTTCCTCCCGTCGTCGTTTGTTGATTTTTCTTTCATTGTGCCAGGTCCGGCGGAGGCAGTGTCGCTCCCTTCGAGAAACACTGGTTTCACGCGGTCTATTGAGACCCAGTCTTCTTGGCCATGCACGTCAAGAAGGAAGGCTTTCGTCGTCTTCTTAATTACTCGGTAGGGGCCTCAATAAGGTCTGGTTAGCGGTTGTCGATGGGCGTCGACACGGACAAATACGTACCCGCAGTCATCCAGGTTCTTTGGCTTGAAATGCTTAGTTCTGTCCTGGTAAGTTTTGAAACATGGCCTGAATTTCCTGTCGATGTCCCTAAGATGATCCAGCTGCGTGTCGTCGGTTGATGTGGGAAAGAATTCGCCGGGAACTGCGAGCGCCTCCCCGTAAACCTTTTCGGCAGGCGAAGGATCGCCATCTGCGCGAGGGGAAGTGCGAAGGCCGAGAAGTATCCAAGGAAGTCGTGATTTCCAGTCCCCGTCGGTGCAGCTCGCCATCAGGGACGCCTCGAGGGCGCGATGAGTTCGTTCGACCATGCCGTTTGCCGTGGGGTTGTATGCCGTGGTGCTGGGGAGTGTCGTCCCCATCAGGTTTGCCAGAGCGAGCCATATTTCTGTCCATCGTGATGTCGTCAGGAACGCAAAATCTGCTCACCCAGCTCGACAAAAGGGCTTCGGCGCATGCTTGAGTCATAGCTTCGGTCATCGGCGATGCCTCCAACCACCTTGTGGAGCGATCGATGATCGTAAGCAGGTAGCGAGCAGATCCGGAAGGCGGCAATGGTCCCACGACGTCGATGTGTATGTGACCGAAACGTCTTTTTGGTTAGGGAAAATCACCTACCCCCGATTCGGTGTGACGGCTGATTTTGCTTGATTGGCAGTTGATGTATGTCTTCGCCCATTACCGGGCGTCCTTTTTGATTCCTGGCCAGACGAACTTTTCAGACAGAAGGCGAGCGGTGGTGCGTCCCGAGGGGTGTGAAAGTCCATGGATGATGTCGAATATTTTTCTTCTGCAGGAGGCCGGTATCCAGGGGTGTGGGTGGCCGGTGCTGGTGTCGCAGAGGATAGTTACTCTTGCTGGTCCGAGGGGAATCGCAGTTATCTTGAGCGCGGATGGCCCCGTCAGGTGATCCTGTGCTTCTTGGTCGGTGCGCTGTTCGGATGCAAGATTGGCGTAACCGATTCCCAGGTGGATTGCGTCGATTTCAATCCTTGAAAGGGCGTCCGCGACTGGGTTTTTCTTTCCTGGAACGTAGCATATGGTGCACCCCAATTCGGCGATTGTTGCGAGATGACGTTGTTGTCGGAAGGACCATGCGTCTGTCGATTTTGTGAAAGCGTGTACGAGGGGTTGATGGTCCGTCGCGATGGTGAAGGGTGTGCCCTTCAGGATGTGCCTGAAGTGTCGGACGGCGAGGTAGACGGCGAGGAGTTCCCTATCGAAGGTGCTGTATCTTGTTTCGGCGGGTTTCAATTTCTTGCTGACGAATGCCAGCGATCGAGGAGAACCATCGACGAGTTGTTCCAGCACAGCCCCACAGGCAACGTTGCTGGCATCGGTCGTCAGTCGCAGGGGATCGTTGTCGTCAAAATAAGCCAGGGAGGTGGCTTTCGTGAGGGCATCCTTTGTCCGGGTGAATGCCTGTTGTTAAGGATAACCCCACTCAAGTTTTTTTGCTATCCCTTTCAGGACGTCGTCGAGGGGTGCTAGGGTCTGTGCGACGTTGGGGATGAAGCGCCTGTAGTAAATGACCATCCCCAGGAACTCCTGAAGCTGGCGGGTGGTTGTAGTTATCGGGAACCTTTTGATGGCGTCAACCTTGGTTGTCATGGGTTATACCCTGCACGAGGATACGCGGTGACCAAGAAAGTCCACTCCTTCCGCGCCGAACGTGCACTTGTCGAAACGTACGACCAGGCCGTTCTCCTGTAGGCGTTTGAGGACGGTGCGGACGTGCCTCCGATGTTCATCCTTGGTTTTCGAGAATATCAGGATGTCGTCGACGTAACAGACACAGAATGGTAGGTCGCCCAGAATGGTAGGTCGCCCAGAATGGTAGGTCGCCCAGAATGGTATCCGTTAGTCGTTGGAAGGTCGCCCCGGCATTGCGTAGACCAAAGGTTGAGTATGCGAAGGTATAGGATCCGAACGGCGTCACAATGGCAGTTTTCGGAATGTCCTCCAGAAATACGGGGACCTGGAAGTAAGACTTGAAAAGGTCCATCTTGGTGAAATATTTCGCGCCGTGCAACGCATTCGTTAGGTCTTGCATGTTGGGCAGAGGGTAGTGATCAGGCATCGTGATGAGGTTTAGGCGCCTGCAGTCGCCGCAAGGTCTCCAGGACCCGTCAGGCTTTTTTACCATGTGTAGGGGAGATGCCCAGGGGCTCGATGCTTTCTTACAAATACCCATGCTTTCCATATCCTCAAAGGCGCGTTTGGCATCCTTCAGTTTCTGGGGCGGGAGGCGGCGGAATTTGGCGTGAGTAGGAGGACCTGTCGTCGTGATGTGGATGTAGATCCCGTGCTTGGAGGGGGAACCTGGCGAGTGTCGGAGCTCGGGCTTAAAAACGTCAGGAAATTCTTGTAGGAGGTCGGCGTAGGGGTACGTCATTACGGCAGATATGGACATTGTTGCAGGGCCGTCTTCTAGGGCGCGGGACTGGCAGGTTCCCGTGTCGATGAGACGTTTGTTAGCGACGTCGACAAGGAGTCCGTGGTGAGCGAGGAAATCTGCACCGAGGAGGGGGCGATTGACGTCAGCGATGGCGAAGGGCCAAGAATACGAACGGCCCATGACAGATATTTTCAGGGTCCTGGTCCCATAACATCGTATGGGAGATCCGTTGGCGACGACGAGTGAGGGAGCGTTTTTGTTGGGACCACGGTGTAGGTCGGACTGGGACGGTGGTAACGTTGACTGCATTGCGCCGGTGTCTACCATGAGTCTATGGTTGGAAACGGTATCGAGGATATAGAAACCATTCTTGTTTTGGTTTGCTGCGGCTGCGATGGTGGTAGGTGGATTCTTCTGGCGTCTTCTTCTAGGGAAACTGTATGGTGCCTTATATTTCTTGGCGTCGCTGCCGAACTGTTGGTGGTAGAAGCACCATGCTGGGTTAGTCCTAGGGTTCGGTCGTGTTGGTTGCGGCGGTTTCTTTTTTGCTAGAGCGTTGATCTCGTCGTCCTCAGGGGCCGTTGCTGAGGAGTCTATGGAAGAGCAGCCGCTGAAGGAGGAGAACAAAGACGATACTGATGATGCTCCGAGGCGAGATGCTTTGGAGGCCTCGTGGAGCTTCTGAGCCTTCGACAGGAGTTCGTTCATTGGAAGTGTGTCGGCGTCTGTCAATTGGGCCCTTACGTCCTGTGGTAGGCGTCGAAGGAAGATCTCGTGAGATAGGCTAATTTCACGCCGTCGGCCGTTGCTGTCTGTTTCGGGGAGCATAAGCAAGTCGGTTAACTCGTCGAACGCCTTCACAGGAGAGGTGTCACCCATGGGCTTGCCGGCGAGGTCCAGGACTTTCTGTGACCTTGCTGAAACGGAGAGGGAGTAGATACCGATGAGTTTCGTTCTCAGGTCGTCGTATGAAACTTGGCCGGCCTGGGCGTCGAGCCATGGGGAAATCTTGTCGAATACCTCTTCCGGGATGGAGGTAAGAACAATGTCGGCCTTGACACAGGAGTCACTGAGCCTAGCAACTCGGAAGAGTACGTCTGCTCTCAGGAACCAGGAAGCGGTGTTGTGTTGAGAAAAGGGCGGTAGTTTGACTTTGGGCGTGGAGGCGAGGACTGGGCGCGATGGGTGTGTTGCTTCCGGCATTGTGGTCAGACGACGAGTCGGCGAAGAGGTGGAAGTTGATATGTCGGTTAAGCTCATCCTACTGCCTTACATGCACCGAAGTGTGGGAGAACCAAAGGCTGAAGCTCACGCCTAAGGTAACGGAGTAAAGAGAAGGTAGCACGGCTGTAATAAGTCTTTTAATGGCAAAGCCAAAACCGCTGATGCTCCTTCAACTCCGGGGTCACCAGTTGTAAGGACAGTGAGACAAGCGTCACCAACATCAACTGATAGTTTATTCAAATATGCGTGGGGATATAATACAGGGTGCGGATGGAAAGGTAGCATGGCGTAGGCGCCAATTCAGCTTGAACTTCCCGCCAAAATATATGTTTTCTCACATGAACAAATACACGAATTGCAAGTAAACAGAAACATGTAATGAAATAATACATATGTCAAATTGTAGCTCTGAGGGAGCGGAATACATATACATAGGAAGCCACGGTGTGGAGAAAGGAGAATTTAAATAAATAGACAATTTATTGAATTTCTGGACGACAGAGGGAGCGGTGTCCTTACAAGGTGTTTAATTTAATTATAGAAATATTATTCAAAATAGAATTAATAGTTTTGGTAAATGTGAAAATATTCTGAAATATCACTAAAATTAAATTTTAGAGCAACCATACCAAAATAAAAGGCAAGCAATTTTTCTTTCATTATGAAAAACAGTCTTTATAGAAATTATAATAATTTTCAATTCTCTCTCTCTCTCTCTCTCTCTCTCTCTCTCTCTCTCTCTCTCTCTCTCTCTCTCTCTCTCTCTCTCTTCCAGCGGAAATGAAGCGGCCTACTGAATGTTCTAACTTGGTGGACAATTTCGATAAAACCTATTGGTACCGTATCTACTACAAAGCTTCGGAACCAATGGCAGTCAATGTAAGGAAATGCGTATTTTTAATAATAATAATAATAATAATAATAATAATAATAATAATAATAATAATAATAATAATAATAATAGTAGTAGTAGTAGTAGTAGTAGTAGTAGTAGTAGTTGTTGTTGTTGTTGTATAGCGTACAAAAATTTCTTTTGAACGATTATTGCTGAAATTAGGGTTGTAATATACCTACGGCCGGAAAAAAACGTCCGATGCCTTCGAATATTACATTTTTTTTCACTGCAAAAAAAAAAAAAAAAAAAAAAAAAAAAAAAAAAAAAAAAAAAAAAATCATCCAAGCTATAATAATCAATGGGGTTATACTTTATAACTCAGATGTACCGCTTGCCAGTACGTAGGAGTTTTGATGTTTATTTTTTTTTCTGTGAGATATCCCTGTTCTTAGAGGGTCTAACGAGTTTTCGGTTTATTTGCTGTCGAAATGAATGTTAAATTCAGTAAGAACACATTATTTACTACAGGAACAACGGAAAAAATATAGTAACGGACAGGATAACATTAAAAGAAAAGAAAAAAAATTCTATGGTGAATAATGTTCTTTCACTGAATTTGACTTTTATTTCGACAGCAAATAAGCTGAAACCCCTTTAGACCTTTTAATAACGGGGATTTAGAAATCTAATGGTTTTTGCTTCACTTCGAGATTGATCTGCTCGCAAAAAAAAAACCAAAAAAAAAAAAAAAGAAATGAAAAAAAAGAAAAGAAAAAAACAAACAAACATAAAAACAAACATCAAGTTCCTATGTACTGGCAAGCGGTACAAGCTGAGCTGCGCACGCTAGCCCAATTGATTATTATTTCTCAGATAATCAAGTTTTTTTTTGCAGTTAAATTGAGTGCCATTTTCGAAGAAAACGGAAATTTTTCTATGGAAAACACCCGGTATTTAGTAGAAACGCTTTTTCTGCTCGTGACTATAATAGTCATTCACTTGAATTTGAATTTCATTTTCTTTACATAAGACATCTGGCACAGTGTAAAACCCGGACGTCGGACGTCGGATGCCGTCCAGGAGAATAGAAAATCGCTTGTATCACCGGGAAAGACGCGAAAATACACCTCTTTTATTGTGACTGGTAATGTTCACTGATACTTTCTGTTATTTTCTGAATAAATGTTCGAAAAATATTGGTTTATTTTCATGTTATTGAGAATAATCTCAATCGGACGTCAACATTACACTATCTAACTGCCCGCTATTTTACCCAGTTAGTGTAATGTTGACGTCCGATTGAGATTATTCTCAATAACATGAAAATAAACCAATATTTTTCGAACATTTATTCAGAAAATAACAGAAAGTATCAGTGAACATTACCAGTCACAAAAAAAAAAGAGGTGTATTTTCGAGTCTTTCCCGGTGATACAAGCGATTTTCTATTCTCCCGGACGGCATCCGACGTCCGGATTTTACACTGTGCCAAGACATCTGCGTCTTCTTTCTATGAGGGAAGGGTGACTCATCAAATTGTTATTCAAGTTCTAAAATGACCCTTTCTTTCCTCAAAGGTAATCTGTGAACTTGAAAATCCCGACCCTAATGACAATGGCTGGACAGCTGTATACTATACACCTGATACCAGTTTTCCTGGAAGAAACAACTTTTATGACCTGGGCCGTTTTTTTACGAGTAAGTATCTTAAGAAACTTCATATAGCCATAAGTGATCTACAGAATGGAAAATAATGAAATACGAACGTTTTTCTCGAAGACATTTTAACTTAATAAGTAACTTTTATTCTTACTTCAGGTGTAGAAGTTTTGTATAGTATAACCAAGAACAAAGATGAGGTAGATGTTGATCAACCCTATGTTTTACAGGTAAGAATATTATTCAATTTTAGTCCTTTTCTGAAATTAATGAGCGAAATACGTCTACCTTCAGATTATAAACAGCCAATTTGCGTTAAATTGTGATCATTATATATTTCTAATATTGATGAATTATTTATCGTCACCCGTTTTCATTAAAATTCGCTAATATATACATACTACCATGCGCGCTCTCTCTCTCTCTCTCTCTCTCTCTCTCTCTCTCTCTCTCTCTCTCTCTCTCTCTCTCTCTCTCTCTCTCTCTCTTGTAAATAACATAGATTTGATCAGTCCATAGGAAATCTATTTAGAAACACGAGCATGGTAGGTTTATAATGAAGGACACTTGACTAGGATAATCAGTGCAAAATCCAGCTACATGAATGTGATTTCTGTAACGTTCAGATGCAGTGTACTGTAGCCTATACTCTTAGGCATTTCTGTAATAACCATAATCACGTGATTAATCGAAACCTATTATTGAAAGTCATTCTATCATAACCAATAAGCGCTTGCACTGTGGACGACCAATACTCGTCACTAACAGTAGATAGATTTTCGTACAATAGACATATGTAATTTTTTTTCTTATATATTTGTCTTGTCATATCATTTATTTATTTACGTTTTTTTCACTTTTCATGGCCATTACAAAAGTCTTTTAGCCATTAATGTCTTAATCTTTTCCTTTAACGATTACTTAATTATTAGGAAGGCAGTGTCGTCAGTGCACCCAGTATGTTAAACCATAGGCATAAAAGAAAAGGCTATTTGCAGCAATGATTTAGCTCTTATCTGTACTATTAGCCCATTTTTTAATTGCATCCTTACTTCAGTCTCCTTTCTTCCATCATATTGCATCATATCTCTTAGTTACAAATTTGCAGTATGCCTATAACTTTGGAATTTCCACCAACTACCACCTCGGTGTTGAATGGCCTCCAGGCCCCAAACGTCTAGTCATATTGCCTGAATTACACAAATCTAATCTAATCTAACCCAATCCAGATCCTGATTACTCAAGGATCAGAAACATTCCACGCTACTTATGACGGCTTTGTAGTTGGGGAAACAGGGGACCCTCCCGGTTACGTTCTGCAGAGCGTGGGACAATATCATGGCAATGCAGGTAAGCAGTAGAGTAGGTGGTTCGCATGAACAGGGCTTTCTCTACATAGTTTCGTTCAACTTTCGTCAAGGAACTACTGTTCTTCCAAAATGCATGGAGAAAGGATTCTCAGGGTTTCATTTACCTTGCTAGATGTACTAAGAAAGCTAATTCTCTATTTAAATTGCACTATGAATGTTACTATTAAAGAAATATATATGGAATAATCAGTAGCAATTACAGTATTAAGATCATGAAAAGAGACAAATGAATATATATATATATATATATATATATATATATATATATATATATATATATATATATATATATATATATATATACATATATATATATATATATATATATATATATATATATATATATATATATATATATATATATATATATATATGCATAAAAATCACAGGAAAACGTGATGCTCAGATGCAGAAGAACCACAGGGAAAATGAAAATACGAAATATACGTTTAAGTCCTGACTAGTTTCGTGATACTTCTTCAGAGGACTGATTTATTGAGAGAGGTTTCTTTACATTTTATAGGGAAAGCAAACATACGAACATACATATAGAGATTTAAAGAACAATGACACTCCCTTACCAGCTACCTGGGCTTGAGTCAGGTGTTAAGTGGGCGGAGTCCCCAAGCTCATTAGACACCTGCTAAAAAGGGTAATTTCTAGTGGCAGGTGTCTAATGAGCTTGGGGACTCCGCCCACTTAACACCTGACTCAAGCCCAGGTAGCTGGTAAGGGAGTGTCATTGTTCTTTAAATCTCTATATGTATGTTCGTACGTTTGCTTTCCCTATAAAATGTAAAGAACTCTCTCTCAATAAATCAGTCCTCTGAAGAAGTATCACGAAACTAGTCAGGACTTAAACGTATATTTCGTATTTTCATTTTCCCTATGGTTCTTCTGCATATATATATATATATATATATATATATATATATATATATATATATATATATATATATATATATATATATATATATATATATATATATATATATATATATATATGTATGTATGTATGAAATGATTATGGCTCCCAGGTCTGGGCACCAAAAATATATTATACTATGGCTCGTGCGGATCCTATTCTAAACATTGTAATAATACAAAAATAAATATATTCTATATAAATTACAACACTTTGACAAGAATTTACATAATAACAAAATAAATCATTTGAAATATTAAGTCTGAACAAAACTTAGATTAGGACAAAAATGTTACGATGTGAAAATTATATAATGACTTGACTTTAAATGTTAAATCTGAATAATCCTTCGAACTAGAAAAAAGAAATAACACTTACGAAAATTA
>NC_090756.1:76155839-76245839 GCF_036898095.1 Palaemon carinicauda
ATAGATTCTATATCTTTTGTCAGCACTCTTGACTTAATCTATCTTATGAGATGTAGCCATAAAAAGATTATGAGCCATCGCAATGATAAATTTTTAAAATTACAAATTGTCAGGACGTGCTTGTCCTCCAATCCTGCCCTACGACTTCATAACATGGCACGACGACACCAATGTCATCATGCCGATTTCTCGTGCCCCTGGGAATACCCTCACTTATTCGTGTACGAAGATGTACTATCAGGAGGGTCAAGATGGTGGAACTCGTACTATTGAGGGGAATGTCACTTGTCTACAAAGCAGCACAGGAGAAACTCCTCAATGGGATAAGGCTGTTTTTCTTCCTTGTAATCGTAAGTAACCCAAGAAAATAGGTTGCTATCTTACAGACCTAAATTATATCTTGACCTAGGGTTGGGTTGCTATCTCACAAACCTTTACTTTGACCTAGGGTTGGGTTGCTATCTTACAGAC
Organism: Palaemon carinicauda; assembly: GCF_036898095.1. Classification (NCBI taxonomy): domain Eukaryota; kingdom Metazoa; phylum Arthropoda; class Malacostraca; order Decapoda; family Palaemonidae; genus Palaemon; species Palaemon carinicauda. The sequence goes on from NC_090756.1 coordinate 76,156,311, forward strand.
CTTTATCATAACCTAGGATGGGATTGCTATCTCACAGACCTATATCTTGACCTTGTGTTGGGTTGCTATCTCTCAGACCTTTATCTTGGCTAGGGTTGGGTTGCTATCTTACAAAACTTAAATTTAACCTAGGATGGGGTTGCTATCTCACAGCACTCTTGACTTAATCTATCTTATGAGATGTAGCCATAAAAAGATTATGAGCCATCGCAATGATAAATTTTTAAAATTACAAATTGTCAGGACGTGCTTGTCCTGATGCTGGTAACCATTTGTAGATGCCTGAACAAATTGGGTGGAATGTTGGGAGGGGAATATTATCAGGTCCTTACTCTCTCGAATTTAAACATCTTGAAGGCTTATTAATATAAAAGTCGATATTTTGTAATCAATGTTATTTTTACCCCCTTTCCAGTTGTTTGCCCTGAAGGATACCTAAAGATATTGGAACCCGAAGAGGTGTGCTATAAAGTGTCGGAAAATCTTCTTGGATATTTTGAAGCTGTCCGAAGGTAAGTAAATCTCTCTCTCTCTCTCTCTCTCTCTCTCTCTCTCTCTCTCTCTCTCTCTCTCTCTCTCTCTCTCTCTCTCTCTCTCCGTCTTAGGTTATTATTGTGTTTTGTGTATCTTCGTACCATCTTGTCAACCTATCCCGCCTTTAGCCACTTACCGTGGAGTCAGAAAAAATACTCAAAAACTTACAGTCGTACAGACAAACAGTTATTTTATATCTGAACATTATTTCATTGCATCAAAGCTGCGTGAAAGACAATGCAACGTTGATGAGCAATCCAAACCACACGTTACTAGCAGACCACCTGGGAGATGGATTCCACTTCACTGCTCACACTCAGAGGTAAAGAAAAGAGCATTATGTAATAAACAAAGGTAATGAAAAGACTATTATCTATGATACAAAGAACTCTAGTTTCAGCAACCGGTCCTTTAACGTCATTCCATGATCTTCCTGATATGTAAAATAATTGAAAAGTGTTCATGTCTAGTATCAGGAAGATCGAGGCTTCTGATATCCTAAACAGTTCAGCAAAAGATAATCTTTCTACCTTTTTCAGAGGATTGTCCACTTTCATCTCACCCGAACTTCTGACTCCATGCGAAGCAAGTTGCCAGGTAACTTTATTTGCTTAGGTTTTGTTGAGAATGAATTAAAATGGAGGTTACTTAACCTTTCTAGTTTGGTATTCTAGCTACAGGAATGGTAATAAAGATAAAAATATATTAGATGCTGTGTTCATGACTCAATTTCTACCAAATAGTCTGGCCTATTCTTTGCACACTCTCCTCTGTCCTCATACACTTGAAAGCACTAAGCTAACCAGGCAATGCTTCACTCAAGGGGATAAATACTGCCGTGTAAGTTTTCAGTGGCTACTTTCTACTTGGTAAGGGTAGAAGAGAATCTTTAGCTATGGTAAGCTGTTCCTCTAGGAGGACACGCTAAAATCAAACCATTGTTCTGTAGTCTTGGTTAGTGCCATGGTCTCTGTACAACGGTCTTCTACTGTCTTGGGTAAGAGTTCTCTTGCTTGAGGGTAAACTCGGGTACACTATTCTATTTGTTTCCTTATTATCCTTCCTCGCTTGGTTATTTTCCTTATTGGAGCCTTTGGGCTTATAGCATCTTGCTTTTCCAAATAGCTTTGTAGCTTAGCAAGTAGTAGTAATAATAATAATAATAATAATAATAATAATAATAATAATAATAATAATAATATTAATAATAATAATAATAATAATAATGATTATCGGTTTAAGACATTATTAGAAATATAACTAGATTTTCCCGAAACGCTTATAATGGACCCATTTTCTTTTACAGCCAACAGAACCAGACATGTGCCTTACCATGAACAAGTATGGTGTGTACGTTGCCGTCAATTGCCAATTGGTGGCGTTGCCATACATTTGCCAGTACCCAGGTAGGTTTTCCTATTCTATTTCTTTTCTTCAGGGAAACTCTCAACCAGATATTCTGTATGAGTTTGGATATAAAGTTTTCAAAAGTATTAGAGAAATACAAGAGAATGTAACATCTGATATAAATTAAACATGTACAAACTTGGCTGTGCGCGCACACACACACACACACACACACACACACATATATATATATACATATATATATATATATATATATATATATATATATATATATATATATTTTTATTTTTTCTGGGGGGGAGGGGAGGCTCAAGCCATGTCGATATAGATATATATATATATATATATATATATATATATATATATATATATATATATATATATATATATATATATATATATATATATATATATTTTTTTTTTTTTTTTTTGGGGGGGGGGGGAGGCTCAAGCCATGTCGTCCCGATAGAAGTTCCTCAATGGCAGCTTCCTACCTAAGATATTTCTGCGAGTGATATACCAGAGAATTTTACCTTAAAGGTATCACAGAGTTCTAACCTCAAGAGCAAATATCTTGAGAGATATCATGTATAAATCAGGGAAGTGTTAAGAGCCCGGCCGGTATCCTAATATATGGGGGTATAGGAAGAAAAAAAATCACTGGGCTTCGTTACAGGGTAATTAGTAAAGATAACTCAATAAACCAAAGAAGTTGTTCCCTACAAGAAAATGCAGTTTTTCTTCTTTTATTGTAAATTTTGATAATTATAACAATTTGATATATAACAAATTGTGATCAATAGCATCTGTATAGATTCCATGAGTCACAAGACAATACATTACACGATAATTACTGTACTACACGCGTTGGTTTGACCTCTAACGATCACTGGTTTTTGCGTCTGTTTTTCTCGGTTTCGGCAAGAATTTCATCATGGCAAAGAGAAAAGGACAATTTCATCACCTCGCCAACATAAGGAAGAAGAAAATTCGCAGTATTTAGAGTTTAAAAGTGGGTAATTTAGGTGAAATTAGAGGAGTTAGTGAAGGAGAAAGATGATGGAGTAACCATCTTGTCTAAAGAAGTAAGATATTGAGCAAAGAGATCTCCATTTATAATTAAATTATGATAAAAACTTTGTTTTGGTTTATTAATATCCAAAAAGGAACATAGAATCCATAATAATCATGATTTATTGATATTGTCTTTGTAAAAATACAAAGAAAAACTTTGAACGCCCATATCTCAAAATTATACTTATTGACCTTCAAATTCTATCTTCTCCCTTAGTTTTAAAGATGTAGCATACAAATTTGGTATATAACTTCGAAAGACATCATACAATAATCAAATTTGGCCCCCTTTTCCAATTTTTGTTTCATATTTTTTTTTTCTAAATTTTGTCCCCGATTGTGGGGTTTATTTTTTTACCATAATAAAAAAAATTCATATCAAGCAAAAATATGACTTAGAAAAAAACTCTTCATTTGATTAGTCTACATCAGGTCTATATAAGGTAGTAATCCAAGGGCTTGATATTAATTATCAAGGGAGGAGATAAATTTGAAAAACACTCATTTTCAGGATAAATCGCCCTGGTATCGCAAAACCAAGGGCCAGGGGCAAAAATCCTTTGCAGTTTGGAGATTTCCTAAGTCACCTTATTAAGTAGTATAAATGTCAAAGTCCTGTCCTTAAAAACAGTATTAACATGGTTATTCTTCCCCGAATCGAGTTAATCTTGTCTTGAAGGATAAGGGATAGGGTAGCATACATGGGTGAGAGAGCAGTTACAACTCCCTATCTCAATGTGCTACTACTAACATGTTTCCTGTTGATCCATTCCTTTTTGCAGACGCCATCTTTGATGGTTGCTTGGAGTGTTTTTGCATGTTTTCTTAGCTTTTCGAGTGATTTAGCGATCATGGATGCTTCATCTTCCTCCTCATCAACTAAGATGAGTACCCTTTTCTTTTGTGTTGGAGAAATTCGCGTCTCCAACCCCTTTTTCTTTCAATATGCATGCCTTTTATTATCTGTGGCTGACATGTGGTCGACGCCATTGCATCATGTTTCCAAATCGCTCAAAAATGATTAGTTATTTATTCTTTTTATTGTAAAAATATGTTTTACATTATTCTTTCAGAGAGTGGTATGATTTTGGGTATCCCAAGCCCTTTTTTATGGTGTTACTTGTGTATTTTTATCAGCATTGACTTAGGCTAGCTCCACCCTAGCTAGCGGCCATGCCTGGTGATTTTATACTTGTGCACTATCCCTTTATTTCACCTAACCTTAATGGTTTCGTAAGGCTGCCCATCCTCCCATGCTGTCAACTCTTCACAGCACAGAGCTGCGGTTCTGTAGGTCCTTCTTGGAGTTGGATAGTGTTTTACACTTTTCTTAGGGTGACTCTTTTCATCTTCCCCTTAGCCTACATGTTTGATGAGGTGGCACAGTTCCTGGGAACTTGTTCCCTATGTCTACTTATTGTTTACCCATTTGAACGCATTACTCCCTGTTCTAATGCTGACAGGTAGACCCCCATGTGCTGCCTTACCCATTCTTAGGTTTCCCTCTTAGCTTTTGGCAGGCTATGGCTGGTTGTGAGGACTTGTCTTCTGTGCCCTATCATTGCAGACCCCTGTTCTATGTGGCAGTTAGGCCTTCTTGTTGTGTCGCCTTACCAATTTCTGAGTCTCCCATCACCACCCTTTTTCCTTCCCTTAGTGCCTGCTAGTGTGTCTTCAGTCCCATGGCGACAGAAGTACTCTTCGTCACCATCTTTGGACAAGATAGCTTGTAGGCTATCTATCCTCGCCCTAGGTGGGCGAGATTCTTTCCTTTCCTGGACTAAATCTCTCTGCTGCATTAGAGACCACCCTTGGGTGTTTTCTCTGCCCCTTCCCTTTCCTGGCTAGGCCATAACCTGACAGTAATGAGAACTACAGTTCCTCTTGTCTAGTAATCTTAACCTAGCTCTTGAGTTAGTCCCTTACCCGCTAAGTAGGTTAGGCTCTCCTGCATAGTTCTCCCTATGGCCTAATCCTATCTAGACGAAGAGTTGGTACTCCTTGGGGTTCTCCTCTGCCACCTTGGCAGTGGCCTGTTCTGTGACTGCAGCTTCCCATCCTGTGCCACTGGATGTGTGTTGGCTATGGAACATTCCCTCTACCGCCTTAGCTGCAGCCTTAGACAGGTCATGGGCTTATTCCTATCTTCTTCCATATCTGAGGAACACTGCCTTTGAAGTTGGTCAATTGGATCCCGCCTGGTTGTCAGGATATCCTTTGCATTTTCAATGCTTAGCATCTTAGCCGACTTGTACAACTCTCATTATCTTACGGACTAATCCTGTTCTTTACATAGATTTATGATAATGACCAGGTCTTGGCAAATTACCCTATTAGCTGCCTTTCATTTCTATACCTCTCCCTCTGATTGTGGAACATTCCATATGGAATTATTCACTCTCTTCCTGTCGACTGGAAAATGCCTCTGTCGCTTTGTGTTGACAGACCTTGGGTGTTGAAAGGTCAGTTTTTATCGTGGCTACTAGATATAGTTGCAGCCTTAACCCATCTATTGCCGCTTTGGGGGTAGTTGTTGTTAGCTTGGGCACTATGATAAGTGAATTTGCCCTCTTCAGTTGTCCAATAGACCGACCTTGGAGGCACTGGTGTTCTTTTGATGTGAACCTTTCCTCCATATTCCTACCACACTGTTATTGATAGTTTCTTTTCTAAACTCTCCAATGATTTCCGAGCTGTTTGGCATGAATCTTTATTATTTTAGTCTTAAGCAATATTTTAGCTGGTAGGTTTATGTATGTTAGGATTAATATGGAGCATTAATTTATGCATAAAATTTCATATGCATGCTTATTCTTAAGATGAAAAATTCCCTAATGATTTGTACTCATTGAAATTTTTTCTTCTTTTGAAATTTTTTCTTCTTTACAGGTTGCTGATGGAATGGTGTATTCTACAGTCAGTTGTACCAGGCGGGTCAAGTTGCCCTGTGGCTACAAGACTTTCTGGAAACATGCGGACTGTCATGTTCTCAAGGGGTTTATTGTAATATGGGAACTGACTAACTGTCAGGTTTGCAAAAGCTTGCTTCATACCGGCTTCCACGCCAACAACAGCTCCTTGGACATACAAGAACGGAGTCAGAAGACGCTCCGTCATTGGGTTAGAAGCTTTCAAAAGAGCTCTCAACATGGTGCCCCTTATCTTCCTTCTGTGGAACTGAAGGACCTCTTCTATCCCAAGGACGAGGTGACCGCTGTTTTGGGTTACCAATTACCGACGTTTCAACTCCCACCAGTACCAGTACATCATGTGGATGCTTAAGTCCAGGATGCTATGCAAGTCATAAGCCTGGACTTGGAATCCTTTCCATCGATCGATAGCTATCCTTACTGCTATGTAAGTTTAACTCACAAGCGTCCATTAGGGATGATATGATCCCTAAGGAAACAATCATCCTGGACCACAGCTCGGCTCAGTCTCTTTTGGTTTTTGGTTAAGGAGCTGAAGATGGCCGAATTCACTAGCAGCCAACTTTCTGCTTTTGGAATGAAGCAGGCCACTTTTGTAGCCCCTAAGGATATTGTGTTTCCTTTCACCTCTAAAAGTTTTAAGGCTGTAAAGAAAGCAGTAGTGGAAGGTAAACCATTACCAGTGCTGGAGGAGTGCAAACCAGTCTCCTTAGCCCTTCCTTATGATTCGAACTGTTGGAAGGAAGTCCAACATACCTTTTCTGTTGGAAAACTAGATAAAGATACTGGAGGCAAGAAGTTTAATGAGAAATTGCCTACAATTCCCAAATCCCTCTTGAAGGAAGAATTTGAAGCTAAAGAGAGACTATCTGCTTCTTTATCCTTCCAATCTTAAACGCTTATTGAAAACTATTCCAAATCTGATCTCTTCCCAGTCTTGGAAACAACTCACCATAGAGATCTCCATGCCTTCTTCCTAGCCAGAAGAGCACGCAGAGAGCACGTCATGGCCGTTGCTGCAATCAGGCATGAACCTAGAAAGCTAATCGACTTCAATTCTAGGGAAAAGACCTTTTCCCCAAGAAATTGGTTTAGGAAGTCATGGATAATGTGGCTCAGATTAATAAGAGCCTCTTAGGAAAGTGGGCAATGTCCTCTAAAAAGAAATTTACCCCCCGGTGAACGGCCGCAACCCAAGGGCAAGAAGCCCAGAAGACTTTAATTAAAATGAATCCTTTCCTGTTATGATAGCCTCAGTTGCCGCCATCCCTCAGACTATGTACATGGTTTCCCAGCACTTTGTCTTAGTGTCTAGTCTTCAACCCAGTGTATGAGAGCGCCACCACTACATTTCATCCTGTCAGAGTTCAAAAGAAGAGCGCCAGTGGTCAGTCTAGAGGCCGATGAAGTAGAGGCAAGAGAGTTAAAGACACAGGCCCTTCACAACAACAATAAGGAGCTCCAGGTAGGGGGATGACTTTACCTGTTCAGGGATCGATGGGAGTATTATCCCTCGGCTCACAGCATAATCATAAAAGGACTAGGCTGGAAAGAAAGACAGAAATCAACCCAGTTCAAGAGGTTCTTCAAACCCAGAACCCCTTTGCTGGAGGATTATGTACAGGAATTTCTCCAAATGGGAGTCATCCATTGCACAAAATTCATGAACTTTCAAGGGCGGCTATTATGGGTGCCCAACAAAGATTCGAACACTGTTCGAACTATTCTTGACTTGTCCCCACTAAACAAATTCTTTCTGAACAATAAGTTCCAGACACTGACTATCTCGCAAAAATGGACCCTACTACCCCATGGGTCCTACACTGCCTTCATATATCTTACAGACACCTATTGGCATCTTCTGATACGTCGGCACTTCTCCCCCTATCTTGGTTTCAGACTGGCAAGAAAAGCCTATGTACTCAAAGCTCTGCCCTTCGGGCTCAATATAGATCAAAGGATTTTCACGAAGCTAGTCGAGGCCATCATCCAACAACCACAGAAGAGAGGCCTCTAGGTGATGGTATACCTGGACGGCTGGCTAGTCTGGGCTGCAACGAAGTCGGAGTGTCTTCGTACTGCTAAAGAAGTGATAGAATTCCTACAGTCTCTGGGCTTTCAGATAAACTTCAAAAAGTCCAGACTGTCTCCAGCTCAAGAATTCCAGTTGCTAGGACTTCACTAGAATCTAAAGTCACACACCCACTCTCAACCTCAAGGCAAAAGAAAGGAAATCGCAAAATCTGTTAGGTGCCTACTCCGTTCAGGATTACTCACCAGGTGGCAACAGGAAAGAGTCTTGGGTTCACTGCAGTTTGCTGCCATGACAGACCTAATCTTAAAAGCAAGACTCAAAGGTGCCAACAGAGTCTGGAGAAGAAAGGCATTAACTGCTCGGAGAGATCCTCGATACAAAATCCTAGTCTTACTGTGAAAACAGTTCAAGCCGTGGTCCACTGCCAAGAGTTTATTGACACATGTCCCTCTACAGTATCCTCCTCCATCTGTGACAATTCACACTGATGCCTCGGAACAAGGTTGGGAGGGGGGGGGAGACACTCCTCTTCCAAGTAAGTACATGGTTTGTGATCAGTCACATTTCGGAAATTTCACATCAATATTCTGGAGGCCATGGCAGTGTTTCTGACTCTGAAGACACTGAACCGAAAGACATAATCACACATAAAATTAGTCATTAACAACAGGACGATAGTCCATTGTGTCAACAGATAGGGCTCCAAGTTTCCTCAGATCAACGATGTGATTCTAGCCATCCTCACTTTAGCAAAGATGAGGAATTGGCATCTCTCAGTACTTTACCTTGAAGGGTTCGAAATGTGATGGTGGGTGCCCTGTCAAGATCCAAGCTTCTGGAAACAGAATGGTCTCTGGATACAAAATGATTCTGTTTCATTCTAGAGCAAGTCTAAGAACTGCAAATGGATCTCTTTGCAACAAGCTTCAACAAGAAGCTTTCCCGACATGTAGTACCAAACTTAGATCCGTAAGCAACAGCTATGGATGCGATGTCTCTGGATTAGAACCAGGGGTCTCACATCTACATATTTCTACCATTCAACCTCGTGATGAAAGCCTTGAACAAGCTACGAACTTTCAAAAGAACAGCAGTTTTAGTGGCTCCCAAGTGGTTCAAGAGTAATTGGTATCCTCTTATTCTGGAACTCAAATCTCTCCAGATTTCTCTACCATCCCCAGGATGTTCAACAGAAGACTGTCTAAGCTTCCTCTTGGATAACAAAAACACTTCAGCTCAGGATTTTCTCATCCTCACTGCTCAAAAAAAGTTAGGAGTTATAAAGGAGAGAATTGACTTCATATAAGAGTACAAATCCAACGCCACAAAACGACAATATTTGTCTTCTTGGAAAAACATGGGTTGCATTTGGGAAGAGTCATCAGCCCTCTTCTATTTCTATAGACTTCTGTATTTCTTTCTTTATCTCATTGCAGGATCAAGGCCTGGCCTCTACAATTACTGCCTCATGTAAGTTGATGCTAACTAGACCATTTGCTTATGCTTTTGATATTGAACTCAATAGCAAGCTGTTCAATAAGATCTTGAAGGCTTGTGCTAAATTGAAACCTAATGTTCCTCATAAGGCTATTTCATGGTCGTTGGATAAAGTCCTGCACTTTACTTCTTCGATAGATAACTCCTCTACCTCTCAGAGTGATCTTACTCAAAAATTCTATCCTTTTGCTTGCTATGGCTTCTGGTACTAGAGTCAGTGAGATGTGGCCCCTTCAAGGGATGATGGCCACATTAAATACTAGGAATTGGAGGAAGTAAATCTTGACCCAGATCCTGCATTCGTGGCAAAAACCGAACTTCTCACAAAACGTTGGTGGCCTTGAAGATTGTTCCACTACAGGAGGACCCTTCTCTGTGACCCGTGGAGTGGCCTCTGGGGCCCGGCCCGTATCCCAATATATGGGGGTATAGGAATAAGAACACAAAATACTGAAAAAATTTACTGATATTTGTATGGCAATAGAGAATGCATTTACAAAATATTTTGTCAAAATTCGTTTTTCTTTCATAGTTACAGGGTAATTAGTAAAAGTAACTCAATAAACCATAAATATTGTTCCCTACAAGAAAATGCAGTATTTCTTCTGTTATTGTAAATTTTGATAATTTATACATTTTAATATAAAACAAATTGTGAGCAATGGCATATGTATAAATTCCATGACTCACAGGGCAATGTGTTACACGGTAATTACACCCTTTGACCTTTAGTTGTACTACAATATCTCATAGAGAGTACACATTTGAGTCTATCTTCTGACAATCACTCGTTTTTACGTCTGTTTTTCTCGGTTTCGGCAAAATTTTCTTTATGCTAAAGAGGAAAAGACAATTTTAACATCTGGCGAACGTAAGGAAGAAGAAAATTTGCTCTAATAAGAGTTTAGAAGTGGGTATTACTGGCGAAATTAGCGGGATCAGTGAAGGAGAGAGATGATGAAGGAGCGACCGTCTCGTCTAAAGAAGCAAGATATTGAGCAAAGGGATCTTCATTTATGAAGGAACATAAAATTCATAATAACTATACTTATCGACCTTCACATTCTATCTTTTCCCTTAGTTTTAAATATGTAGCATTGAAATTTGGTACATAACTTAGACAGACATTATAGAGCAAACGTTGCCCTTTTTTTATAATTTTTGTTTCATATTTCTTTTTTCTGATTTTCAGGGTTTACTTTTTACCATAATGAAAAAATTCATATCTAGCAAAAAAAAAAAAAAAAAAAAAAAAAAAAAAATTTGACTTTAAGAAAAAACTCTTCATTTGATTGGAGGTCTACATCAGGTCTATATTAGGTTGTAATCCCAGGTCTTAATATCAATTATCAAGGGAGGAGATAGAATTTGAAAAACAGTAATTTTCAGGATAAATCACCCTGCCGTCGGAAAACTAAAGGCCAGAGGCAAAAATCCTATGCCGTTTGGAGATGTCCTAATTCACCTTATTAAGTGGTATGCATGTCAAAGTCCTGTCCTTAAGGGGACCGTCCGCCATGTCCACCATTTTTTTTTCTAATGATCCAAATTACACCATTTCTATATGTGTTTTAGACATATATAATACCTTCATCATATAAAAATTTCAAGTCATTTGATCAAAAACTTTTGGATTTATTAGCAAAAATCATGATTTAAAAAAATAATTTAGGTACATTTTTCCCCACTACTATGATACCAATTGTATTGAAACTTATACCATAAAAACTACTCTGTCAACCAAACAATTCTGTCAGACAGAATTTTGATTTTCCTTTCTATTTTTTTTAAGGAATTTTTTTTTCTCGTCTAGACGGAAAATAATCGTGAAAAAAAATGTAAAAAAAAAAAAAAAAAATTTTGTCTGACAGAATTATGGGATTTTTTATTCTTCTTTTCAACGATATCTTTCTCTCTAATATCGAACAACAAATAAGTGAGAAAAATGTACCTAAGTGTGAATAAGTATGTTTTTGAGTTATGAGCTCCCAAAGATTTGCAACACATTTTCGCTTCTTTTCTAAAAGAAATCAAGATAATATTAATATGATAACTTTTATTGTTTACTCCTACATAAATGCACCCTAAACGAGGTATTTGAACCCTCAGTTTACTATTCCTATGTTATGAGTTGCCAGCGATCTCTAATTGTTACCCGTGTTTTAGTTAGCAGCTCTCAGCTTTGTACTCTTATTCATGCTTCCCTCTTTCTTGGTTCTTTTTTCTTGTTCTCCACTTACTTTTTGTTCTTTCTATCCCCTTATGTAACATTGACATTGCTATAAAGTTCCAGAGGACGTTGTGAAAGCACAATCAACATATGAACTTCAAGTAAATAAACAGATGCATTATAATTTCTATATGTCTTTGGAAACTTTGCTGATGTTCTCGTAGCTGGTAGTTTTCATTCACCTACCCTCTACCAATGCCTTTCATTTCTGCCGGAAGTACGAGATTTCGAAACATAAGAGAGAGAGAGAGAGAGAGAGAGAGAGAGAGAGAGAGAGAGAGAGAGAGAGAGCATTTGGCTGATATAGATGGTAGTTCAAATTGAGAGAGAGAGAGAGAGAGAGAGAGAGAGAGAGAGAGAGAGAGAGAGAGAGAGAGAGAGAGAGAGTTGAACATTGTTATTATAATATTTGTATAAATGGCAGTTTTAAGTAATTCGATAAGAGAGAGAGAGAGAGAGAGAGAGAGAGAGAGAGAGAGAGAGAGAGAGAGAGAGAGAGAGAGAGAGAGAGAGAGAGAATTATAGTATTTGTATAAATGGCAGTGGCACATAATTCGAGAGAGAGAGAGAGAGAGAGAGAGAGAGAGAGAGAGAGAGAGAGAGAGAGAGAGAGGAGAGAGAGAGATAATTAAGTAGTATATCATTGAGAGAGAGAGAGAGAGAGAGCATAATTCGAGAGAGAGAGAGAGAGAGAGAGAGAGAGAGAGAGAGAAAACTACGCATCTGTCAAACAGTCATACAGACGACGCCATAAGGATGACGTCATAATTTCAAGACCGCTATATCTTCATTGTTTGGAAAAATGATTGACTATTTGTTCTTTCTATAACCTTAGGTAACATTGGCCTTGCTATAAAGTTCCTGAGGATGTTGTGGAAACACAATGTACATACGAACTACAAGTAAACAAACGCATGCATTATAACATCTATACATCTTTGGAAACTTTGGCTTCTGTTATTGTAGGACTAGATTTCGTTCAACTACCTCTTCCAATGCCTTCCATTTTTGCCAGACGTACGATAGCTTGAAACATAAGTGAAAAATCACTATAGATATGCAAAATTAACACACAAAGACGATTTTGTCAAACTCAGTCATGCAGACGACACAGTAAGGATGACGTCATCATTTAAAAACCGCTATATCTTCGTTATTTGTAAAGATAATTGGCTGAAACTTCTGGGGAGCATGTACGATATGTTTACGCATACATACATACATACATACATATACCAAGGCACTTCCCCCAATTTTGGGGGGTAGCCAACATCAACAAAGAAACAAAAACAAAAAGGGGACCTCTACTCTCTACGTTCCTCCCAGCCTAACAAGGGACTCAACCGAGTTCAGCTGGTACTGCTAGGGCAGCGTTTCTCAACCTTTGATAGCCCATGGCCCCCCTCACCGAGTGGCTAACACTCGTGGCCCCCTGCTCTTCAATAAAAAAATGCAGATTTTGTTTTATGTTGTTTATTCAGTCACTAAAATTATAAATCAAAGTAAAAATATTTGCTGAACAATATAATCAATGAGACACTTGCTGTTTATCTCGTGTGACGAGGCCTCTTATGTCCGGCTCCGTCTTGGACACAGCAAGGCGAATATCGTTCCCAACATCAAGACGGTTTCTGGACTTCGTTTTAATGGTCGCCAAGTCAGAAAATCCAGATTCGCAAAGGTATATTGTGGCAAATTGAACGTGCATTTCGGATGCCTTCTTGCTGAGTAGTGGATATGCATCCTGAACAGACAACCAGAAGCTGGAGAGGTCTTCTATGTTACTGAAGGCCAGCTTCATTGCTTTTGAGACCTTCAACTCTGCGAGCTCCTTTGCTTCGTCTTCAGTAGGTTCAATTTCGGTGTTGAATGGGTCTCTGTGCCATGGAACATCCAATGGAGCATCGTCGAAATAAGATTTGAACTCAGCGGAGAGAATGTCGAGATGTCCAATGATGCAATCTTTGATGCCAATGGGAAGTTCAATCCTCTGCGTCTGCAGATGCTCGTCCAAGAAAGGAAACGAGGCTGTGGATCTGGCCTCGAATCGTGCCTGCCAGACTCCCATTCGAGCAGACAGTCCGGCAAGCTTGTCTTGAACGTCACTGACTGTCACATCATAGCCTTGCAAAGACTGATTCATTTTGTTGAGTCGACTGAATATATCGGCCAGGTAGGCGAGCATCATGACGAACTCTTCATTGTCGAAGTGGACATGGAGGTTGTTTTCGTTCTCTCGCAGGAAAATTTCTGTCTCCAACCGGAGTTCATACAACCGAGAGAGGCATTTCCCCCTCGATAGCCAACGAACTTTGGTGTAAAACAGAAGTCCCACATGTTGCGCTCCCATTTCGTTGGCCAGAAGTTGGAAGAGCTGATGATTTTTGGCCTTCGCACGAATGAAGTTGATCACTTTGACCGCAACGTCCATGACTTCCAACAAACGCGGCGGTAGAGTTTTTGACGCAAGAGCATATCGGTGTAGTGAACAGTGGGAAGACGTCACGTGGGGCTATTCATTCTTCACAAGCGTGACGAACCCTCCTTTAACGCCAATCATCGCTGGGGCACCATCAGTACAAATGTGCTTGAAATTCTGCCAGCTGAGTCCATTCACTTCAAAAAAAGAGTCCACGATGGCTTTGACATCTTTTGCTGTCGTTGTGGTTGGCAGGGTATTGCAGAATAAGAACTCTTCCTTCATCTTTCCTTCTTTCTCGTAGCGAGCGAAGGTGATCAACTGGCTCTCCAGAGCGGTGTCGGTAGACTCATCAAGTTGAAGGCTAGCCTGGAGCGTGCTTTGCTTGATTTCACAGCAAACTTGACGGCACACATCAGCGGCCATGTCATCAATCCGTCGGTGGATCGTGTCATTAGAGAGCGAAACTTGCTGGATTTTCTTATTTGCCACTGGTCCGATCATCAGTTCCACCATTTTCTCTGTACATGGCTTGATAAGTTCCTCAGCAATAGTGTGCGGCTTCTTGCACTTCACAATTCAGTATGCCACTTCGTAGCTGGATTGAAGAGCAGGTTTTTCTTCTGGCCGGAATCCAAATTTTGGAAGTGTCGCTTCACGGTCGTACCGTGCTCGTTTCGTAGACAGAGCATCAATATTATCATCTTTCCTTTGGGGATGCACCTTGTCGCGATGGTTTGAAAGTTTGGAAGGACGTAGTGATGCATTTGCCATCACCACTGAGCAGTGCAGACATTGCGCGCAGTCCACGCCATCTCGAATGACCTTCGTGAATCCAAACTTGACGTAGCTGTCTGTCCATTTTCGAACCTTCGACATCTGAAAAACAACAACAACAATAACACGGTAAAAAATTTGGTTAAAAAGTGCTCTTTCAAAACAAAACAAAAATAAAAATCGTAGCATGAAATTAACAAGTTACGATTTTTCTTGCTGTGGTGCACTCGTGGTGCACTGAGGCCTGCATGGGTGGTGTAGGTATCAACCCTACACCACCCATGCAGGCCTCAACCAATGCCCGTCAAGGCCACTACGGTCATATGACAATATAAATGTAAAGTGAACATGTATAATTAGTGTAAAAATATTTTATCTCAAAAACTTAGCAAAATATACGGA
Source organism: Palaemon carinicauda (assembly GCF_036898095.1). Taxonomy (NCBI): domain Eukaryota; kingdom Metazoa; phylum Arthropoda; class Malacostraca; order Decapoda; family Palaemonidae; genus Palaemon; species Palaemon carinicauda. The sequence goes on from NC_090756.1 coordinate 76,171,577, forward strand.
AAACCAATGTGCCATGAGAACACGCACTTTTCTTTCCTCTGTCCAGTCCAGTGGGATACTGGCACCAAGGAGCATGCCAGCACGACGGGAGTGATAGCTCATGCGCACAACAGACAGTGGGAGATTTCTGCGTTGGCCTAGCGGACCCAAGCGTCCACGAACTTGCGTCTAGCTGTGCCACACTTTGACTGGACGTTGTTGTAGCGGTGGTGGTGAACTTTGCCGGAGCGGAAAATTGACCGCTCTTCACCAATCGCAATATTTTGTGCAGCTCAAAACTTTCGGAGCGGTAGGAGGGACCATCAGCGGTGGCCGAGCGTATACGGCGTTGCCTTAACGGGGGCCAACTTCTGTTTAACGGTGGTGAACGGTTACGAGCGGTGATGAATTTTTTTCACCACTCCAGGAACTAAACACTGTGTAAAAAAATCAGGCAAATTGTTTAAAAAAAAACTCTTCCCCTATGACCGGAGTCTCGTTACCTTAATTATACACTCCAAGCTTCTGCATTCTGAATTGCATTTTTCGGTGTCCGCTCGTGGCCCCCCGGTTGAGAAACGCTGTGCTAGGGTGTCACAGACCACCCTCCCACATTATCCACCATAGATGAAGCTTCATAATGCTGAGTCCCCTACTGCTGCTACCTCCGCGGTCATCTAAGGCTTCGGAGGCAGCAGCAGGGCCTACCGGAACTGCGTCACAATCGCTCGCCATTCATTCCTATTTCTAGCACGCTCTCTTGCTTCGCTCACATCTATCCTCCTATCACCCAGAGCTTCCTTCACTCCATCCATCCACCCAAACCTTGGCCTTCCTCTCGTACTTCTCCCATCAACTCTTGCATTCATCACCTTCTTTAGCAGACAGCCATTTTCTATTCTCTCAACATGGCCAAACCACCTCAACACATTCATATCCACTATAGCTGCTAACTCATTTCTTACACCCATTCTCACCCTCACCACTTCGTTCTTAACCCTATTTACTCGAGATGCACCAGCCATACTTCTTAGACACTTCATCTCAAACACATTCAATTTCTGTCTCTCCATCACTTTCATTCCCCACAACTCCGATCCATACATCACAGTTGGTACAATCACTTTCCCATATAGAACTCTCTTTACATTCATGCCAAACCCTCTATTTTTTACTACTCCCTTAACTGCCCCTAACAATTTGCAACCTTCCTTCACTCTCTGACGTACATCTGCTTCCACTCCACCATTTGCTGCAACAACAGACCCCAAGTACTTAAACTGATCCACCTCCTCAAGTAACTCTCCATTCAACATGACATTCAACCTTGCACCACCTTCCCTTCTCGTACATCTCATAACCTTACTCTTACCCACATTAACTCTCAACTTCCTTCTCTCACACACTCTTCCAAATTCTGTCACTAATCGTCTAAACTTCTCTTCTGTGTCTGCAACCAGTACAGTATCATCCACAAACAAAAACTGATTTACCTCCCATTCATGGTCATTCTCGTCTACCAGTTTTAATCCACGTCTAAGCACTCGAGCATTCACCTCTCTCACCACTCCATCAATATACAAGTTAGACAACCACGGCGACATCACACATCCCTGTCTCAGCCCCACTCTCACCGGAAACCAATCACTCACTTCATTTCCTATTCTAACACATGCTTTACTACCTTTATAGTAACTTTTCACTGCTTGCAACAACCTTCCACCAACTCCATATAACCTCATCACATTCCACATTGCCTCCCTATCAACTCTATCATACGCTTTCTCCAGATCCATAAACGCAACATACACCTCCTTACCTTTTGCTAAATATTTCTCGCATATCTGCCTAACTGTAAAAATCTGATTCATACAACCCCTACCTCTTCTAAAACCACCCTGTATTTCTAAGATTGCATTCTCTGTTTTATCCTTGATCCTATTAATCATTACTCTACCATACACTTTTCCAACTACACTCAACAAACTAATACCTCTTGAATTACAACACTCATGCACATCTCTCTTACCCTTATATAGTGGTACAATACATGCACAAACCCAATCTACTGGTACCATTGACAACACGAAACACATATTGAACTATCTCACCAACCATTCAAGTACAGTCACACCCCCCTCCTTCAACATCTCAGCTCTCACACCATCCATACCAGATGCTTTTCCTACTCTCGTTTCATCTAGTGCTCTCCTCACTTCATCTATTGTAATCTCTCTCTCATTCTCATCTCCCATCACTGGCACCTCAACACCTGCAACAGCAATTATATCTGCCTCCCTATTATCCTCAACATTCAGTAAACTTTCAAAATATTCCGCCCATCTTTTCCTTGCCTCCTCTCCTTTTAACAACCTTCCATTTCCATCTTTCACTGTCTCTTCAATTCTTGAGCCAGCCTTCCTTACTCTCTTCACTTCTTTCTAAAACTTCTTCTTATTCTCTTCATATGAATGACCCAATCCCAGACCCCACCTCAGGTCAGCTGACCTCTTTGCCTCACGTACCTTGCACTTTCCTTCCACATTTTTCTCTTTATATTTTTCATACTTCTCTATACTATTACCCTGCAGCCATTCTTCAAAAGCCCTCTTTTTCTCTTCCACTTTTACCTTCACTCCTTCATTCCACCATTCACTGCCCTTCCTCATGCTGCCTCCAACAACCTTTTTTCCACACACATCATTTGCAATCCCAACAAAATTTTCTTTTACTAACTTCCACTCCTCCTCTAAATTGCCAGTTTCTCTTACTTTCACTTCGTCATATATCATTTTCAACCTTTCCTGATATTTACTTTTTACCCCCGGTTTTATTAGCTCTTCAACCCTCACTACCTCCCTTTTACATCCACCTACTCTATTCCCCCATTCTTTTGCTACAACTAATTTTCCTTCCACCAAAAATGATCAGACATACCGTTAGCCATACCCCTAAACACGTGCACGTCTTTCAATCTTCCAAACATTCTTTTAGTTATCAACACATAATCCATTAATGCTCTTTCTACTACTCTTCCATTTGCCACTCTTACCCATTTATACTTATTTTTATCTCTCTTTTTGAAAAAGCTATTACTTATCACCATCTCTTGCTCAACACACATATCTACCAGTCTCTCACCACTCTCATTTTCACCTGGTACGCCATAGTTCCCAATGACACCTTCTACCTCTCCAGCACCCACTCTAGCATTTAAGTCACCCATGACAACTGCATAATTCCTTCTACCCAGTCCTTCTACACACCTAGTTAATTCATTCCAGAACTCATTCCGCTCTTCTTCACTTTTCTCACTACCTGGCCCATACGCACAGACAAACACCTTACATTCCCTACCCAACCTAACCCTTACCCACATTAACCTAGATGATATCTCCTTCCATTCCACTACTTCACCTGTCATCCATTCACTCAGCAATAAAGCCACACCCTCTCTCGCTCTTCCCCTTTCAATCCCAGACACTCTACCAGACATTTCACCAAACATCACTTCACCCTTTCCTTTTATCTTCGTCGCACACAAGGCCAATACATCCATCCTTCTATTCCTAAACATTCTTCCAATTTCACATCTTTTACTCTCTATCGTACTACATCCATGCACATTCAAACACCCCAAAACTAGAGTGCGGGGAGCAGTCACTCTCCCCCCAGCTCCATCTCTTTGTCAATGTCTCACAGGATGTAGATACAGGAGAGGAGGTTCCTAGCCCCCTTGTACCGTCCCTTTTAGTTGCCTCTTACGACACGCAGGGATAACATTGGCGCTATTCTTGTTTTTATGCCCCCGCCGCCATAGGGTGCATAAAATAGAAGCAATAAAACAATTTTCGATTTCTGAAAGTTGTTATGTCTATACCCCATGGTGGACGGTCCCCTTAAGGTCTACCTGTTATAGAGCCCAGCCTTTAAATGCGGTCAACTTTTTAATTGGGGGACGATCGTGTGGAAATTCTTTCCACGCTTTATTTTAGTCAACCCCGTTATTCCATTTTTTAATTTTTTGTTTGTTTTTTCTGGGTTTTACGCATCTCTTTTTTCTTTTGTTTCCTTTGTAACCTTTATTATTATACCCTTAAATATTCATTGCTGCTAACATGTCCATCATTCCCCTGTAATGCTTTACCTTTCACCACCTCATTCCTCTGTAGATGATTTTCTCTCATTTCGTGAGCTCACAGTACATTGCTTGACGATGCAACCGACCGTTGACATTTTTTAAGAAAACAGCACTTGGTTGCGTTCTGTTCCAAATGCTCTTGAAGCTTTGGATGTTTAGCCACAATTGGTTTGTATTTAAGTAACTCTTTAATTTACGTAACTCATTGATCTTAGCTTATTGCTATTTACATCTCTGTACCTATCTATAAGTCTGTTTAGCTAGGATTGTTTTTTGTGTTATTGAACATCACTAAACGCCACTTAATTATTTTGTATGTATATTAATTTTTATAAACCAGACAGTAGGATTTCTTTATAATTACTTTCCCCTGGAGTTTCAAGAATGATCCTTGTATTTATAAAAAGCATCCTTCAGCGAACCACGTACTCATGAAAATTTGAAGAAGAACAACTCGACCTTCTTGAACCTACTCAACGGCGGGAGGCAGAAGCGTGTGAGCGCCTCACTTAAAAATCAGGAAGCGTTGAAGGCGGACATAGGCATAGCCTCTTCATCTGAGACGTCGTTGTAACATAGGCGTCGGTTCAGCTACCTGTTGGTCAACCAGTTACTGACCAACAGTATGCCTTACTTTGAACCATTATTTAGCAGATAGGCATACGAAGATAAAACACGACTGTGCAGAACTGAAGATGCACCGTGTTGTTAACAGTTTACAAGATGCTTCAACATCTACAATCAACCCTCAAGAGTGTTAGTATAAATTAACGGTGCTCAACCTTGTCCAAGGAACTGTCCCTCCTCTTTTTCTAGCCTTTATTTGACGATGTGCACATTTACCTAGGAAGTCATGTTCAAACTGTCTGGTTTAATCATTCGTGGCGTGTCCATTAACATAAGTTGTGTTCCCGTTCCCCTCTGTCAAGTTTGATTTTTGTTGACCGAGAGGAATGTGTTCAAAGTAGTGAGTAGAACTTTTGGTATTATTTCAGTCACCATTTTTACTTTCATTGGTTGATTAGTTATTTGATTATTGATTTACGATTTAATTGATTTGACCATTTTCTTGGCATTTTTCATTTTTCATATGGCATGCGGTCTTTATTCAAATTTCAATTAGGTAGTTTTGCTGTTTTTTTTGTGTGTCAGTTAGGTGAAAATTCCTGTTGTACTTTATGGAAATAAACGCCACTTTTAGGTTAAAATTATTAACTGTTTTTAACTTGACCTTTACATTTTGAAATGACTAAATGAGTTATCACATGAGGTGAGATATGACTTTGTGAAACTGTCGTTAACGTAACTGATTCAGTCCAACCACACTTGATTGGGATTTACTATTCTGCTCCCTGGAGTAGCGTCTGAACATCAAGGTGATATCGGTGCCGACAGTCCCGGTATAGAATAATCTTTGGACTTAAACGTGTGTAGGGAAAGCAAACCGTCTTCGTTGCTGTTCTCTAGTTTGTCAAGTGTGAGAGTGTTGGCGCTCTATCCTTCAGGGTCGGGTCCGGAAATCAGAAACGGGGAGGCCTTTCCAGGAATTATTTCCCACACTTAAATAAATAACATTGTTCCTTCGAACCGGATCTGATACCATTGATTTGTGGAATAATGAAATTTTAAACATTATAAATTCATTTGTAGCGTTTCACTACATAAGCATCACCCAGTTAAGTTGTACTTCAAAAACCTCACACACTAGCCAATTGGTAGAATGATTAAGCCCAGACTTTGAAAGGTAACGAGATGTACAGTGTTTTAGGGCATAATTATGGTAACCTTTGATGAATAAAGGCACCTATGTAACCAAGCGTTTTAGCCAGAAAGTTCTACCCTGAAGGAGAACTCAGGTTTTATTTTATTTGTTCGGATCATCGGTAAATGTTGCACGTTTTTCGTATGTACTGTGAGCTTTGGAGCTGCTATTTTGATCTGTTCATTTTTCCACTTAACCATTAATTTATTTTCATGCTTTGGTTTACTGTTCCCCATTATAGGTAGGCTATATTTATCCTTGTCCTTTTTACCCAACTCGGAGACCGTTTGTCTGTAACATTCTCTGTGTCGTGTGTTATTCAAATTTGACTTGGTCTGCATATTTTTTTTTTTTTTTTTTTTTTTACTTTCTTTACCATCGTACACGTGGTCTTCCTAAGATGGCGGCCAAAGACAGTCACGTTAAACTCCCACAGCAGGCTGTGGAGATGCCGGCTACTTTAGACCTTAATGCTCGTCTTGAAGAACAAACGCAGGAGTTCAGATTCATTTACAAAGAGGCAAACATAACTCTGAAAGCTGTTTCCTCAATAGATTTTGCCTGTGCAACCCCTGAGGGTTTAGAGCACTGTAAAAACAAAGTAAGTAGAGGTCTTGCAGAACTTAGGGACTTTAAAACTTTGTGGAAACCTCATTGGAACAACCCCACTGTCCTGTCTAGTTATACCGATCTTGTCAGTTTGTTAACTGACACAGAAACGATGCACCTTCAACTTGTAACAGAGGGGAAAATCAACCCTTCAAATCCCCCTCAAGCGCCTAACACTAACCCTCAGTTTGTATGCGTCTCAGTCGCTGCAGATCCTGATCCCACTCCCTTCAATCGTCGTAAAGATTTTGGGCCGGCTGGTGGAGTTTGTTTCGCCAGACGGTACATGAAAACCCCAAGTACTCTCCCACAGAAAAATACAAGATTTTGTTGCGTACCCTTGAGGGACCAGCGCGTAAACTTCTCGGTAACCAAGTGTGGACAGAGGGTCTGTATGAAAGATCGATAGACAGTCTTAAGCGAGAGTATGAGTCTCCCATTCTGACTAAACACCTTGTGATAAATAAATTTTATAAAGCATCCTCCCCTAATGATGATAGCACTGATCTCCGTCGTTTCCTCATGGAATGGGACAACACGGAAACTGAATATGTAGGCTACAACTAACTGGGTCGTCTTTACCAGAGGTAATGTTAGAGCATGTTTTCACTAGTAAACTCAGACCCTTCCACCTACGTATAGTTTACCGATATTACAATTGCGAGGAAGTAACCTTGGCCGAAATGAAAAGTTCCCTGTATGCTCATACTCGCATGAAGGAAATGATGAAGCTCATAACCAGCTCGACGACGGCCCCAAACATAATACCCATGATAAACCTGCGCAAGCCAACCGTTACGAAAACTCACGCTCTTCCAGTAAATCACTTAACCAGCCTAGACCTCCTTCCTCCAACGTGAACAATCATATACCTAAACTTAAAGTTAATAAGGGGCCTGTCCGGTCCGTGGATCTACAAACGACTCCTAGTCGATCAAATGGATGGCCTATCGCTGGCCCCAGTAACGGGACTGCTAGAGGTAAATGTATTTTTTGTGGCAATAGTGACCACGTGCAATCCAAATGTCCCCATTTCCCCGATTCAAGAAGTAGGAAATCAAGGTTGCGAGAAATGAATCGTTGCACAAAATGTTTTTCCACTCAACACTTTGCCAGCAATTGCAATGCAACCATTGCTTGCCTGAACTGTCAGCAGGCTCATAAATTGCCTGTATGGCCAAATATCCTTGCAGTATCCAACCACTTCATCCAACCCATTAGTGGGTTTGCTAACAACACACTTAACTCCCAAACCCTTAGGCCTTCCATTAATAACCCCCTTAACATGCAACCCATTAGACCTCCCATTAATAACCCCTCTGACATGCAACTCTTTATCTCTCCCAGTATCAATACCCCTGCGGTAAACCTCAATCACATTGCTTTTATCCGTAACAACACCACGTGTGTTGAGCCTAATGACCTCGCCCCAGTTGCATTACCGACTTTCACTGCTGAATTAGTCTCCGGTAAATTTAAACACTCCACAAGAGTTTTTCTAGATTGTGGCGCACAACGTACTTTTGTGCACCTAAATGTTGTTGAATCATTAAATCTTAAACCTGTTAGACAGATGGTGTTCCAGCTTTACTCATTTAATTGTACCGAACCCCCTAAAAGTTCTGATCTAGTACAATTTAATATGAAAATCGGCAGACGGAGACATAAGATTGTGGCTATTGTTAGTGCCAATGAGGTAAAGGCATCAATACGCCAGGTTACACCCATACTGTCCGTACGCTAGAAGCTAATGGAATTCGGCTCGCGGATCAACGTCCCGATGATAGTGCTGCCGGTATTGAGATCATTCTCGGTGCCGATTATCTTCCCAGGCTCCTCAAGCATACCCATAATATCCAAGGTGTAAACCTGTTTAGCACTCCCGCCAGTTACGTGGTATGGGGAGAGTTGCCTGATTGGTCACGTCCTGACGTGGACCCAAGAGATGTCAGCGCAGTCACAATTACTATTAACCGAATTGATGTTGACTCGCCTATGACTATAAACCCGCCTCTTGAAAACCTTCGGAAACTTGACACCATTGGTATCACTAAAGAACCCTTCAGCCATCTTGAAGAGAAAGCAGTTGATCTCTTCAAAAGAACTACTGAATACAAAACTGGAAAGTATGTTGTTCAGCTACCTTTCAAGAGTGATAAGCGTCTCACTTCAAATTATGCTAGAGCCTTTGCCCAACTCATGTCAGTCAAAAAATAAAAGAACCCCCAATTGTTTACTGATTACCGTAAGATTCTGGATGAGTATCTTAAAGAAAACTTTATTGAGCCTGTCCCCTTAGGCACACCTGTTGATGGAAAAGTACATTATTTACCACATCATCCCGTAGTTAAGAATTCAGCCACTACCCCTACACGTATTGTCTTCAACCCTTCATCCAGGTCGAACCCAAATTCACTTTCTCTGAACGATTCTCTGTACACAGGACCCAATCTTGCATCGAAGATTCAATCGATGATTTTAATGTTCCGCGAGAAGCCCTTTGGTTTAACTGCAGATATTTCCAAGGCATTCCTTCGCATAGAGACTGTCCCAGAACAGAGAGACTTCTGTCGCTTTCTTTTCTTTGAAGATCCAGAAATGACAAGGATCGTCGCATATCGATTTAAAGTCGTCCTGTTCGGCGCCACCTCGAGCCCCTACTTGCTTAACCAAACTATCCAACATCATTTGGACAGTCAGTCCAGTAGATTGGCGTCGACACTCAAAACCAGTTTCTATATTGATAACTTTCAACGCTGTTATGTCGACCCCAAAGACATTCTGAGTGAGAGGCCCCTCATTGAGGCACTTATATTAAAGGCTAACATGCAGTTAGCCAAATGGACGACTAATGCCCCTCTTAATGGCAATTTCACAGAAAGAGGCATTCATGATTACCTCGGTCTTGAATGGGATACTATTAATGATACCTTGAATGTTAAATTACCCCCTGAATTAGAGATAAGTCATTCCCACTTCAACACTAAAAGAAAGGTCGTGTCCTTGTTCTCTTCCTTTTATGACCCTATTGATCTTATTTCTCCTGTTACAATTATAGGTAAACTCTTCATTCAAAAACTCTGGATGACTGACAAGGTCTGGGACACCCCTATTGACCCTGAGCAAGTTCAAGAACTGAGTGATATCATCAAAAGGTACAAAGGTCTTGAACAAATTAAAGTCCCTCATAATGCGCATGATGGCAGTCAACCAGCATTGCACATTTTTGCCGATGCTTCCAAGCTCGCTTTCGGAGTAGCTGCTTATGTAGTCACCCAGGAAGGTAATTCTCGCCTCCTTACGGCTAAAGCCCGAGTCACCCCTAAACGCATGTTGGAAATGAATGAAAGTTTAACCATTCTCAAACTTGAGTTAACTGCGCTCTTACTGGGCTGTTGTTTAGCCAAACACTTGTCAGAACTGCGCCCTGGCATATACGCTTCGGTCACTGTTTGGTCCGACGCTTCAACTGCCCTCCAGTGGGTCCATAATTCTAAAAGTAACTCCTATTACATCCTTAACTGTATTGAGGAGATAATCAACAATAAATTAACATGTAATCTTAACCTGAAGCATGTCCCCACTATTAGCAATCCTGCGGACCTGGCATCGCGTGGTGTCGCTGTCAGGCATATTTTTAAGAATAAATTTTGGCTACAAGGCCCTCCTTGGCTCAGTAACCCTTCAGAGTACCCCGATCAAAGCAGGTTTTCTATTTACCTGGAGATATGTGCATGCCCTATTCGGCTCGATACCCTGGGAGTACGACTGTTTGATTATTACAGCTCCCTTGACGATGCGATCAAGTGCTACACTGTACTCCTTCGTTTAATTCCCCAATGTATACAACCCTTGTCACAACGTTATCCCAATCTAACCAATAAATTCAACCTTCCACCCTTAACAGTCATGTCGAAATGTTCCCAGGCCCAAAGTTATCCTTACATTCTGAAGCAGGTGCAAGGTGAAGACGTTCGTCTCAATTCGGACGAACGAGCTTTCATCGGCCAACGTAAACCTTACCTGGATAACCAAGGTCTTTTCAAAGCTAGTTCCCGTCTCAGTAATGCCCCCGTGGAATTAGATTACGTAGATCCCATTTTGCTGGAACATCATTGTGCCCTTTGGACACTTATCGTCAGACATTGGCATGAACGTTTGCTGGACTGTAATACTTCTACACTCCTTGTTGAATTGCGTAAACAATTTTGGGTTCCCCAAATGCGGCAACAAATCAAGAAAATTATGCGCCGTTGCATTCATTGCGCAAGGTGCAAGTGGTCCCGTACCCAATGCCTCCATTAGCCCAGTATCATCTTAATCGCCTCATTTCAAGAGGCTTAGATTTCACTGGAGCTTTTAAGGTATACAATTCACATGTAGATTTTGTTTACATCTTGCTTTTCACCTGCGCAGCAACCAGAGCCGTAGTTCTAGAAGTCACAACTTCGTTAACGGTCATTGAATTTTTGCAAGCAGTGCGCAGATTTGCCGCTCGATTTGGTATGCCACACTGTATCGTCTCTGATAACGCTTCCACTTTCCAAGCTGGTCAAACTCTTCTAACTGAACTTATGCATCACCCTGTAATTGATTGGTTTAAGTCTTCCCATAACCTGACCTGGAAATTCATCACTCCCAGTGCCCCTTGGCAGGGAGGTTTTTATGAAAGGCTAATAGGCTTCACCAAACTTAATTTAAGGAAAGCCATGTATCAATTGTATCCTACCTATAATGAATTTGTCACTTTGGTTCAAGAAGCCGAATGCGTCATCAACGATAGACCTTTAGTTTACTTGGATGTCAACGACGTTACTGAAACTCCCTTGACTCATAGTCATCTGCTTTACGATCGAACCCTCTCACTTGCTCCGCAGGTCCTTATGACCGACCTCAATGACCCCACATATAGGGAAGGGAACAGCCTCCCAGCTAGTTATCAGAAACTCACAAACATGTTGCAAGTGTTTTTAAAACGATGGACCTAGGATTATGTCAATTCTCTTCGCGAACGTCCCATAAAAAATAATCGTATCCACCCTGTACCTCCTAAGATTGGAGATTTATGTTTGTCAATTTTGGATGAAGTAAATCGGGAAGATTATCCCATGGCCCGTATCCTTGAAACCTACCCCGGTCAAGATGGTCATATTAGATCTGTGAAGGTGCGCACCCCTCATGGAATATATGTGCGTCCCATTAACCGTCTTATCCCATTGGAGATAAATGTCGCAGGTCCCTATATCACTGCACTGGAGCAAGGTGGTCCTGATTCACTCACGACACCCCAGTTACCAGATCCTCCCTCAGAGAACCCTCTAAATGACGATTCTTCTGATGATGTCGCCCCTCTTCACAAACCTGATCCTGTGTCCTCTCGAGGGTAACCTCCTAGGGCGGCGGCAGATAAAGCCTGTGCCTTATTCAGAAAGTGCTGTAAATTTGAAAGGGATGGGGAATGCCCCCTTCCTTCCGTACCCTCCACCTCTTGTTAGTGGACCCCTCCCCCCTTCTCTCTCGCTCTTACTTGGCAGGGTGTGGAAATTCTTTCCACGCTTTATTTTAGTCAACCCCGTTATTCCATTTTTTAATTTTTGTTTGTTATTTTCTGGGTTTTACGCATCTCTTTTTTCTTTTGTTTCCTTTGTAACCTTCATTATTATACCCTAAAATATTTATTGCTGCAAACATGTCCATCATTCCCCTGTAATGCTTTACCTTTCATCACCTCATTCCTCTGTAGATGATTTTCTCTCATTTCGTGAGCTCACAGTACATTGCTTGACGATGCAATCGACCGTCGACAATTTTCAAGAAAACAGCACTTGGTTGCGTTCTGTTCCAAATGCTCTTGAAGCTTTGGATGTTTAACCACAATTGGTTTTTTTGTATTTAAGGAACTCTTTAATTTATGTAACTCATTGATCTTAGCTTATTGCTATTTACATCTCTGTACCTATTTATAAGTCTGTTTAGCTAGGATTGTTTTTTTGTGTTATTGAACATCACTAAATGCCACTTAATTTTTTTGTATGCATATTAATTTTTATAAACCAGACAGTAGGATTTCTTTATAATTACTTTCCCCTGGAGTTTCAAGAATGATCCTTGTATTTATAAAAAGCACCCTTCAGCGAACCACGTACTCATGAAAATTTGAAGAAGAACAACTCGACCTGCTTGAACCTGCTCAACGGCGGGAGGCAGAAGCGTGTGAGCGCCCCACTTAAAGGCGGTCGTAGGCATAGCCTCTTCATCTGAGACTTCGTTGTAACATAGGCGTCGGTTTGACTACCTTTTGGTCAACCAGTTACTGACCAACAGTATGCCTTACTTTGAACCATTATTTAGCAGATAGGCATACGAAGATAAAACACGACTGTGCAGAACTGAAGATGCACCGTGTTGTTAACAGTTTACAAGATGCTTCAACGTCTACAATCAACCCTCAAGAGCGTTAGTACAAATTAACGGTGCTCAACCTTGTCCAAGGAACTGTCCCCCCTCTTTTTTTCTAGCCTTTATTTGACGATGTGCACATTTACCTAGGAAGTCATGTTCAAACTGTCTGGTTTAATCATTCGTGGCATGTCCATTAACATAAGTTGTGTTCCCGTTCCCCTCTATCAAGTTTGAAATTTTATTGACCGAGAGGAATGTGTTCAAAGTAGTGAGTAGAACTTTTGGTATTATTTCAGTCACCATTTTTACTTTCATTGGTTGATTAGTCATTTGATTATTGATTTACGATTTAATTGATTTGACCATTTTCTTGGCATTTTTCATTTTTCATATGCCATGCGGTCTTTATTCAAATTTCAATTAGGTAATTTTGCTGTTTTTTTTTGTGTGTCAGTTAGGGGAAAATTCCTGTTGTACTTTATGGAAATAAACGCCACTTTTAGGTTAAAATTATTAACTTTTTAACTTGACCTTTACATTTTGAAATGACTAAATGAGTTATCACATGAGGTGAGATATGACTTAAGGGTAAGTTTATATTTACGTCAATCTAAAGCTATCGGTGTCAATCCTTTATTGTGATGTCCTACGGTATTACCTCCCGGTGGTCCTTAGGACGTTTTGACTTTTACAGTACTGCTCCCCCTAACTCTTTGTGAAACTGTCGTTAACGTAACTGATTCAGTCCAACCACACTTGATTGGGATTTACTATTTTGCACCCTGGAGTAGCATCTGAACATCAAGGTGATATCGGTGCCGACAGTCCCGGTATAGAATAATCTTTGGACTTAAACGTGTGTAGGGAATGCAAACCGTCTTCGTTGCGGTTCTCTAGTTTGTCAAGTGTGAGAGTGTTGGCGCTCTATCCTTCAGGCTCGGGTCCGGAAATCAGAAACGGGGAGGCCTTTCCCGGAATTATTTCCCACAGATAGGATCTAATCTTTCTCTGAAACAGCAAAGGTCCAAACTCACCTATTTCACCAGAAGGTGTAACCCTGATAATATACCATTGGGTCACGACCCTAGAACAGTTGCCTCTTCCTTAATTTTTTTCCAATCTATGTCGTTTGCAGGCTTACAGGCTTACACAGGATGAAGATCTTCAAGAGTGTTTCTCAAACTTTACTTATATCAGTTGGAAGAGATTAAATACTAAATTATGGCAGCTGATCGTGTGATTAAACCAGCTTCTCAAGTGTTGTGCATGGACTCTTATAGACTGTATAATGGGACTTCTCAGTCAACATTGCGCAAGGGGACTAATGTTCTTATTTTCAATGATTATTTAATATTGTGAAGAGTTAAAGGGGATATTTTCCTTTTATGTTATGCTTGTTACTATTTTACTACTGTTACTTAATTCTGGGGTCTGAAAACTTGGGTTTTCTGTATATATCTACCGTATATAATGCTGTATTGGTTACTGTTACATGGAGGAAATTTTGGAAACAATAAAAAACTACTGTTCCTTTTTGCATTACCTTTCATTGGACCTACCTTGCGGAATACAAATAGTTTACCTCAATTTTTTAACTCTCCTTATATAGACTTCGGTCTTTCCACCTACTGGAGACAAAGATGTTCTTCACAGTGAGTGGGATTATGCTATTGATTTCCTTTGCTCCTACTTTTTTACAAGCATATTACTTACATTCTTACTTTGGTACCATAGTTACCGATGCTAAAGGAAGTATGTTTATGTCTATGGGGTTTAAAGGGTTAAAACTCTTTTTGCCACAATTGAGAAGTTGCTCCTGGAATGGTTCAACAGGAAACGTGTTAGTGTTAGCGCTTTGAGATCGGGACTTGTAACACCTCTCTTGCCCATGTATCCTACCCTATCCCTTATCCTTCGAGACAAGGTTAACTCACTTCCGGGAGGGATAATGATGGCTTGTTATTAATACGTCCCCGATTTATATACAATATCTTTCACAATATTCGTTCCAGAGGTTAGAACTCTGTGATACCTTTAAAGTAAAATTCTTTGGTATTATCATGTAGAATTCTGCCATTGAAGAACTTCCATCACGATACCATGGTTATCTCACCCAAAAAGTAGGTTTTCCTATGTCAAAATCCGTTTTATACACACACACACACACACACACACACACACACACACACACACACACACACACACACACACACATATATATATATATATATATATATATATATATATATATATATATATATATATATATATATATATATATATATTGGGATATAATAGGACTCAGTGAAATTAGAAGAACTGGGAAATCTTACAGAGAATTAAAAGAAGGCCACATATCTTGCTTAAGAGGACATGAAAGGAACAATGCAAATGTAGTGAGTTTTCTCATAAATAAAAATTTTTTCAGGCAACATCGAGGATTTTTCTTGTTCTAGTGATTGCAGAATTAATCATCAGATTAAATAAGAAGTATAAAGGGAAGATCATTCAAAGGTATGCACAGAGGAAGAAATAATAACTCTTTATTCACCTTGGTTTGGGACGATTTCAATGTTAAAGTAGGTTAAAAGGAGACGAAAATCAAACGAAGGTAAATCTGATGTAGGCTCTAGGAATGACAGAGGATACATGCCTGTAAAATTTGCTGAAAGAAACAATCATAAAATCATGAACACTTTCTTTTATTAAATGGATCGTAGAAAATTTACGTGGAGAAGTCCGAATGGAGAAAAAAAATACGAAAAATATTTTTTTTTCTCAGTTAAAAGTTAGTTTATATAAAGATGTAACAGTGGTGAACTAGTTAAAGTCAAGTAACCATAGAATGGGGAGAAGCAAAATTTGTTTTGATCTAAGGAATGTGAGAGACAAACTAATTTTAAGAAAGAAAATAAACAATCCTTTAATAAGAAAAAAAATAGGAAGAGATCATTTTAACAATACGAACCAGGTACTCCCAGCTACATGATGAAATGGAAGCACGTAAAGAAGAAATAAACAGTAATTTAAGAAAATTTGAACTGGAATCATCACAAGAGATAGGCAGAAGAGTTCTTTAAAAAGATTAAGGAAAATTATCTGAAAAGACCAAAATCCTAATAGAGAAAAGATTGTAAATGAAAGTAAAATCCAAGACAGATGAAATATAATTAGCAGAACTATCCAAAATAATATATAAATTAAGGCCCCAAGATACTCGTAAACACAATCAGACGAAATTTGAGGAAATACTAAAGAGAGGATAAAGCATCAAATTGATGAAAAGAAGACCTGATGCAGGGCACCAACAGATATTTGCTTTAAAGGATTAAAGTGAAAATACTATCAACAGAATAGATGGAGTGATAAAAATTGCGGAGTATTTCTAAATAATGCTATAGAACAGTTATATAAGGAATAACTTTGCCAATACAAATAATGACACACCTGAATCAGTACCAAACTTAGCAGTAGAAGTAAAGAAAGCATTAAAAGGCACGAAAAGAGACAAAGCAGTAGAAGATGATGGTCTAGTAGTAAAACTCGCTAACCATTGCACACATTATGTCTGCAAAAATGCTCTATACCAACAAGAATGGAAAGATCTTATCATTATACTAATTCAAAAAAAAAAAAAAAAAAAAAAAATCACACATAAAAGACCTGAAAAATTATCGTACAATAAGTTTACTCAGAGTAATATATGAAATATTTACAAAGATCATATTAGGCTGAATTGAAAGACAGCTAGACTTTAACCAACCAAGATAGCAGGCAGTATTTAAAAGTAGATATTCGACAGCTGACCATATCTATGTAATTAACCAGGTAATGTAAAAATTAACAGAGTATGACAAACCGCTATGTATGGCATCTAGAGACTATGAGAAAGCTATTGATTCTGTCAAAACTTCAACAGTAATGAAAGCCCTTCAAAGACAAAAAATAAATTGATATTTTTTTGGAATACTTGAAGATATCTATATGAGAAGTTCAGCAAGCCTAAAACTACATAAAGATAGTGTGAAAATTTTTATAGAGAAAGGAGTTAGACAAGGATACCCCGTTTCTCCTAAATCATTCACAGCATACCTAGAAATTTTCAAATTTTTTTACTATGAAAATTAGGTATTAATCATGTGAGACGTTGTCGAGTAAAGACGTGTCAAATTCTCGCCCTAAGCTGTGTTTCAGCTTATGTTTTTGTTTGTGAAAGCTTTGAAAATATCAACTAGTCTTATGGAGAGATTAAAATGAATAGTAAAAGTATACCTTAGCTGGTTGTTCCCATGTGGATTTTCGAGAGGAAACGGAAAAAAAAAGGTGTTGTAAAAGGTGCTACCACAAGAAATGTGTATTTATAGAGGCAAACATCAGCGATGAGGACGTAGCAAACTTCAAATGAATTTGTCCACCCTGTGTAGATGAAGCCATTATGGCCAGGAAAACTATATTAAAAATGGACGAACATGCAGAGAAAATCACTGAATTGGACGCTAAATAGCGGAACTCAGTGCAGACGCAGCAAATTCTACCCAGACCATTGATCTCACTGAGAAAGTTGATAATCTATCGATGAATATGGAATCAATTAAGTTAACACTTCAAACACTGATGGACCCAAAACAAGAGAAAATGACATATGCTAACAAAGTTAAGGAAAAAAATCTACTAATAATTAAATCAACTAAAGCATTAAGTAAAATTACTGACATAAAAAAGGAGGTCGAATATGCGCTTAGAGACATTCCAATTCTTAATATGAGGTCAATTTCAAATGTAAATGTTGTTGTAAACTTTGCAGACGAAAAGATCAGAGAGGAAGCAGAAAACAAGATTCAAACCATGGATGCCGACACCTAGACGAGGAAAATTGGGAAACTAAAACCTAAAATAATGATATGCAATGTATACAATGATGAAGATGAAGCAGTAAATGCTTTAATTCAAAGAAATCGTTGCCTGGACCATATCCAAAACATAAATGAGAAGATAAGTTTGCTATTCAAGAAAAGTGCTGCAGGTAGATCACCCACTGCTTGTTGAAATGTGATCCCGAAGTTCGAAGTTTGATAATGGTGACAAAGTTATGTTGCGATGGGGTACTTACGCTTGAGAGGTACCACGTGATCACCTGCTACCATTGTCAGAGGTATGGACATTTTGAAAAAGATTGCAAGTTTAAGACTGATGATAAAGTCTACGGAAAATGTTCAGAAACACATTCCACCAAAGAATGTAATTCGCAACAGGTAAAATGTATAAACTGCACTGAGTTAAACAGAACAAAGGACCACACAGTGAATTCAAGAAACTGCAAAGCTTATGATATGAAATTGAAAACACTATCAGAAAATACTGACCATGAATAGTAAGGATGTCCTAATCTGTGACTATGTAAATCTACAATTACTTGGTAATAAAACTATTCAAATTCGAGAATTGATAAATGGGAAATATTTGGACATACTAGCATTATCTGAAACATGGTTGAATAACTTTGACAAGGCTAAGATCGCCGAAATGACCCCATATACACACGCTTTCTTTCATATTCCGGGAGAGTGCAGGTCTGGTGGGAGGGGGTCCGGCTCTTCATTCATAAGGGTTACTCATGTCTCAAGATTATAAAAAAAAATCTATGTGTAATAAGATTTGAATACATAGAAGTAAATATAAACATGCACAAAAACATAAACATATCCATTGTAACAAATACTAGTATCTTCTTTGAAGAATGCTGTGTACTAGATGAGATGATTATCATGGAAAAAAGGAATTAGTTATTAGTGGAGACTTCAGTTTTTGGAAGGATGACACATCAAATCTTGATGCTTCAGCATTTAGTGAGTTTTTGAAATCATATCAGTTGGTGAATAATGTTCACTGTGCAACTACTTGACTGGGCATCCGTTGGACCTAATTCTAAGTGATGGAATGAATAATATTGTATCTGATATAAATGTTGAAGACAAATGTACTATCTCCCCAGTGCACAAACTTATTACGTTTAGAATACCTCTACAGAAACACGCAGTAGTGAAAAAAAATAAACTTTAAACATGAATTAAACGTCTCTCCTTTTGTATTTACTAAAGAAATTACAAAGAAAATCAATGATGCTATCTGTATTCCTTGCGATCATGATAGCCAACGTTTGTTGGGTGCTATGTGTATTGACTACCTTATGACCATATAGAATAGGGTGAGTAAAAGTGAATATAATACCGCATATTCACTGATGGAAAAGACTATAGTTGTTAAAGTCTGATCTCCTTGGTTTGATGGAAAGACTTTAGAGAAAACAAGGGAAAAAGACGTGAAGAAAGAAAGTGGAATCAATTAGGAATTGAAAGAACATGGATAGAATACAACACTGCAATGTGCCAATATAATTACATTACATACCAAGAAAGAAATGAATGAAAAAAAAAAAGAGAATACTGTATGAGAAAGATCTGCGAAGCAGCAAGACACAAATAAGTTATATTTCTCCTGAATGGTGTAATGGGAAATGTAAATGAAAAAAGGTTACCAGCGGGGTACAGTGACCAAGAACTGGCAAATAATTTTCTAGAATTCTTTAAAAACACTAGGTCATTTACATTTACAAATATTCAACATCAGATTAATGCTATACAGAAACACATAAAATTAACGAAATTCAATAATATACAAGGCGATGTCACCAAGATTATCAAGAGAGCAAAGAAAACAAACTGTGCGATCGATCCAATGCCAATATCTGAAGTAATTGGAGAAAGAAACTGTTCTAGTCTAGCTGATATGATTATGAGAATAGCAAATACAAGCATCAATAAGTGTAAGTTTTCCAAATCTGAGAAAAGGGCTATAGTCGGACAGGTTCTGAAAAGTGCTTCAGATTATCAGGAATGAAGCTTGTATAGACCTATTTCGAATCCATCCTTAGTTTCAAAGGTGCTAGAATACGTAATTCTTGAACAACTAATTAGTCACGAAAAAAAAAAAATAGAAGCTTTCTCAGGCAACCAGTCTTGTTATAGAAAGTTATACTCTACGGAGACAGCTATCTGTTCTGTTGTAAATGATATGCTGGAAATTATGGATGAAAACAAATGTGGTATCTTAATATTACTCAATCTTAGTGCTGCTTTTGATACAGTTGTGGATGAACTGCTATTAACTAATCTATGGTCCCTTGATATTGAAGATCAAGCTTTTGAATACCTAAAAAAAGCATTTGGTTGACATAAATTGTTGTGTGCAAATTGGAAATTCCTATTCATCATGTGAACCTTTAAACAGAGGGGTACCTCAGGGGAATGTACTGAGCCCAGTCTTATTCTGTATCTATTATTAATATCATTATAATTATTTCTTACTAAGCTACAACCATAGTCGAAAATGCAGGATGCTATTATGGCCAGGGGCCCCAACAGGGAAAATAGACCAGTGAGGAAAGGAAACAAGGAAAAATTAAATATTTTATGAACAGTAACATCATTAAAATAAATATTTCTTGTATAAATTTAAAAAAAAAATCAACAAAACAAGAGGAAGAGAAATTATATAGAATAGTGTGCCCGAGTGTACCCTCAAACAAAAGAACTCTAACCCAAGACAGTGGAAGACCATGGTATAGAGGCTATGGCACTATCTTAAGACTAGAGAACAGTGGTTTGATTTTGGAGTGTCCTTCTCCTAGAAGAGCTGCTTACCATAGCTAGAAAGTCTCTTCTACCCTTACCCAGAGGAAAGTTGCCACTGAACAAATACAGTGCAGTAGTTAATCCCTTAGGTGAAGAAGAATTGTTAGGTAATCTCAGTGTTGTCATGTGTATGAGGACAGAGGAGACTCTGTAAAGAATAGGCCAGACTATTTAATGTATGTGTAGGCAAAGGTGAACCGTAACCAGAGAGAAGGATCCAATGTAGTACTGTCTGGCTAGTCAAAAGACCCCATAACTCTCTAGCGGTAGTATCTCAACGGGAGGCTGGTGCCCTGGCCAATCTACTACTTGTAAATACTACAAAGGCATGGAGTGAAGTTCAAACTATTTGCAGATAATACACAATTTTACTTCTCCATAAATGATATAGACGACACTACTGAAACTTTAAACATAATTCTTTCCAGTGTTAGGGAATGGATGACAATCAAGCATTTAAAATTAAATCAAAATAAAACTGAGTTCATGGTGGTTGGAAAGGAAAACAGCACAAGAAACTTAGGTGATATTCAAATAAACATAAACAACAACTCTGTCCCTATATCTAGTAAAGTTCGTGATCTAGGCGTATCTCTTGACTGTAACTTTTGTTTCAGTGCCCAAATGAATAATGTAGAAAATACAGCTGGTTATCATCTTAGAAACATTGATTTTATAAAGAAGTACCTGGATGAACATTTTGTAAAGAAATTTGTGATAAACTATATTATTACCAGGATTGACTACTGTAACTCCATCTACTACAATTTACCAAAAGTGCAACTTAAGAAATTACAAAACATAATAAACAGAGGAGCAAGACTGATGAAAGGTGTCCCACCCCGAGAAAGGATTACTCATATACTGATTAATTTACACTGGCTGCTTATTAACGCGAGAACTGTTTAAAATATATACAAGTTATCAGACACGGACATCCAAAGCATCTAAGATTATTACTACCTATTGTGCAGCTAGCAAATCGTGTTGACACGAAATTAGTTACAGATGGTTTTAAATTATTAGAACCTGGATGTATGTCTACTGTAAGTTCTAGAGCCTTTAACTATGTGGCCCCGAGACCATACAATAAGCTCTTGCTAGATATTCGAAAGACTGAAGATATTAAGGCTTTCAAGAGCAGACTGAAGACTTTCTTGTTCCCAAAGTGCTTCGATAGTGTGGATTTGACAATAAACGAGCAATATGCGGTTTGAAATGTTAAATGCTTTCGAAGGAACATGATAAAATGACCTGTAGAGAGAAGGGTTCCCCTGCTGTATAGGACCAGAAAAACAGCCCTTAGATTAAAGTAACATTAATGGGGAATACCTTAAAAACTTAAGATTTGCAGATGAAATAGTTTTGTTTAGTGAATCGTTTGGGCAACTGCAAAAGATGATAGATGATTTGAATAGAGAAAACAGAAATGTAGGACTGATAATGAATGAGTAAAACTAAGATAATGTTTTATGAAATAGTTATAGACTAACCTATAGAGACTGTCAAATACGGATCCACCAAGTAAGAAACGGGGGGGGGGGGGGGGGGGGGGCGGTTTGCATGGTCGGAAAACATAACCAAAGTATCTGACGGAGTTTTAAGCTATTTTAGAGCTATTTATCATGTATTTGAAACAGTTTTCTCCTTATTATTGAATTTATAAGGTGAATATGCATTATGCAATAACACCTTGATAAAATGTATAAAACATTTCAGCAGTAACTTGTACCCGGGAAACCTCATCATTTGACTACCTTTGAGATATATCTGTAATTATTGGAGAGCCTTCATCCTTCCGTCCAACTATCAGCTAATGTGAAGAATTTTTCTTCACTCCTCTTCTTCCTTTTGTATTAAGGCTCTCTACTAATACTGTAGCTACCCCTTAAACGTTCTCTCCTACATTAAGTTTTCTTTACCAAAAGATCGGGAGACCTAAACTTATTGACAGTAGCGTACGCCATGCTTGTGACGCCACAGCATAGATACACACAGCAAAGGCCTTACCCCGGCGTATGTTGGTTCTTTCCTCAAACTACGTGTCTCGAGATAAGATATTAAACTGGTTTTGAATATAATTTTAATGCAGCTAACTTAAATGAAGCTTTTATTTCTCAGTACCAGTTAAGGTCTGGTAATTTTTAGATGTATGCCCATCGCACCAGCCCATTGCTAATTTATTATTTAAACTTAATTTTTAGCAAGCCAGAATAGGTAGGATTATTGTATATGTAAACTCCCTTAGAGCAGCATGATTTCTCCAAGTATTTTAAGCAAAATCCTGCCTCCTATGCACTCCTTACAACAATATATTGCCCTGTCCTAAAGTCCCGATATGGCACCTCCATTGGGTTACCCTGTGCATCCTGACCCTCACCTGTCTTGAAAGGTGAAGCCCTCTCGACCCTATCGTCAGCCCAATGCCCATTCGTACTCAAGCAGCGATGAGACTAGCTGACCGACCTAGTCAGTGAATCTGCACCGCTGGCTCACCTTCCCCCCTCCCAAAACTCGACTCACACAAGGACCTGCGGCTGGAAATAGGCAAGGTACGGGCCTGGGAGACTCTATCTATCACAAGCGAGGATTCCAGGGGTGGGCCAGTCAAGGGTGCAAAGTGCAAAGTGTGCAACCACAGTCAACAGCCATTTGAGGACAAGGACGGGCTTCTGTAAGGAGTACAGGTAAAAATACGTGGCCACTTATTCCCCCATTTTTTAGCTTAGATTAATTTCTACTTAATTTAGGTTTAACTGGCTATTACATATTTCGGGCTGTGTGCGGTGGGATTGTGTGTACCGTTTTGCATATCTTTCTTGCTTTTCAGACTAGCACAGTCTCTGGGTCACATGGGCCACGTGTCCGACCTAAGTTCAATTATTTACCATTGCAGAAGACCCCATGTCTAAGCAACCATTTATTTTTTTTATTTTGAATTTCTTTTTATTACATCACATTTTGTTTTGATACCTTTAATTTTTGTTCAGATGTCCATTTCTTTTAATGTAAATTTATGAAATAAATCAAGATTAGGTTATTTTTACTCCTTTATTTATTTGATTATGTCTATGGTGAATATTTAATCTCGGGACATTATACCAGATATTTTAAAAGGAGTAACTAACCTTAAATAAGCGAGTTAGCGAGTGACTTAGTATTGAATATATCTGCTTCGAAGGTAATGATCCATATCTCTAACTTTTACTTTACTTTACATCACTGCTCCCATTTTTTGCCGTTGTCTCAATTATTACTTAATGTAAGATTCCTGTCCAGGATCTCAGGGGGGTCCCTGGGACGGAGCTGAAACAGAGCCTAAGAGTGTAGATGACCTTAGACCTGACAAAGCTAAAGTAGGCCATTAAATTACTTTTATTTCACGTGTGGAGCTCTCCGGCCTCTGGACAGAGTACAATTTCTTTTCACATTTAAGGGTGATGGTTAGTGAACTACGTCAGTAAAGTTATAAGCAGGGTGTTTATGCTCTGAGTGTTAGTACTTCTTATCCTCCCCTGTTGATCTTTTAGGAACTGATGTAGGAAGACTTTCCTGGACCAACAAGTTCCCACTCAACAATTCAAATTAAAAAATCTCCACACGAGTGGTCCTTCAAACCGGATCCTTTACCTTTGACTTGTGAAACATTGACGTAATTAATCAGCTTGATTAAGCATACAATAACTCGCTATATCACTTACCCACATGCACCAGCTAGTTTGTCGAATGTGTAAAGCCCAGACTTTAATTCGGAAGAGAGATTTGTATTCATTATGATCTTTTTGTACCGACCACGTGTTTAAGGAAAGAAGTACGTAAGTAGGTTAATTTGTTATTTGAAAGTTCTCTACAAAAAGACTACAATTTCTTGTAGGAGCTTCGCTTTGTTTCAAATCCGTTCACCCACGTGGTGTGGCGGGTTTTGCTTATAACTAGAAAGTTCTAGACTGCTTGAACTAAGATTTTTGTGTTTTTCAGACGTCTGTGTTTACTGCTCGACGAGAGCACAGGTGTACTCGTTCTGTCAACAAATTTGCTTTTTTAACATCTATTTTGTAACATTTTTGTACCTTGGTCTACGTTCCTTTGTGTCATTTCCCTTCCCTAACTTTTATAACTAACGTTCCCGTATACCTAGCACTTGTCCTACAGAGTAAATTGGCGCACAATAAGTTTAAGTTTTCTTACAAGTAGCGTAGAAACTTAATTCTACAAAGCCCCTTTCATTCCACGTGTTTGTTCCAAGATGGCGGATCTTGTTTACAACCCAAACTAAAGGGTCCGTAATTGTTGTCTACCGTACGTAACTTACTGCCTGCAGTTCCATTTTTTTTTTTTTTTTTGTCCTTTAGGGAGGATATTTTTGTTTTTGTGTTTTAGCTAAGTGTTTTTTGTTTTTGTCCTTTAGCGAAGATACTTTAGTTTTTGTCCTTTAGCAAGATTTTGTTTTTGTCCTTTAGCGAGGAGATTTTGTTTTTGTCCTTAAGCGAGGAGATTTGGTTTTTGTCTTTTAGCGAGGAGATTTTGTTTTTGTCCTTTAGCGAGGATATTTTTGTTTTTTTCCTTTAGCGAGGATATTTTTGTTTTGTCCTTTAGTGAGGAGATTTTGTTTTACCTCCGCGTGAGGGAAATTTTATATTTGTTTAGCCTCTACGAGAGTGCACTTTAATAGTTAAGTTGTTGCCTTGTACGCCTATTTACCTTTTGAATAGTTCAGTGGTCACCTCAGTGAGCCTGCAACTGTGAAACCATCACACCAACAGTGTCAGCCTCGACCTGTTATTCTAACTTTTAACTTACTTTTTTTGCATTCATAAGCCTATGCGCTTTCTAACATTTTACTTTCAAGCAATTGAATTCAGTCAGTTAACGCCATGTGCATATGTAATTCATTTTAGTGAAGTTTTGTCACGTGATTGAGCATAGTCTGCTTTGCTGGCCCAGTCGGTTTGAATTTCAAAGTAATTTTGTTATTTACATTTGCTTTTCCATTTAACCATTTTTTCTTCCATTTATGAATAATTTTGAATATCAATTGATTACGCTTGCAAATTTATAAAGTTTCAAGTCCCTTTGAAAATTCAGATTTACCCTTTGTTTTGCTTTACCGAATCCGTTCATCAAACGTGGTCAATCCAAGATGGAGGACTTCATTTATAATGTAAACAACCCTCCACCGCCTAAGGCTGAAACGCTCAGCCCAGAGAAGATTAACGCTCGGCTTAAGGAACAGGAGTTTGCGTTCAACTTTGTTTGTGAGGACGCAGACTTAGCACTTCATTCTCTCGCTTCAGTAGATTTTCCTAACATGGGTCCTGAAGCCGTGGGTCATTTCAAAACCCTCATTGGTAAAGTAAGAGATGAAATTTATAATTACAAGAAGTTTTGGGAGATGTCATTACAACCATCCCATTGTTAAAGTAAACTATCTGGTGCTTGCTGCCTGCTCAAGTAAAATTGAAATAGCTTTTAATAGCCTAATGGCTCATCCCAATCTAACCATTAAACCTAATCAGTGTTGTTCTTCGAGGACGACACTTTCAGTGACACATCCCTTTGTAAATGTCATTAACGGTCCCTTAGTTGATATCTCTGTCTCAGCAGTCAGGTACAATGTTCATAATTTTGCAGTAGTTCCTCAACCCATTAAAACTTCAACTTTCAATACTATGCTGCCAACACGGCCCAAGATTAGTGAGTTAGCTTCAGTCCCTACTGCTCCGTCCTCATTTCCAAACCTTAAGCCGCCAGCGTTTTATTGCCCTCAACCCGTTTTGGCTGTACAGCCTGTGACAGTGCGTCCCAGAGGAAATACCATTCATTTTCTCACCATGGACTCCCCTAGGTATAGCGCAAATACCACCCAACCTGTACCGGTAAGTTCACTCATTTAGCTCGTACCATCCCAGGGACCAGTGCTCCCGTTGCCTGATTGTCCTATCCTTAAGCCTGTAACTTCTGCTCCAAGCCACGTCGACGCTAAAACATCCACGTCAGAATTTGAAGGTGAAACCCGCTCTCAGAACGAGCCGTGTGATTGCAACCCTAAGACTTTAGCAGTCAGAAAGGAGCTTGTTTACGATTCACCTTGCTATAGGATCACGGTACCATGAAAGTCATTCATTATTTTCATTCAGTTATATAAGGCGCCACCATAAGCTTTTATTATTTTTGCCAAGTCATACAGCAGCATTTTCCATGTCAATCCCTTCCTTTAACTTCAAAGCGTAAATTTAATTTTTGCCCTGACAATTTGTCATGATGTTACTACAATCCCCCTGACATCCTTCAGTTCGTGCTGAATATCACTTGTATGTTTAATGCATCACTTTCCATTTCCCTTCAGGATGACATCCTAGACTGTCGCGGTCAGAATTGCGATGTCCCCATGGACCTAGTTTGTCTCAGTTTGTCATTCAAGCTAGTGTCAGATAATTTTTCACCATTTAACGCAGATAAGGAAGTAGCCTTTCTCCCTCTCTCACTTGTCGAATACAAAATATTTATTAGGCCAGTAATTTTCTTTGCCAAATCATTTTATGTAAAACGTTGGGTGTCAGACCGGGATTGGGATTCACCCCATAATTTTGAATTTGCCATTGACCGGACTTGTTGCTGAACACAGCTGTTATTGGCTCTCGTTTTGCTCGCTCTATCCATACCCCTTGGGTAGGAAGAATTGTGGGATGTAATGATACTTTGGTATTCTTGAAATACATTTAATAGACTTCCTATTACATTGCTCATCAGCTCGCAATCGTTTCTCAACAACTTTTGACTCTCGAGTAAGAATATGTAAACAAAACTCGTACACATACATAGAGAAAACAAAATTGAGCATCTCTCTCAAAAAGATCGAATCCTACTGCAATAAAAAAGTAAGAAGAATTATATCCTAACTTTGGGACAATTAACGAATGATTAAATCCTTCTTAACATACACTACTAAACTTATTAACTGTGCTGAAACACGTTCTAACAATGGAATACTGTGCAATCATTACTCTTAATACCCATAGCGCATACAATATTACAGTACAAAATACATAACAGTCCCCCTTAACTTGACATGGTACAAAACTACAAATCTAATCTCTCAGGGGCTTCCCTCTATTCATCTTATAGGAAGTACTCTAACTTCATCCTGTACTGGTACATGAGTAGATTCTGAATATACACATGATGTTTAAGCATCTTAGTTAATATTTGATTTAACTACTGAAAATATCTCATCTCTAACATTCATATGATCTACAACATTCTTACTTAATGGCTGTAATTGATCAACATGACGTTTTACAATATTTTCACCAACTTGAACATCATAATGTAAATTCCTATCTCTTTTACAATTTCTCCTGGTACTCACTTTTTCTGGAGTATTGTATGATCTTATCATGACATCAGAACAAGGGGAAAATGTTTTACTTTTGGAAGACTTTCCAATTGCTTATACCCTTTTTCTTCAAAATCATTTTGCAAACTTGGATACAACAAATCTAATTTACACCTAATACTCCTCCCCATCAACAAATTTGATGGTGTCACACCTGTTGTGCTGTGTGTTGTTCTATAAGACAATAAAACTTAGACACATTAAAGAATATGTTATTTGAATTTGCCTTTCTACATTTCATGTTATGCTTAAATGTTTGAACAAATCTTTCAGCCTCTCCCTTCGTGGAAGGGTGATATGTAGATGAAAATGTATGTTTAATACCATTTACTTCACAAAAACCTTTAAATTCCTATGAGGTAAACTGTGGACAATTATCAGTTACAATTCTTTCTGGAATTCCATGTGTAGAAAAAATTTTCATTAATTCTTGAATTGTGGCGTAAGATGTTGTTGTCTTCATTGGGATAATTTCTGGCCACTTACTGTAAGCATCTACAACTATCAAAAACAAATAACCGAAGAAAGGACCTGCAAAATCTATGTGCACTCTTTGCCATAGGTACCTGGGTAATTCCCACGGGTGCATTCTAGCGTTATTGAGGGTTGTTCTGTTGCGTAACACAATTCATACAATTTCTTACAAATAATTCAATATCTCTATCTACATCTGGCCACCAGACAAAAGTTCCTGCAATAGACTTTGACCTGACAATACCTTGGGGATCAGCATGTATTTCAGACAAAACCTTATTCCTCAGTAAACTTGGAATAATTACTCTTGATCCTTTCATTATACAACCTTGTGCTATACTTAATCCACTCCATATATATTTATAGACTTTACAATTTACCTCACGTCCACATAAGTCCTTACCTGTCATTAAACTCTATAAAACCGTATGAAGTATTGGGTATTTCTTGGTATTATGTGCAATATCCTTGGCTGTGATGGGTACATCATATACTGAAACTAGTAATATACTGTCATCAAACTCTTCTGGTGCTTTGTCTACTGGAAATCTAGATAAAGCATCTGCATTACCAATCTTTGACATAGGACGATATTCTATATCATAATGATATGCGGCTAATGTAATTGCCCAACGTTGTAGTCTTGTAGCTAACAACGTAGGTAAACTTGCTTTGGGTCCCAATATTGTTAACAGAGATTTATTATCTGTAACAAGTATGAACCTTTTCATTCCATAAACATACATATGAAGTTTCTTAACTCCATACACTAATGCTAAACCTTCTTTTTCTATCTGAGAGTAATTCCTTTCTGCCTTGTTCAAAACTTTAGAAGCGGAAGCAATTGGATTTTCTGTTCCATCCGGCATTACATGAGATAATACTGCACCTAAACTTATGCTCAATGCATCACAAACTAATTTAACTGGTAAATCCATTTGATAATGTACTAGAAAAGGTGAAGTTATTTCTTGCTTGATTCTTTCAAAAGATTCCTGACACTCTTTTCTCCACTTCCATTCTACACCCTTATTCAGCAAATTATACAATGGATGTGCGATTGTAGATAAATTTTGAATGAAATTTCCATAAAATGTTACTAAACCTGAAAATAATTGCAATTCCTTAACAATTTCTGGTACCTTAGTTGATATCACTGCATTAATTTTCTCTTTAGTCTTGTGAATACCTTTGCCATTGATTACAAAACTTAAGTATTCCACTGAATCAACTTCTAAAATACATTTGCTCCAATTTACTCTAATATTATGTTCCTTCAACTTCTTTAGAACTGCCCGTAATCTTTCTCCATGTTCTCTTTTATCTTTACCAGAGACTAAAATATCATCTATGAAAATAAATACTCCTTGCATTCCTGAAAATATCTTATCTATAGTTTGTTGTCATATACCTGGACTACTTGCTACTCGATAAGGCAATCTCTTTGGTCTATACAAATCTAAGGATGTATTTACTGTACATAGCTCTTGTGAATTTTTATCCATGGGAAGCTGTTTAAATGCTTGTCTGAGATCTAACTTAGAAAATACATTACATCCTGACATAGTTACAAACATGTCTTTTGGATTTGGTAATTAAATAAGATTCACTTTTTGTTCATGAAATGTTTATTATCACTTGGAAGGCATCACATGACAATGATAATATCTGCAATGAAAGATAGCACGATGAGAAATAAAATGGCATTTGCATCGGCAGTCAAAATAAATTCAATATGAAATTACACTGACACCTAATAGCATATATGAGTCAGTTAATAAATTCACAGTATACACAGCTAGCTAATGAACCATTTGCTGCTAGCATATAATAGATAATAAAGTTTAGCTAAAGTCTATAGACAATAATACTATACCATATACGCAGCGAGTAAATGAGCTGCCAAACTGAAACACTGTTTGCTTACATTCTCACAAATGAGCGCCGATGTATAGACGACGCAATACACATAAATGAAATAGGATCCTATAATGCACATAATGTATAGACGACACAATACACATAAATGAAATAGGATCCTATAATGCACATAAATGAAATAGAATCATTTAATAATTATAACATGTACAACAGATATGAATAGACAATCCTCTACCTCCCCCCAAGTTTTTTTTTTTTTTTGGGTACCAATAAGAAAACTCAAAAACAAAACTGAACATGTTAGAGCAATATATGAAAACTACATTATAAAAGCATATTAGCTATGTGGCTATGGAGCATAGCTGAAAGAAAAATATAATATCATTAAGATAAATAAAGGGTAGAAAAGTATTGGTCTGCAAAAATGAATCAATACGTATTACAATCATAGTCAGTCAAGTAGGCAGACTTCTTGCGCAGCCTCTGAGGACGATCCGGAAGGGCACTTGGGGGAGCTTGAAAGAAATTATCAGGAGAGGCATCAGGGTGTGCATCATGTAGTGCTGCGTCAGGTGCCTGTGGGTGGTGAACAGGTGTTATGGGAGTTTGAGGACGTGGTGATGGGGGTGGTGTGGCATCTGTGGGAGATGTAGGGACAGGGTATGGCACTTCCAGTCGATCAGTAGAGTGCGGTTCTGTATCAGGTTCTGGTGGCGATGATGGGCGTCGAAGTGATTTCTCGTGCTGGGGAATTGGGAATCCAATGGTTAATCGTGGTCGTCTTGGAATAGCAGGGATGTATTTCCTCAGAAATTGTCTGTTGCGAAGAGTAGCCCTTCCAGAGCCATCGACCCTGACAATGTAATGATCGAATTGACGCACTTTGGACACAACGCCTGTTTTATCCCATTTTAATGGGTTCGGGCCTGTCTGGTTTTGGATGCGGACGTTGTCGCCGACTCTCAATGGCGGGGGCCGCTTTGTGTGCTCGGTCCAGTACTCAGCCATTCTCATATGGCGATTCCGGAGTGCTTCCTCGCGTTGTGCAAGGGTGCTTCTCCAAGTGGGATGGGGGTTGTATTTTCCTGGCAAGATGGGGATGAAATCCTTAATGGGCTTTCCGAAGATACACATAGCAGGAGAAACTTTGGTTTCTTTGTCAGGGGTATTCCGGTATTGAAGGACGGCGCGCTGAAAGGCGTCGATGTTCAGGTTTCCTGTGTGCCCAGTGTTGTCGGTGAGGAGTCTTTTCGCTATTTTAACGCCGACCTCTGCCCTACAATTAGAATGGGGAAAATAGGTTGAGGAAAGACGATGGTCGACCCCCCAAGCCTGAAGGAAATCTTGAGTGATTTTTGCAGAGAACTCTGGGCCACCATCAGAAGAAAGCTCATCAGCGATTCCATATGTTGCGAATATCCTCTGTAGACTGTTGATAAGCCCAGTGGCACCATCTGCTGCGCGTTCGATGACAGGCCAATTTGAATACCTGTCCACTACAACGAGGTACTGTTGTCCTTTGTAGTGGAAAAAATCGGCACAAATATGCTGAAATGGGTAGGCAGGAGGGTTTTGTGGATGTGGGGGAAGGGCGGGTTGGGAAGGTGCAATGCGGTTACTGTGATAACAGTTCATACGTGTGTCTTGGAAATCTTTAGAGATGCCGGGCCAAAATACAGACGAATCTGCTCGTGCTGTCATCGAGGTGATTCCCTGGTGAGCCACATGAAGGGCTTGGAGTACTTGTTTACGAAGGGTGGGGGGATCACAATTCTGTCTTTGTAGATGACTACACCGTCTACAGTATACAACTCGTGGCGGAACTTATGGTATTCGTGGAGATGCGGTGGTACGTCATTCTTAGCCTTGGCGATGCCATTTTCAATCAGTGAGATCAGATGTTGAAAGTCCGGGCAGCTGTTAGTTGCAGTTTGAACTTTGTCCCACGTCACTGAGCCAAGGGTTTGCAGGGATGTAACATGTGCACACTGCAGGGCAGAGTCGATATCATCCTTTATCTCATCACTGCAGGAGTGCATGGATGCGATGTCGTCTTGCAAACGTAGTTTCATTGGAGGACCATTGCCTGTGGGATGTCGTGAGAGCGTGTCGGCTGCTTTGTGTTTTGTGCCAGGAACATGGACCATTTCGAAGCGGTATCGTAGTGTCTTTTCTTTTAAGTTTCGAAGGCGAGCGTTGGAGATGTCTTCAAAAGATTGATCACCAAAGATTTTAAGTAGGGGCTTGTGGTCCACTGCGATGAACAAGCTAGGGCATCCAAGGACGAAGAATCTGGTTTTGTTAAGGGCTTCCACTACAGCCAAGGCCTCTCCTTCAATGGGTGCATAACGCGACTCTGCTGGGTGTGTGAATCTACTCCCAATTAAGGTGGTTTTCCAGCCCGATTTGCAGCAAAATGGCCGGGTTGGTGCGCACAGGCAGTGTTTTTGGGTGAGCCAGAACCCAATGCCGGATTTGGACCAGTCGGTAGCAAGGCATGTTGGTTTTTCTTTATTGTAGATCTGGACGCCCCTCTTGATTTCGTCGATTATGTGATCTTTAGATTCCTCAAAAAGGGTGTCCATGTGTCTGTCCCAACAGAAAGGGTTGCCAGGGCGCAAAAAGTTACGAAATCGGGTCATGCGTTTGGTCATAGAGAAGGCATAAGAGACTTGATTGATGAGGCCAAACCAGGAGCGCACGTCGGTTATGTTTTTTGGTGTGGGGAAATCGTGTATTGCAGACAAATATTTCTCACATGGCCGGACGCAATCTGGTGTGATTTCAAATCCCGCAAACTGGACAGTGTTAGCTGAAAAAACAAACTTGTCAGGATTTAAAATGATACCATTATGACCACAAATATCTAACCATTGTACTGTCTGGAAGAAACTCTCCTCTCTGCTGTCTGCCCAGAGCAACGTGTCATCGATGCACTTGGTTTTGTTCGGGATATGACCGACCAGTTCGTCGTATCGTCTGGAATAGCCGTCACCAGAAGCTATATATCCTTGTGGGGCCGTGCAATACCTGTAGCGGCCCAATGGTGTGATGAATGTTGTTAGGTGACGGTCTTCGGGCCGTAGCAGTACGTTGTGGTATCCATTCCAGGCATCTAAGACGGTTTTACGTTTACCTGCTGGCACTGCACGAGCTTGATGGAAAGGGGATGGTGTGTGGTGTGTTTCGCGAGTGGCATGGAGGTTGAGGGCTTGCAGATCTACTGTGCGACGTGGTTTACCATTCTTCTTGGCGCAAACTACCATAAGGCTCATCCATGTGACAGGCTCGCCTATGGGCACCTGTTCGAGGACTCCTAGGTTCACATCCTGGTCCAGTCCTTGTTTTACCTCATCCTGCCAGTGAAGGGGAACGGGTATAGGGGTATGTACCGCTACTGGTTCAGCATGTGGATCAATCATTAATTTTAACGGGGGTCCTGACATCATGGCTAGCCTTTGGTGTTCACATGTATTAAAAGTGCTGGATGCGTAGTGCTCTGGGAGGAACTTCTGCAACTTCTCTCTATTAGCCTCCGTTGCAGCAAATGGTAACTTTTGGGGTGGTGGTGGGGGAGTTGTCTCTGGGGGCACGAGCATTCCTCTGTCTGAATATTAGTTGATGATGTTTCCTGTGTCGCTTCGCCAATACAGGGGAAGGTGGAAGAGATTATACCTAAGGCGATGCAGCCCTCTTTGCTCAAGTAAATCTTGTCAGAGTTGTCGGTGACATAGGTGATTTGTCTGGTTTCAACCAATTTACCCCTGTTGTTGGTACCTGTAAAGCGAAGAATAACGGCTCCTAGAATATTTATGCCTTTACTGTTGGCAGCTTTCATGGAGATATTAACTTAAATCAGATCAGAATGCTTGATGTGAAGTTTATTCAGAGCATGGATACCTGCCAGACAACTCTGACAGCCTGTGTCCGCCATTACTCGAGCCTCTGCTGCTTTCGGTGGGGCGTGAAGTTTGAAGCCGAATGGGAATAGTTTTCTGTGGAAGTGGATATTTTGAGGTTATTGTATGGTTGGGGCCCAGAGGGCCTTTTAATCCATGATTTTGACAGAGCGTCATACTGATGGTGATCAAGTGTAATGGACGAGTTGTTATGATATGTGGTGACAGAACAAAGTTCATTAAACACAGCATTATCTTCAGGTTGGATTGCAGCATGTGATTGTATTCCACTTGCTTGAGGTGATTTCTTCCTGCAAACTGAAGCAAAATGGTGTAATTTATTGCAAGAAAGGCATGTTTTATCAAATGCAGGGCATTCTGATTTTCTGAAACTTGCAGGGGCCTTTTTGCCATGCCCTGTTTTACCACAATAAGAGCAACTCACATCAGAAGCAGGTTTATTTAAGTCATGCTTCACAAACCTGGTTCGGTTAAATTTTTTGTACGAACTTGAGGCATCGGTGCTTGGGGATTCCGTGAATAAAGACGCTGAGCGATTACCGGCTTCTTTTCTTTCTACAAATCTAAGAACTTCTTCTAGTGTCATGTTTTGATTTGTGTTACCCAACAGGTCAAGTTGTATCTCCTGGTCTTCAATGCCTCTGATAAGGATATCCTGAATAATCGGCTCTGTATAATTCACCTCACTATCGCAGGAAGGGTAATCTAGGAGGAATTTACATATACCAGCTTGCCCCCTTAATCTGGCTCCAAATGCTCGGATGGGTTCGTCTCTGTCTTGCCTCATATTATGGAGTGTGACCCATGCCACCATTACATTTTCTTCACGTATGGCTAGGACTCGAATGGCAGCAATGACTTCGGCAATAGGTTTTGCAAGGAGGCTGCCTCCAGCAGCTCTAGTCACATCTTTACGCAATTGATCTTCACAACACTCTAGCAGCTGAACAACAGCTTCTTGCCCGTTAATGGCTGTGGCATTTACATATTCATCCCACCTTATTAAAAAATATGACCATTCCTCAGTGGTTCCTGCGGCAGTGATGGTAGGCCTCTTAACCTTTTCCACTTGTGCATGTTGCGCTGCAGCACCTGGTCGAGCAGCAGCTGTGTGGTTTATGCAATGGGCGGTCAGTAGGGCAGCAACAATGGCGTCAGACAGGTCGGGGGTCACATAATTGCAATTGTCGATGGGGCATTGTACAGCAGGCATTATAATGTAGCAAGATCACTGATATTATCATAAATAAGATTCACTTTTTGTTCATGAAATGTTTATTATCACTTGGAAGGCATCACATGACAATGATAATATCTGCAATGAAAGATAGCACGATGAGAAATAAAATGGCATTTGCATCGGCAGTCAAAATAAATTACACTGACACCTAATAGCATATATGAGTCAGTTAATAAATTCACAGTATACACAGCTAGCTAATGAACCATTTGCTGCTAGCATATAATAGATAATAAAGTTTAGCTAAAGTCTATAGACAATAATACTGTACCATATATGCAGCGAGTAAATGAGCTGCCAAACTGAAACACAGTTTGCTTACATTCTCACAAATGAGCGCCAATGTATAGACGACGCAATACACATAAATGAAATAGGATCCTATAATGCACATTATGTATAGACGACACAATACACATAAATTAAATAGGATCCTATAATGCACATAAATGAAATAGGATCATTTAATAATCATAACATGTACAACAGATATGAATAGACAATCCTCTAGTAATGGATGTTGAGCTACCTGAATGTGTGGATTCAACGTTACTTTGTAATCTCCACATTACCTAACCTGACCGTTATCCTTCACAATAGGAACTAATTGTGCCGCCCAATCTGAATATGTAACTTTTTCCCAAGAACCTTCACTTTCTAACTTTTTGATATCTGTTTCAACTGAACTTTTCAATGCATATGGTACTGGTCTTGGAACAAAATATCTAGGACTACCATCTGATTTCAAAACTAAAATTGCCTTTGCATTCTTTACTGTACCAACTTTATCTTTAAATATGTATTGAAACTCTGATAGAATATTATCCACAGACGCTTCATTGTTTTGTTCATCTTGTGTACCTGTAACCTTCAAAATACTAGGCCAACTCAATTTTATAAAATGTAACCAGTCCAAACCTAGTAAAGTTTGTCCTTTACCTTTCACTCCCGTTAATGGCATTCTATCCAACTTCTGATCTTTATACTGTATTTCTACGTTCGAAGCACCCATTACATGACTATCAAAACCATTATGACCTTTCAAAACTCTATTTGTGTCTTCTAATAACAAATTAGGAATGCTTATAGCTGTTTTCTCAGACATAATTGATACATAAGCTGCTGTGTCAACTTGCATTACAATTGGTTTACCATTTATGATCACTTCTACCAATATGTGTTTCTTTGCACCTTTGTAAACGGAATTAATGCAAAATGCAAAATCAGTTTCTGACCTAACCTGAATATCATGAACATTTCCCGGCATTATTCTCTTGACCCATAGTATCAACTGTTGCATTTATTTTCTTTGACTACTGTTTAGGGAATTTGCAAACATTTGAAAATTCTACAATTCTGGCATGTTTGTCCTGTAGCAAGGCATTTCCTTGCTTCGTATGCAAGATGATAAGTTTTATCACACCTATAGCATTTGGGTTTTTTCCTGTTGCATCTGCGTATAGGTCTGATTCTGATATTTGTGAGCATTAGAGTTTGGCAATTTCCTATGACTAAGCTTTGACGTAATCTTTCTCCGATTCTCATTGTCTTTCAACTTTGAGCCTATCTAGCTAATTTTAGAATTTTCCATTTTATTGCTTGTATTATTGCCTATTATATTACTTTGCCTATTTGATGTTTCTAGAGCTCTGCCTATAACAATACCTTCTCTAGTGTTAAATCTTATCTTGCAATAATTTCTTTCTTAGCTCTTGTGATGTGCAATAACTTGATCTATGATAACATTTTCTAACTCTAGGAATTCACAAGAAGCAGCTAAATTCTTAAGTCTAGTCACAAACGCATCTAAACTTTCATGGTCTTTCTGATATGGCTGTGCTGTTGATACCTTTCAAAAACTTTATTGACCTGAGGGACAAAATATGTGGTAAGAGCCTTAATCGCAGTTTCACTAGTGTCATCGATAGGTTGTAGTGCCTTAAACACTTCCCAAACCTCTCTACAGGCTGTGTGCAGTAATAATGCCTTCTTCTGACCACCTTTCATGGTACCTAAAGCTTCAATGTAGATCTTAAATTTTTTCACACCATTGTTGCCATCATGTTGCAACAGAATTGGGTTCAGCAACAATGCTAAACTTCTCTGGATGCACGATGTTCAAGGGCATTTTACTTCTTACCTGTATAAGGTTAGGCAAATGAATTCTACAAAATTAACTGTTACTCACTAACAAAGTTAATTTTAACCTATTTTCTATGTTAATTGCACCTCTTCTGTGTTTATGCAACTAACTAAAGGTAGTTTACACTTTGGTTTATTATAAACTAGTTCCGTCCTATAGTGAAATTTTACCACCTAATGCCTACTGGTAACAAATTTCAACCCTGCCTTACTGATTTTACTCTATATAACATATATGTAGGATGTTTGCTTCTTTCTTGACATTGAGCTTGAATGTGTTGAGGTGTTCCTCTTGTTTACTGCATACATGCTGCTTCTTCATGGGGGCTAGTTCTAGTTGTCTCTTCTGCTGTTGCCTTTCTCTGCATGGGTTCCGTTTCACCTCTCGCCAGTGTTCTGTATGGTATTGGTTTTCTTAAGTGAAATGACAGCTT
Source organism: Palaemon carinicauda (assembly GCF_036898095.1). Taxonomy (NCBI): domain Eukaryota; kingdom Metazoa; phylum Arthropoda; class Malacostraca; order Decapoda; family Palaemonidae; genus Palaemon; species Palaemon carinicauda. The sequence goes on from NC_090756.1 coordinate 76,209,648, forward strand.
CATACATACCTGGAATAATATCCATTCGTTAGTGTTGTTATGTATCCCATCCTCGTCACCAGTGTTCTGTATGGTATTGGTTATCCCAAGTGAAATGACACCTTCATACATAACTGGAATAATATCTATTCATAAGTGTTGTTATGTATCCCATATTACTGAAAAGTTTGTGTGTAAAGACAATAAACTTTCTACTTATAACTAATTTTCTTGTGAAAGTAGTCAACTTGTAGGTATTGAAGCACAAAACTGTGATGTGAAGTACTTTTGTGAAGTCAGATGTGTAAGTAAGGCAGGGATGCTGAAAAGAGCATATGATCTTTAGAATGAAGTTGTTCTCTTCTTAGACATAAAAGGTAACTCTATCCCTGAAATGGAAGATAATGAATGGAAGTTTGACTTAGCATTTTGGTAGGAATAACAGACCATCTCTGTACCATGAATTATATGCTTCAAGGGAAAGATCAACTTATTAATGAGCTGTTCTTCTAGATCAAAGTTTTTCAAACCCAATTACGGTTGTGCGAGCCATAGATCAGAAATAAAATCACAGCCAACTTCCAAACATTAAACAACCATGTAATAAGCGATTAGCAGAGTCTGAAATATGGTGACTGGTAGGCAGCTCTACAATAAGAAATTTCATTGAGATTCCATGACCTTAAAAAACAATCGCTAGCTATTGACCTGTTTGCCTTCCCATTTTGAGTGAATGTGTAAACAATTCCAGACGATGTGCAAATGGAAATACTTGAACGGCAATATAATAATGAACTAAGAAATAAGTATGGTGAAAGCTCCATATATCAGTTCTATAAACAAAATTTATAAAACACATAATATCCAAGACTGGCTGGTCATGCAAGAAAGATGACGGCAGTGTTTGGTGGTGCGTATTTATGCGAAAAGTTTAAACAAAGAATTATTCTGGTTAGATACAAATTTTGATCCTCCCTAACGGATGAACACTTAGAAAGCACCTTAGGTGTTGCCACATCAGCCATTCAGCCTTATATTGACCAGTTGGTCCGAGAAATGCAAAGTCAGCCATACTCCTTGATTAGGTTTTCATTGGGTTGCATAAAGGTAAGGATATTCTCATCATTTAAAGTACAGATGGGTATTTCGGTGAAAAATCAACAGTATTTTGTTAAGGATGGGAATGTTAAGATTCTTAGATCTTGAGATGATTCGCTTGACATATGTCAAAGGAGAATTTTCATTTAATTTTTTTATCATATATTAAATTCACATGTCGTGCGAAGCCTTTTGTTTCTATAGAATGTTTTTAAGAAGTTAAAAATACAAAACTAATTTTGTAGTTGAGTTTTTATTGAGGCTCCTATGTGTGGCCTTCATAACTTGAGATTCTTGACTAATGGCCCTTCTTTTGAAAAGGTTGCACACCCCTGATATAGATTGAGGAGATTTAATAGTATTAACACTCGGTGAACAAAACATCTGCAAAAATGCTCTATACCCACAACTTGGAAAACTTTATTGTTACGCTAAGTCACAAAAAAGGGAGACAATAAAGACCTAAAAAATTACCACCTAGTAAGTTTACTCTCAGTAATATATGAAATATTTACAAAGATCATATTATGCCGAATAGAAAGACAGCTAGACTTCAATCAACCGAGAGGGCTGGCAGGCTATAGAAGTGGGCATTCAACACCTGCCCATATCCATGTGATTAGCCAACTACTGCAAAAATCTACAGTGTATGACAAACCACCATGTATGGCATTTTCAGACTATTAGAACGCATTTGATTCTGTCAAAAACTTCAGCAGTAATGAAAGTTCTTCAAAGAAAAGGAATAATGAATCTATGTTAGAACACTTGAAAATATCTATACAGAATGTACAGCAAACCTAAATCTACACAAAGTTAATGTAAATTCCAACTGAGAAAGGAGTTAGACAGGGAGACCACATCTCTCTTCAATTATTCACAGCATGCCTAGAAGTTTTCAAGAATTTAGATTTGGAGAGTATAGGTATTAACATTAATGGGAAATACCTTAATAACTTAAGATTTGTAGATGACATAGTTCCATGGGAGGAATTGAAAAAAAAAGATGATAGAAGATTAGAATAAGGAATGAAGAAATGTATGACTGACAAAGGATGAAAGTAAATCTAAGGTAATGTTCAATGAAAATGCAGAGGCAACAAATAAGGGTTATAGAAGAAACTCTAGAGATAGTTAATGAATATACATACTCATCTTTCTCAAGAACATGACACTGAAATTAAAAGGAAGAGCTTCTGGTTATTATTATTATTATTATTATTATTATTATTATTATTATTATTATTATTATTAGCTACAAGCCTAGTTGGAAAACCAGGATGCTACAAGCCAAATGGCCCTAATTGGGAAAAAATAGCCCAGCGAGGAAAGAAAATAAGGAAAGGAATAAACTATATGAAATGTAATACAGAATTGAAATAAGATATTTTAAGAACAATATCAACATTGAAATATATCTTTCATATACAAGCCTTAAAAAAAGATTTATGTCAGTCTGTTTAAGGGGGCCGGCCAGTATGCCAAAATATAGGGGTATAGAAAAAAAAATCCTGAAACAATTCACAGAGCTTCGTATAACAATGGAGAATGCGTTTACAAAATATTTTGTCAAAATTCCTCTTATTTTCATAGTGACAGTGTGAGTAACTCAATAAACCAAAAACATTGTTCCCCTCAAGAAAATGCAGTACTTCTTCTGTTATCTTAAATTTTGATTATTATTACATTTCAATATAAAACAAAATATTAGTAATGGCATCTGTATAGATTCCATGAGTCACAAGACGATGTATTATACAGTAATTACACCTTTCGACCCTCAGTCCTAGTATAAACCTCATAGAGACTATATGGTTGAGTTTGACCTCTGACATTCACTCGTTTTTACGTCTGTATTTCTCGATATTGGCAAGAATTTTATCATACCTAAGAGGAAAAGACAATTTCAATATCTTTCCAACATAAGGAATAAGAAAATTTGTTCTAATAAGAGTTCAGAAGTGGGTAATATCGGCGAAATTAGCGTAGTTAGTTAAGGAGAGAGATGAGGAAGGAGCGATTGTCTTGCCTAAAGAAGCAAGATATTGAGCGAAAGGATCTTCATTTATGATTAAATTATGATAAATGATTTTGTTTTAGTTTATTATTATCCAAAAAGGAACATAAAATTCATAATAATCATGATCTATTAATATTGTCTTTGTAAGAATACAATGAAAAACTTTGAACGCCCGTATCTCAAAACTATACTTTTTGGGCTCAGGCCATGTCGTCCTGATGGAAGTTCCTTCATTAGTAGCTTCCTAGGTATATTTGACTACAGTGATATATCCCAGAGAATTTACCGAAGGTATCCAGAATTCTAACTCCTGGAGCAAATATCCCTTAAAATTTAAAAAGGGGATATCGCGTATATCAGAGGACATATTCTTGATACGTCTCATAGCTATCTACACCCCCAGTAGCGTTTTCGCTTCGAGAGGGAAAAGTGGCAAGGATATAGGAGAGTTGTTAAAGAGGCGATGCTCTCGACACTCCTACTGTACTGTAAATAGTGCGCCGAATCGCCACCGCGAGGCGCCACCAACCCATTCTTTCGTTTGTAGCTTTGCTGACCGGTGTTTCCCGTGTTATCTCTTGCTATTTTGGAAGTATTTCGTCGCTATGATGCCTTCACTAGCTTCATCAGCTTCTGGAAAGTTAAGTAATATCTTTGGATTGTGTAAATGTAAGCTCTTGTCAGTTTTACTCTTCGATTGAGATCGTAATTAACGTAACAAGAGCTGTTGCCAGCCAGATGGCGTCATGGATACACTCGTTCTTCTTGTTCATTTAGTTAGCAAGAATGATTTCCCGGCATTATTTAGCTTTAATAACTTTAGCTATTTAGATATTTAGCTAGTGAATTTTATATTATATCATTGTTGTCGTGGTTTTGGCTAATTTTGATCGAGCCTCACGAGTGCTAGGCTTCCTAGCCTAGGCACCTACACACTTTATGCATGATATAACCTTCCTGGTAAGTTTTATTGAAGCTCAGGCAATATTTTATACAATTAAGATATTACTGCATAACATTTTCCTCTTCCAAGATAGTATACAAGAGAGTTTCGGTGATCGATTCTCTATGCTCCTAGTCTTAATAGCCTAGGGGCTTTAGTATACTTTCTTACATGTCCCTCATTGCTCTTGTATTGTCTTTTAAAGGAAGACTGACAGTTCCTATACCTTTTAAGTCGATACTATCTCTAATGAGATCTAAGAGCAATTCCCCTTCCCTCTGATCAGCTTAGGCTACCCTCAGTTAACTTTGCTGCGAACTGTGTTCTGGCAAAATTTACTGGGGTGCTTCGTCTCTTTCTCTTAACCACTGACACGGTTTTTAGCTGAGAACGGAAAATCAGAGTAAAGTCTGTGTTAGGCATCCTACTGTCTTGGTGAAATGGCTTCCCAAGTCAGGTTCGGTTGCCGTTCAGGAGGCTAGTCCTCCCTAGGCCATACTGGAGGTTCTTGTATATCAATTTCCTCCTTTCTCGGTCTGGCAGACAGTCCTGTACTAGTAGATCTTAGTATGAAGAAATGATTTCTTCCTTACTTAAGATCTCTGGTATGAGATTCTGTTCTCTAGTGAGATTGTGTCCTATGGCCGCTTTCTCACTTATCTAACCTAACCCGGGGAAATGATTTCTCCTACTTGAGGTTACTTTATGAGATCAGAATCCTTCAAGTTAGGTAATGCTCTAGGGTTTTACCTTACTTATAGGACTTTTACCCCTTCCCCACTGTCTCTTTTGTGTTGGATGAACCATCACCCTTCTGGCCATTGTTCTACATTTGACCCTACGGGTAATCTATAGAATTGGCCTGAGGTTCCCTGTCTGCTGCCGGCTGGGCCGGCTGCCGGCTGGGCCGGCTGCCGGCAGATACCCTCATTTCATTGAGCGTGCTCTCCAGTCCTCCCTTGGTCTGCCTCCCATACCCCATATGAATGGGATATGGTTGAGTGGAAGCTAGAATATAATTCCCCCTTCCACTTGCACCCTCTTTCGGGATGTAGGCCGGCAAGGCTGAGCCTTTGCCCTCCCCCATCCTCTCTTTCTCTCTGTCTTTCCATATACTGGGCCGGCCGCCGGCAGCTAGTAGCTGTCGTCGGCCATGTTGGGTGTCTGTCGCCACTTGCCGTGGGTGTCGCTGATCGATAACCCAACGACAATGAACATACTATGACCGGCTGCCGGCAACGGCCGGCCGTTAGCCGGCCACCCAAAATTTATATAGTTGCCGCCGGTTGCCGCCGGGTCCTACTTGATAGAGGGATCCTTCGGCTGCCGGCGGGCAGAGCGGCAACTGCCTACCTGCCACCCACTACTTTGAAGACAGTATCTGTTTCAAATAGCCCAGATTAGGCCCGGCATATGTCGGCTAGGCCGGCATATGTCGGCAGGCCCAGCATGTGTCGGCGGGCCCGGCATACGCCGGCGGGTCCGGCAGATGCAGGCAAGCCCAGCAATACTGGCGACATGCCGCCGCCAGTCATTGCTGTAGCCCAAAAGTTTTCCAACCTACAAGTGGTTCATGGGCAGCCAGTTGTGAGACCATCACTTTTAGGGAGTGATTCTCCCTAAAATTAATGGTTATTATCCATTAATTTAATCCCCTATATTGAACATGGAAGATTGTGTTAAGAAGACACCTTATATTCAAGGATATTATCTTCCCCTTGAATTCATTATGAATCTTTAGTTCAATATTGGAGGAGGTCATAGCAATGGGCTGGACAGGAAACACATGTAGGTAGGTATCTTTCCTACCTTCTAGCTTACTCTATCCAAGCTAATATTAATTAAATATTAATTAAATATTAATTAAATATTAATTAAAATATGTATGCTGAAATCTGAGAATTTCGCCGAATACTTATAGCTTTTCTTTCTTTACAGAAGGAGCATCCCGTGTGCAGGAACAACTTTTGCAGGGTCCGTAGTAAGAGCTTCTACGGACATGGCATGTGCAGGGCCCATGCTCGCTGCGCAGTCACCAAAGGGGCTCTCAAGTATTGGGACCCACTGGTATGTACCGTTTGTAGTAAACTGATTAAAGAGGATTTTGATGATCAAAAGTCTACTGAGTCTTGGGATGGAGCAAGGGACAAGCTGCGAAAATGGGTCAGGGGCTTTCAGAAGAACACCTTTGGCCTATACCTTCCTGATGAGGGATTGTCTCTTCCCTAATGCATCTACAGATGCAATTGTTCCCCAGGCTCAACCTGAGATCCCCTTTGTTCAGATTCCGGTAGAACCTGATGTTTCGGATGCCTTTCAGAGCATCCAATTAGAGGACAGCATGTCTGTTGTCTCGGAGGAGACTGAGAGCAATCTCCTAGTGGATGAACTGGAGCAGGAAGATGAGATACCTCCTGAGACTGGAGTCGAGATAACCGAAACAATTTTGGTTTAATCTGCAGCGGCGACTGAACCTACGACTTCGACTTCTTCCACCGCACCCCAGTTGGATTCCATTACAAGTACGCTACACTCGCTACTATCCATGGTGCAGGACATTCAGAAGAAATCGTCCGAGAAAGAAGAATCTTTCCGGACGGAGATTCATCAGCTAGTTGCGTCACGTTTAGCCCCGAAGAAGTTAAACATTAAGACCTCCCCGCCTTCTATGACGTTAACCCATGGAGGTACGCAGAGCATATGCCTATGTCGGGGGGGGAAGATGTTATGTATTATTGTAATGTACTATATTATTTCAAGTGTTGCAGGTATTGCGCAACATGGCATCATATTACATGAATAAGACATGTTATGCTTTGTACATAAGAGTAATGATTTGTTTTGGTATTAGGATTCAAACATTTGTTGATTACCTCAAAGATAGGATGTGATTCTTTATGATTTTGTGCTGGAGTTGGATTTAAGTCTTTTCAGAGCGATGCTCTTTTGTTTAGCAATGTTTTGGTTTGTCAGATTGTGTAAAAAGACGCTCCATATACACTTGGGAGTTAGCTGTCACAGAGTAAACACAGTACAATGTAGTCATTTATACATTAAACGTATTTTAAGAATACCAACGTCTTATTACCCATCAAGCCCACACTGACGATAAAGATGGGATCAGCTGAGAAATAATTACTAACGATTGTTCATCTATGTTCCAGGTAATTATTATGGTTAATAGAACTTCCTACCAAAGTACCATATCCCACACTGGCGACGAGGATGGGATCAGCTGAGAAATAATTACTAACGATTGTTCATCTATGTTCCAGGTAATTATTATGGTTAATAGAACTTCCTACCAAAGTACCATATCCAACACTGGCGACATTTAGGACGACGGACAAGCAGGGGGAAACATTGGACCCTATGCACAAGGATGGCCAGCACAAGAGAAGGTCGTATGTACATCAGGGGACAAGGGTAAAATTGCCCAATGAAGATTTTACCAGCAGCAGAATAGGAATTTCATCAAATACACAAAAGGGTGAAATTTAAAGTTAGGTAGGTAGGAAGTACACTTGTGACTGCAGAACAGTTGCTTAACCTACCACAGTTATTAAGGTAAGCAATCAAAATGCCTTTTAATATAGAACCCCCTCAAGGTTTCAGCATCACTGCTGAGCCTAATTCTGTTGCAACACGATGGAAACAGTGGTGAGAGGAATTTAAGATTTATTTAGAAGCATTAGGGAACATGAGGGATGCCCAAAAGAAGGCATTATTACTTCATACAGCAGGTAGGGAAGTTCGGGAAGTGTTTAAGACTTTGCAGCCTACAGATGACACAAGTGAAGCTGCAATTAAGGCTCTTACCACATATTTTGCTCCTCAGGTCAATAAATTTTTTGAAAGATACCAGTTTTCAGCGCAAGCTTATCAGAAAGAAAATGAAAGTTTAGATGCATTTGTGACTAGACTAAAGAATTTAGCCGTTTCATGTGAATTTCTAGAGTTAGAAAATGTTATCATAGATCAAGTAATTGCACATTGCACATCAGAAGAGCTAAGAAAGAAATTATTGCAAGATAAAGATTTAACATTAGAAAAGGTATTGATAACAGGCAGAGCTTTAGAAACATCAAATAGGCAAAGTAACATAATATGTAGTTCTACAAGCAATAGAATGGAAAATTCTAAAATTAATACAGTAGGTTCTAAGTGGAAAACCAATGAGAATCAGAGAAGGAATATGACAAAGCCTAGTCATAGAAAAGTGGCTAACACTAATGTTCATAAATATCAGAATCAGGCTTATACACAGAAACAACAGGAAAAACCCAAGTGTTATAGGTGTGGTAAAGCTGATCATCTTGCATACAAAGTAAAGAAATGCCCTGCTACTGGACAGACATGCCAAAATTGCAGAAAGCTGGGTCATTTTGCAACTGCTTGTAGATTCCCTAAACAGTACGCAAAGAAAATAAATGCTACGGTTGATACTATGGGTCAAGAGAATAATGAGGAAAATGTTCATGATAATCAGGTTAGTTCAGAAACTGATTTTGCGTTTCGCATAAATTCAGTCAACAAAGGTGCAAAGAAACATATCATGGTAGAAGTAATCATCAATGGTAAACCAATTTTGATGCAAGTTGACACAGCAGCCGATGTATCAATTATGTCTGAGAAAATTGCTAAAAGCATTCCTAATTTGTTATTAGAAGGTACAAATAGAGTTTTGAAAAGTTATAATGGTTTTGATATTCAGGTAATAGGTGCTTCGAACGTAGAAGTACAGTACAAAGAACAGAAATTAGAGAGAATGCCATTAACAGTTGTAAAAGGTAATGGACAAACTTTGCTAGGTTTAGATTGGCTACAGTATTTGAAGTTAGATTGGCCTAGTATTTTGAAGGTTGCAGGTAGACAAGATGAAAACAAAAATGAAATATCTATGGATAACATCAAATCAGAGTTTCAAGACGTATTTGAAGATAAAATAGGTACAGTAAAGAACGCAAAGGCAATTTTAGTTTTGAAACCTGACAGTTCTCCTAGATTTTTTGCTCCGAGACCAGTACCGTATGCATTGAAAAGTGCAGTTGAAACAGAAATCAGGAGATTAGAAAGTGAAGGTTCCTGGGAAAAGGTTACATATTCAGATTGGGCTACACCATTAGTTCCTATTGTGAAGGAAAGTGGACAGGTTAGGTTATGTGGAGATTACAAAGTAACGTTAAATCCACAACTGCAAGTAGCTCAACATCCCTTACCAAATCCGAAAGACATGTTTGCAACTATGTCAGGATGCAGTGTTTTTTCTAAATTAGATTTAAGACAAGCATTTCAACAACTTCCCATGGATGAAATTTCACAAGAATTATGTACAGTAAATACATCCTTAGGTTTGTTTAGGCCAAAGAGATTACCTTATGGAGTTGCAAGTACAGTAGTCCAGCTATATGGCAACAAACTATGGATAAGATTTTTTCAGGAATGCAAGGAGAATTCATTTTTATAGATGATATTTTAATTGCGGGTAAAGACATAAGAGAACATAGAGAAATATTGCGAACAGTTCTGAAGAAGTTGAAGGAACATAATATTAGAGTAAATAAGAACAAATGTATTTTAGAAGTTGATTCAGTGGAATACTTAGGTTTTGTAATAAATGGCAAGGGTATTCACAAAACTAAAGAGAAGATTAAAGCTGTACAATCAACAAAAGTGCCAGAAAATGTTAAGGAATTACAATACTTTCTAGGTTTAGTAACATTTTATGGGAATTTCATTCAGAATTTGTCTACAATTGCACATCCATTGTATACTCTGTTGAATAAGGGTGTAGAATGAAAGTGGACAAAAGAGTGTCAGGAATCTTTTGAAAGAATCAAGCAGGAAATAACATCACCTACATTCTTAGTACATTATCAAATGGATTTACCAGTTAAATCAGTATGTGATGCATCAAACATAGGTCTAGGTGCAGTATTATCTAATGTAATGCCAGATGGAACAAAAAAACCAATTGCATTCACTTCTAGAGTATTGAACAAGGCAGAAAGGAATTACTCTCAAATAGAAAAGGAAGGGTTAGCATTAGTTTATGGAGTTAAAAAATTCCATATGTATCTTTATAGTAGGAAAAAGTTCACACTTGTTATAGATCATAAACCTTTATTAGCAATATTGGGTCCAAAAGCAAGTTTACCTACGTTGGTGGCTGCAAGACTACAACGTTGGGCAGTTACGTTAGCAGCGTACCACTATGATATAGAATACTGTCCAACATCAAATATGGGTAATGCAGATGCTCTATCCAGATTACCCGTAGACAAAGCTCCAGAAGAGTATGATGACAGTGTTCTGTTAATTTCTGTATATGATGTACCAATAACTGCGAAAGATGTAGCATACAGTACCAAGCAAGACCCAGTACTTAGTAAGGTTTTGGAGAGTTTAATGACAGGTAGGGACTTATGTGGAAAGGAGGAAAATTGTAAACCGCATAAGGATATATGGTATGAACTGAGTGTGACACAAGGAATAGTGATGAGAGGTTCCAGGGTAGTTATTCCTAATTCACTGAGAAATAAGGTTTTGTCTGAAATACATGCTGATCACCAAGGTATTGTAAGATCAAAGTCAATTGCGAGAACTTTTGTATGGTGGCCAGGTGTAGATAAAGATGTGGAATGTTATATAAAGAATTGTATGAATTGTGTTATGCAACAGAACAATCCTCAATTTGCTAGAATGCACCCGTGGGAGTTACCCAGGTATCCATGGCAAAGAGTGCATATAGATTTTGCAGGTCCTTTTTTGAATTATTTGTTTTTGATAGTATTAGATGCTTACAGTAAGTGGCCAGAAATTATCCCAATGAAGACAAAAACGTCTTACGCCACAATAAAAGAGTTAATGCAAATTTTTTCAACGCATGGTATTCCAGAAAGAATTGTTACAGATAATGGTCCACAGTTTACCTCACAAGAGTTTAAAGAATTTTGTAATGTCAATGGTATAAAGCATACATTTTCAGCTACATATCATCCATCTACTAATGGAGAGGCTGAAAGATTTGTCCAAACGTTTAAACACAATATGAAGTGTAGAAAGGCAAATTCAGGTAATATATTTTTGCATGTGTCAAAATTTTTATTGTCTTATAGAACAACGCCGCACAGCACAACAGGCGTGGCACCCTCAAATTTGTTGATGGGGAGGAGGATAAGGTGTAAGTTAGATTTGTTGTATCCAAGTTTGCAAAGTGATTTAGAAGATAAAGGGTATAAACAAGTAGCAAAGCTTCCTAATGTAAGACATTTTTTACCTTTGTCTGATGTCATGGTAAGATCCTACAACACTCCAGAGAAGTGGGTACCAGGAGAGATTGTAAGAGAGATAGGAAATTTACATTATGATGTTCGTGTTGGTGATAATGTTGTAAAACGTCATGTTGATCAATTACAGCCGTTAAACAGAAAGACAGTAGAGCATGTGAATGTTAGAGATGAGAAACTTAAAGAAGTAGTTAGATCAAATGAGTCAAATATTAACCAAGATGGTCCAACATCCAATGTAGATTCAGAACCAATTCATGTACCAGTACAAGATGAGGTTAAAGTGCTTCCTAATAGGATTAACAGAGGAAAGCCCCCTGAGAGATCAGATTTATGAAGATTTTTATAATGTCAAGTTAAGGGGGAGGAGACTGTTATGTATTATTGTAATGTACTATATGTGGGATATTGATGCTTAGGTAGGAAGTTCTATTAACCATAATAATTACCTGGAACATAGATGAATAATCGTTAGTAATTATTTCTCAGCTGATCCCATCTGATGTCGATTTTGGCTTGATGGGTAATAATACGTTGGTATTCTAAAAAATACCTTTAATGTATAAAAGACTACATTATAATCTTCACTCTGTGACAGCTGACTCCCAAGTGCATATGGAGCGTCCTACACAATCTCATAAACCAAAACATTGCTAAACAAAAGAGCATCGCTCTGAAAAGACTTAAATCCTACTCCAGTACAAATCATAAAGAATCACATTCTATCTGAGGTAATCAACAAATGTTTGAATCCTAATACCAAAACAAATCATTACTCTTATGTATAAAGCATAACATGTCTTATTCATGCAATATGATGCAATGTTGTGCAATACCTGCAACACTTGAAATAACATAGTACATTGTTACAATAATAATAATACATAACAGTCTCCTCCCCCTTAACTTGACATTGTAAAAATATTCATAAATCTAATCTCTCAGGGGGCTTTCCTCTGTTAATCCTATTAGGAAGCACTTTAACCTCATCTTGTACTGGTACTTGAATTGGTTCTGAATCTACATTGGATGTTGGACCATCTTGGTTAATACTTGACTCATTTGATCTAACTACTTCTTTAAGTTTCTCATCTCTAACATTCACATGCTCTACTGTCTTTCTGTGTAACGGCTGTAATTGATCAACATGACGTTTTACAACATTATCACCAACACGAACATCATAATGTAAATTTCCTATCTCTCTTACAATCTCTCCTGGTACCCACTTCTCTGGAGTGTTGTAGGATCTTACCATGACATCAGACAAAGGTAAAAAATGTCTTACATTAGGAAGCTTTGCTACTTGTTTATACCCTTTATCTTCTAAATCACTTTGCAAACTTGGATACAACAAATCTAACTTACACCTTATCCTCCTTCCCATTAACAAATTTGAGGGTGCCACGCCTGTTGTGCTGTGCGGCGTTGTTCTATAAGACAATAAAAATTTTGACACATGCAAAAATATATTACCTGAATTTGCCTTTCTACACTTCATATTGTGCCTAAACATTTGGACAAATCTTTCAGCCTCTCCATTAGTAGATGGATGATATGTAGCTGAAAATGTATGCTTTATACCATTGACATTACAAAATTCTTTAAATTCTTGTGAGGTAAACTGTGGACCATTATCTGTAACAATTCTTTCTGGAATACCATGCGTTGAAAAAATTTGCATTAACTCTTTTATTGTGGCGTAAGACGTTGTTGTCTTCATTGGGATAATTTCTGGCCACTTACTGTAAGCATCTACTACTATCAAAAACAAATAATTCAAAAAAGGACCTGCAAAATCTATATGCACTCTTTGCCATGGATACCTGGGTAACTCCCACGGGTGCATTCTAGCAAATTGAGGATTGTTTTGTTGCATAACACAATTCATACAATTCTTTATATAACATTCCACATCTTTATCTACACCTGGCCACCATACAAAAGTTCTCGCAATTGACTTTGATCTTACAATACCTTGGTGATCAGCATGTATTTCAGACAAAACCTTATTTCTCAGTGAATTAGGAATAACTACCCTGGAACCTCTCATCACTATTCCTTGTGTCACACTCAGTTCATACCATATATCCTTATACGGTTTACAATTTTCCTCTTTTCCACATAAGTCCCTACCTGTCATTAAACTCTCCAAAACCTTACTAAGTACTGGGTCTTGCTTGGTACTGTGTGCTACATCTTTTGCAGTTATTGGTACATCATATACAGAAATTAATAGAACACTGTCATCATACTCTTCTGGAGCTTTGTCTACGGGTAATCTGGATAGAGCATCTGCATTACCCATGTTTGATGTTGGACGGTATTCTATATCATAGTGGTACGCTGCTAACGTAACTGCCCAACGTTGTAGTCTTGCAGCTACCAACGTAGGTAAACTTGCTTTTGGACCCAATATTGCTAATAAAGGTTTATGATCTGTAACAAGTGTGAACTTTTTCCTACCATAAAGATACATATGGAATTTTTTAACTCCATAAACTAATGCTAAACCTTCCTTTTCTATTTGAGAGTAATTCCTTTCTGCCTTGTTCAATACTCTAGAAGTGAATGCAATTGGTTTTTCTGTTCCATCTGGCATTACATGAGATAATACTGCACCTAGACCTATGTTTGATGCATCACATACTGATTTAACTGGTAAATCCATTTGATAATGTACTAAGAATGTAGGTGATGTTATTTCCTGCTTGATTCTTTCAAAAGATTCCTGACACTCTTTTGTCCACTTCCATTCTACACCCTTATTCAACAGATTATACAATGGATGTGCAATTGTAGACAAATTCTGAATGAAATTCCCATAAAATGTTACTAAACCTAGAAATGATTGTAATTCCTTAACATTTTCTGGCACTTTTGTTGATTGTACAGCTTTAATCTTCTCTTTAGTTTTGTGAATACCCTTGCCATTTATTACAAAACCTAAGTTTTGCACAGAATCAACTTCTAAAATACATTTGTTCTTATTTACTCTAATATTATGTTCCTTCAACTTCTTCAGAACTGTTCGCAATCTTTCTCTATGTTCTCTTGTGTCTTTACCCGCAATTAAAATATCATCTATAAAAATTAATACTCCTTGCATTCCTGAAAAAATCTTATCCATAGTTTGTTGCCATATAGCTGGACTACTTGCAACTCCATAAGGTAATCTCTTTGGCCTAAACAAACCTAAGGATGTATTTACTGTACATAATTCTTGTGAAGTTTCATCTATGGGAAGCTGTTGAAATGCTTGTCTTAAATCTAATTTAGAAAAAACACTGCATCCTGACATAGTTGCAAACATGTCTTTCGGATTTGGTAAGGGATGTTGAGCTACTTGCAGTTGTGGATTTAACGTTACTTTGTAATCTCCACATAACCTAACCTGTCCACTTTCCTTCACAATAGGAACTAATGGTGTAGCCCAATCTGAATATGTAACCTTTTCCCGAGAACCATCACTTTCTAATCTCTTGATTTCTGTTTCAACTGCACTTTTCAATGCATACGGTACTGGTCTCGGAGCAAAAAATCTAGGAGAACTGTCAGGTTTCAAAACTAAAATTGCCTTTGCGTTCTTTACTGTACCTATTTTATCTTCAAATACGTCTTGAAACTCTGATATGATATCATTCATAGACATTTCATTTTTGTTTTCATCTTGTCTACCTGCAACCTTCAAAATACTAGGCCAATCTAACTTCAAATACTGTAGCCAATCTAAACCTAGCAAAGTTTGTCCATTACCTTTTACAACTGTTAATGGCATTCTCTCTAATTTCTGTTCTTTGTACTGTACTTCTACGTTCGAAGCATCTATTACCTGAATATCAAAACCATTATAACTTTTCAAAACTCTATTTGTACCTTCTAATAACAAATTAGGAATGCTTTTAGCAATTTTCTCAGACATAATTGATACATCGGCTGCTGTGTCAACTTGCATCAAAATTGGTTTACCATTGATGATTACTTCTACCATGATATGTTTCTTTGCACCTTTGTTGACTGAATTTATGCGAAACGCAAAATCAGTTTCTGAACTAACCTGATTATCATGAACATTTTCCTCATTATTCTCTTGACCCATAGTATCAACCGTAGCATTTATTTTCTTTGCGTACTGTTTAGGGAATCTACAAGCAGTTGCAAAATGACCCAGCTTTCTGCAATTTTGGCATGTCTGTCCAGTAGCAGGGCATTTCTTTGCTTCGTATGCAAGATGATCAGTTTTACCACACCTAAAACACTTGGGTTTTTCCTGTTGTTTCTGTGTATAAGCCTGATTCTGATATTTATGAACATTAGTGTTAGGCACTTTTCTATGACTAGGCCTTGACATATTCCTTCTCTGATTCTCATTGGTTTTCCACTTAGAACCTACTGTATTAATTTTAGAATTTTCCATTCTATTGCTTGTAGAACTACCTATTATGTGACTTTGCCTATTTGATGTTTCTAAAGCTCTGCCTGTTATCAATACCTTTTCTAATGTTAAATCTTTATCTTGCAATAATTTCTTTCTTAGCTCTTCTGATGTGCAATGTGCAATTACTTGATCTATGATAACATTTTCTAACTCTAGAAATTCACATGAAACGGCTAAATTCTTTAGTATAGTCACAAATGCATCTAAACTTTCATTTTCTTTCTGATAAGCTTGCGCTGAAAACTGGTATCTTTCAAAAAATTTATTGACCTGAGGAGCAAAATATGTGGTAAGAGCCTTAATTGCAGCTTCACTTGTGTCATCTGTAGGCTGCAAAGTCTTAAACACTTCCCGAACTTCCCTACCTGCTGTATGAAGTAATAATGCCTTCTTTTGGGCATCCTTCATGTTCCCTAATGCTTCTAAATAAATCTTAAATTCCTCACACCACTGTTGCCATCGTGTTGCAACAGAATTAGGCTCAGCAGTGATGCTGAAAGGTAGCGGATGCTCGATGTTAAAAGGCATTTTGTTTGCTTACCTTAATAACTGTGGTAGGTTAAGCAACTGTTCTGCAGTCACAAGTGTACTTCCTACCTACCCAACTTTAAATTTCACCCTTTTGTGTATTTGATGAAATTCCTATTCTGCTGCTGGTAAAATCTTCATTGGGCGATTTTACTCCTGTCCCCTTATGTACAAAGACCTTCTCTTGTGCTGGCCGTCCTTGTGCATAGGCTCCAATGCTTCTCCCTGGTTGCTTCTCCCTGCTTGTCCGTCGTCCTTTACGTCGCCAAATGTAGGATTTTGTACTTTGGTAGGAAGTTCTATTAACCATAATAATTACCTGGAACATAGATGAATAATCGTTAGTAATTATTTCTCAGCTGATCCCATCTGATGTCGTCGATTTTGGCTTGTTGGGTAATAATACGTTGGTATTCTAAAAGATACCTTTAATGTATAAAAGACTACATTATAATCTTCACTCTGTGACAGCTGACTCCCAAGTGCATATGGAGCGTCCTACACAATCTCATAAACCAAAACATTGCTAAACAAAAGAGCATCGCTCTGAAAAGACTTAAATCCTACTCCAGTACAAATCATAAAGAATCACATTCTATCTGAGGTAATCAACAAATGTTTGAATCCTAATACCAAAACAAATCATTACTCTTATGTATAAAGCATAACATGTCTTATTCATGCAATATGATGCAATGTTGCGCAATACCTGCAACACTTGAAATAACATAGTACATTGTTACAATAATAATAATACATAATACTATATTATTTCAAGTGTTGCAGGTATTGCGCAACATTGCATCATATTGCATGAATAAGACATGTTATGCTTTGTACATAAGAGTAATGATTTGTTTTGGTATTAGGATTCAAACATTTGTTGATTACCTCAAAGATAGGATGTGATTCTTTATGATTTTGTGCTGGAGTTGGATTTAAGTCTTTTCAGAGCGATGCTCTTTTGTTTAGCAATGTTTTGTTTTGTCAGATTGTGTAAGACGCTTCATATACACTTGTGAGTTAGCTGTCACAGAGTAAACACAGTACAATGTAGTCATTTATACATTAAACGTATTTTAAGAATACCAACGTCTTATTACCCATGAAGCCTACACTGACGAAAAAGATGGGATCAGCTGAGAAATAATTACTAACGATTGTTCATCTATGTTCCAGGTAATTATTATGGTTAATAGAACTTCCTACCAAAGTACCATATCCCACAGAAGATCTTCCTCTTAGAGAAACTGGGAACAGTTCCAGTAGAGGAAATCAAATTTTGGCCTAGTAAAGGGGCCTATCCAGATTGCTATGTCTGTCTGAGGATGGAACCAGTATCCAAGGAGGAAACAGAGCCAAAGGAGACGATTGTCCTTAATCTATCTAAGACACAGGCCTTATATACAACCACCTTGAAAGAGAGGGCCTTTACTAGTTCCAAGGTGCTGGGTCTCAGCAAAAAGCACCCATCCTTTATTGCTGACTCCGAACGTGCCTTCCCCTTTATGGACAAAGGGTTTAAGGCAGCCTTAAAGGCAGTTGAGGCAGGGAAACCTTGCCCTACACTTGAAGAGTGTAGACCATTTTCCCTCTCCTTCCCTTCAGATGATAAGGATTGGAAGGATGTCCATAACACCTTCAAAGTTGGGAAGCTAGAGGCAGATATCGTTGGACGGCAGTTCAACGAAGATCTTCCGAAGCTGTCAGAGTTTCTCCTGCGCAGGGAACAGGAGACTAAGGAACGTCTCGCTGCTTCCATGTCTCTGCAGACTGGCTGAGAGACTATGGCAAGCATCCCAGACACCCCAGATATGTACATGGTCTTTGCCAAATCTCATTTGGCAACAGTCACCAAGGATTTATACAGTTTTATTAAAGCCAGAAGGGCTTGTACGGAGTTTGTGTTCGCTTCTGCTACAATGAAGCACGAACCAAGGAAGCTGATAGCTTCCAATATCTGGGGAAAAGACCTCTTCCCAAGTGAAGTGGTCAAAGAGCTCGTAGATAAAGCTGCTTCGGAGAATAGGAATCTCCTCTCCAAATGGAGCTTGTCCTTTAAAAGGAAATCTTCCGCTGATGAGGGTCCCCAGCCAAAGAACAAGTCAAAACGACAAAGAGTGCCCTCTCGGCCAAAGCAACAGCAACAGCTTCCCATGGCCATGATGCCCCAGACGGTGGCACAACCAACCACCACCTTTCAACTGGTGCCCCAAACGCTGGCGACCCAGTCGCCCGTGTTCACCCCAGTATTTGAAAGGCAATCAACTACCTTTAAGCCGAAGTCTCGAGGTTCCTTTCGAGGATCCTCTAGACGCCCCTTTAGAGGTAGGGGCAACAAAGGTGGACGTGGCCGAGGAGGCAAGTCCTCCAACCAGCACTCCAAGTGAGATGTTGCCGGTAGGAGGGAGACTTCTCCACTTCCGGGATCGTTGGACCTTCGATCCCTGGGCCCACAGCCTAATCAAGAAAGGACTAGGGTGGAGTTGGAGCTCAACTCCACCAAACTTCCCTCAATTCTTCCAACACTCAACCCCCGTACTAGAAGAATATGTTCAGGAACTATTGAATAAAAGAGTTATACGGAAGGCAAAGTCCATTAGATTTCAAGGAAGGCTATTTTGTGTTCCGAAGAAGGATTCGGAAAAGCTCAGAGTCATTCTGGACTTATCACCACTCAACAAGTTCATAGTGAACAACAAGTTCAGAATGTTGACGCTTCAGCACATAAGGACCCTTTTGCCCAAACGGGCATTCACAGTCTCTATAGACATGATGGATGCATACTGGCATGTTCCAATCAACCGTCAAGTTTCTCCTTACCTAGGGTTCAAACTACAGAAAAGAAAGTACGCTTTCAAAGCCATGCCCTTCGGCCTAAACATAGGAACCCAGGTGGTAGCCTACCTGGACGATTGGCTGGTGTGGGCAGCACCCGAGGAAGAATGCATGCAAGCCTCCAAGGAAGTGATCCAGTTCCTGGAACACTTAGGATTCAAGATCAACTTTAAAAAGTCTCGGCTTTCTCCAGCTCAAAAGTTCCAGTGGCTGGGTGTCCACTGGGACCTACAGTCACACTGCCTTTCCATTCCATCAAAGAAGAGGAAAGAGATAGCAGGATCTGTCAAAAGACTCCTTCAATTCGACAGGATATCAAGAAGGCAACAGGAGAGAGTGTTGGGGTCCCTCCAGTTTGCCTCAGTGACAGATCTAGTATTGAGAGCACAATTAAAAGATGCATCAGGAGTTTGGAGAAAATACGCATCAAACGCTCGAAGAGATCTACAAAGACCGATACCAAATCGTTTGCGATCACTACTCAAGCCATGGTCGGAGGCCAAGAACCTAAGAAACAAGGTACCTTTGAAACCACCTCCTCCAGCAGTCACCGTTCATACAGATGCCTCAAAGGAGGGGTGGGGAGGTCATTCTCATCTTCGGAAAGTCCAAGGAACCTGGTCTCCCCTCTTCAAGTCCTTCCATATCAATTTTCTGGAAGCCATGGCAGTTTTTCTATCTCTGAAAAAGCTGAAACTTCGCTGCTCAATCCACATCTGTTTGGTTCTAGACAGCGAAGTAGTAATGCGATGCCTAAATTGACAAGGCTGGAGATCGCCTCACATAAATCAAGTGATATTGGCCATCCTTCGTCTAGCCCAGAAGAAGAGATGGCACTTGTCAGCAGTCCACCTTCAAGGCTTCCGCAATGTGACGGTGGACGCTCTATCCAGGGTCAACCCGATAGAGTCCGAATGGTCTCTAGATGCAAGATCATTCTCTTTCATTTTACGCAAAGTCCCAGGACTGCAGATAGACCTCTTCGCAACGAGCGATAACAAGAAGCTACCCCGGTATGTAGCCCCGTACGAGGATCCTCTAGCGGAAGCGACAGACGCAATGTCCATAGATTGGAACAGGTGGTCTAAGATCTACCTGTTCCATCCAACCAACCTTCTGCTGAAAGTCCTCGACAAACTGAGATCCTTTCGGGGGACAGCAGCAATAGTGGCCCACAAGTGGCCCAACATCGTTTGATTCCCTCTGATAACAGAACTACGCCTGAAGCTGATCCTGTTGCTGGAACCAGTTCTGACTCAGCAAGTGCAGAAATTGACTGTCTCTGCTTCATCAGAGAAAACCCTGAACCTTCATCTCATGATTTTCTCGCCCTAGCAGTCAAGAAACGGTTTGGGATTTCTAGAGACAATATTAACTTCTTAGAAGAATACAAGTCAAAGTCAACAAGAAGACAATATGAGTCTTCCTGGAAGAAATGGGTGGCCTTTGTCAAGGCGAAGAATCCTGAGGAGATATCTACAGATTTCTGCTTGTCCTTCTTCATCCATCTGCATGAACAAGGTTTAGCAGCTTATACGATTACTACATGTAAATCCGCCCTAGCCAGACCAATACTATACGCCTTCCAGGTAGACTTCTCTAATGAAATCTTCAACAAGATTCCTAAAGCCCGCGCTAAACTTCGGCCTCAACCCTGAACAATGAAGATTGCTCGCTGAAAGACTTGACTCAAAAGGTGATATTCTTATTTGCACTAGCCTCAGGAGCCAGAGTTAGCGAAATAGTGGCCCTCTCGAGGGTTGATGGCCACATTCAGTTCACAGACAGTGTAGAACTGAACCTCTTTCCGGACCCGTCGTTTCTTGCCAAGAACGAGCTGCCCACTAAGAGATGGGGTCCCTGGAGAATCTGCCCTCTGAAGGAAGAAGCATTCCTCTGCCCAGTGGATTGCTTAAGGGTCTATCTTCGTAGAACTTCAGACTTTAAGGGAGGTCAGCTTTTCAGGGGAGAGACTTCTGGTTCAACGTTATCCTTGAAACAGATAAGAGCGAAAATCACCTATTTTATACGCAGAGCGGATCCAGACAGTACACCCGCAGGTCATGATCCGAGAAAAGTTGCCGCGTCTCTGAATTTCTTTCAGACAATGTCATTTGAAAGCCTGCGTGCTTACACTGGTTGGAAGTCTTCCAGAGTTTTCTTCAAGCAATACGCGAAGCAATTACAAGAAATAAAATTTCATTTGGTAGCGGCAGGCAGTATTATAAAACCTGCCGCTTGATTACTGCGAAGAACAGTGCACTAATTGGGACTTTTAGTGAAGGGTGTACATGATAGACTTTTAAGGTATATCATGTTGAGTATCGTGTTTTGGAAAACACTATAGACTGTTCTATCTATACAGGTGACATCAAGCATAATAAGCTGACACAAGTGCCAGGCATTCTTATATGCACAGTGTTCCTAGTAATAACAGCATACATAGTGAAATATTATATTTCTCTTTGAGTGGCTAATGTTTCCTTTTCAGGTGAAACTTATTTATTTTCTGTTATTACTGTTTATGCTTTTACGCAGAATTGTTCAGCGTAAGATGTAATTGATTACAACCATGATTTCTATTTTTGTAATAAACAATAGAAGGAATCTTTGCGTCTCTTTCACCTCAAATATTCGAAATTATGTATAAATCAGAGCATCCTTGATTCTCTTAATATTTAAGGAAATATTGGGGAACTATGGTTTTTACCATTCCAAGCAAACAGGTAAGAACTGATTGTACTAACTGTTTATCTTACCGATTTAAGGTTTCCTACATGGATACAAACCTGTCTGTCTCTTTATATCCAGACTTGGGAGGATTCAGTAACCTTTACAGGACTATACCATCTAAGTACAAACTAGGATTTACGTATATAATGACAATAATATACATATTGTTTGCTAGATTATTCCTTGAACTCACAATCCTCGGGATTTTTCCTAAAGTCTACCTAGAGTTTTCCCTGTAGGGGGCAGGAAGAACTGACATATTTTATCAGTTAATTGATGTATAACGGTAACATCAAGTGTCTCTGGTCCAGAAGACCAAATAGGAAATATTTATCTTGAGATAACGGCACTATTGAAAATCCACAGATACATTAATGCTCTGGTAAACTTCCATCAGGACGAAATGGCCTGAGCCCAAAAAAACGAATTTTGAGCGAAGCGAAAAATCTATTTTTGGGTGAGGTAGCCATGTCGTCCTGACGGACCCACCCTCTTTTTGACAAAAGGATAAAGAATCCCTCCCTATGGTACTGTATCTGCAACACCTACAAAGCTACGAACAATGGCTTGGTGGCGCCTCGCGGTAGCGATTCGGCGCACTATTTACGGTACAGTAGGAGTGTTGAGAGCATCGCCTCTTTAACGACTCTCCTATATTCTTGCCACTTTTCCCTCTCGAAGCGAAAACGCTATTAGGGGTGTAGATAGCTATGAGACGTGTCAAGAATACGTCCTCTGATATACGCGATATCCCCTTTTTAAATTTTAAGGGATATTCGCTCCAGGAGTTAGAATTCTGGATACCTTCGGTAAATTCTCTGGGATATATCACTGTAGTCAAATATACCTAGGAAGCTACTAATGAAGGAACTTCCATCAGGACGACATGGCTACCTCACCCAAAAATAGATTTTTCGCTTTGCTCAAAATCCGTTTATTGACCTTCAAATTCTGTCTTCTCCCTTAGTTTATAGGACATAGCATTGGGATTTGGAATATATCTTAGAAAGACATTATAAATCAATCAAATGTTGCCTTTTTTTTATATTTTTTCTTCATATTTTTTTCTTAATTGTTTTCCTTGATTTTCGTTTTTTTTTTTTTTTTACCATATTGGAAACATCCATATCTAGCAAAGAAATGGCTTAAAAAAAAATAAAAATAAAAAACTCATCATTTGATTAGAGGTCTACATCAGGTCTATATAGGGTAGTAATCCTAGGCCTTAATATTAATTATCAAAGGATGAGATAAAATTTGAAAAAAAAACATTAATTTTTAGGATAAATCTGAAAGTCAGAGGCAAAAATCCTATGCAGTTTGGAGATGCCTTCAGTCATCTTATGATGTGGTATGAATGTCAAAGTCCTGTCCTTAAAAACGGCATTAGCCGGCCGGCCCCCATAACACAAAAACAATTGCTGCAAGTTTGAACTTCTGAAGTAGTGCCAACAACCCAATTAGGAAGATTTTTCACAACTTGGTCATAGCTGGAGAAGGCCTGACTATTAGGATTAACTGCATACCTAGAAATATGAACAGGGTGGTACTGTCCGGGAAGATCTGTATGTAAAGGATGGTCTGAATTATGAAAAATGTCACACATGCATAACAAACTAATTGAACGTGAGTGCCCGTGATTAAAACCTAGATTACCATTAAGAAACTTAATAAACTGTAAGTTCTTGTCCAACAATTCAACATGAAAATCAGCAGGTGAAGACAAGACAGGAGAACAATACTCGAAAAAAAGGAAGAATGAAAGAATTAAAACACTTCTTCAGAATAGATTGATCGCTGAAAATCTAAAAGACTTTCTCAATAAGCATGTAAGGACAGTGAGACAAGCTTCACCAACGACAACTGACAGTTTATTCAAACATACGTGGGAATATAATACAGGGTGCGGATGGGAAAGTAGCATGCGCGCAGGCGCCAATTTGGCTTGAACTAACCACCAATATATGTGTTTTTACACACGCACAAATACTTGAATTACAAGTCAATAGAAATAGGTAATGAAATAACAAATACATGAAATTGAAGCTCTGAGGGAGCGGAATAAATATATACAGTTAGCTACAGCGTGGCGAAAGGAGAATTTAAATAAGATAGAGAATTCGGTGAAATTGCTGGACTACGGAGGAAGTGATGTCTTTACAAGTACTCACCCCTCTCCCCCCCAAGTCGTCAGGCGGCATAGAGGGCTGATGAGACTAATCTTCGTATCGTTTCGGGCGTCGGAGGGTTCCTCTTGTTCTTGAACGGAGGGGCGCATTGGCGGTCGGTGTATGGATCGCTACCTCTCGTCGTCGTTTGTTGCTTTTCTTCTCATTGGGCGCCTTGTTTTGAGGTGGCACTCTGGATCTGCCAGGTCCCGCGGAGGCAGTGTCGCTCCCTTCGAGAAACGCCGGTTTCACGCGGTCTATTGAGACCCAGTCTTCTTGGCCATGCATGTCGAGAAAGAAGGCTTTCGTTGTTTTCTTGATTACTCGGTAGGGGCCTCGATAAGGTCTGGTTAGCGGCTGTCAATGAGCATCGACACGGACGAAAACACACCCGCAGTCATCCAGGTTCTTTGGCTTGAAATGCTTAGTTCTGTCCTGGTAAATTTTAAGACATGGCCTGAATATCCTGGCGATGTCCCTAAGATGATCCAGCTGCGTGTCGTCGGTTGATATGGGAAAGAATTCGCCGGGGACTGCGAGCGCCTCTCCGTAAACCTTTTTGGCGGGCGATGGCTCGCCATCTGCGCGAGGGGCGGTGCGAAGGCCGAGGAGTACCAAAGGAAGTCGTGATTTCCAGTCCCCGTCGGTGCAGCTTGACATTAGGGACGCCGTGAGGGCGCGACAAGTTTGTTCGACCATGCCGTTTGCTGCGGGGTTGTATGCCGTGGTGCTGTGGAGAGTCGTTCACATCAGGTTTGCCAGAGCGAGCCATATCTCTGACAGGAAAGCGTGGCCTCTGTCTGTCGTGATGTTGTCAGGAACGCCAAATCTGCTCACCCAGCTTGACAAAAGGGCTTCGGCGCATACTTGGGTCGTAGCTTCGGTCATCGGCGATGCCTCCAACCACCTCGTGGAGCGATCGATGATAGTCAGCAGGTAGCGAGCAGATCCCGAAGGCGGCAACGGTCCCACGATGTCGATGTGTATGTGACCGAAACGTCTTTTCGGTTGGGGAAAATCACCTATCCCCGATTCGGTGTGGCAGCTGATTTTGCTTGATTGGCAGTTAATGCATGTCTCCGCCGATTCCCGGGCTTCCTTTTTGATCCCTGGCCAGACAAACTTTTCAGACAGAAGGCGAGCAGTGGTGCGTCCCGAGGGGTGTGAAAGTCCATGGATGATGTCGAATATTTTTCTTCTGCAGGAAGCTGGAATCCAGGGACGTGGGTGGCCGGTGCTGGTGTCACAGAGGATAGTTACTCCTGCTGGCCCGAGGGGAATCGCAGTTATTTTGAGCGCGGATGGCCCTGTCAGGTGATCCTGTGCCTCTTGGTCGGTGCGCTGCTTGGATGTGAGGTTGGCATAATCGATTCCCAGGTGGAGTGCGCCAATTTCAATCCTTGAAAGGGCGTCCGCGACTGGGTTTTTCTTTCTGGGAACGTAGCTTATGGTGCACCCGAATTCGGCAATTGCTGCGAGATGACGTTGTCGGGAGGACCATGCGTCTGTCGATTTTGTGAAGGCGTGTACGAGGGGTTGATGGTCCATCGCGATTGTGAAGGGTGTGCCCTCCAGGATGTGCCTGAAGTGGCGGACGGCGAGGTAGACGGCGAGGAGCTCCCAGTCAAAGGTGCTGTATCTTGTTTCGGTGGGTTTCAATTTCTTGCTGAAGAATGCCAGCGGTCGAGGAGAACCATCGACAAGCTGTTCCAGCACAGCCCCACAGGCGACGTTGCTGGCGTCGGTCGTCAGTCGCCGGGGTGCGTTATCGTCGATATAAGCCAGGGTGGTGGCTTTTGGGAGGGCGTCCTATGTCCAGGAGAATGCGTTTTGTTGGAGAAAACCCCACTCAAGTTTCTTCGCCTTTCCCTTCAGGACGTTGTCGAGGGGTGTCAGGGTCTGTGCGACGTTGGGGATGAAGCGCCTGTAATAATTGACCATCCCCAGGAACTCTTGAAGTTGGCGGGTGGTCGTAGGTACCGGGAACTTTCTGATGGCATCCACCTTGGTTGTCATGGGTTTTACCCCGCACGAGGATACGCGATGACTGAGAAAGTCCACTCCCTCCGCGCCGAACGTACATTTGTCGAAACGTACAACCAGGCCATTCTCCTGTAGGCGTTTGAGGACGGTGCGGACGTGCCTCCGGTGTTCCTCCTTGGTCTTAGAGAATATCAGGATGTCGTCGACGTAGCAGACGCAGAATGGTAGGTCGCCCAGGATGCTATCCATTAGTCGTTGGAAGGTCGCCCCCGCATTGCGTAGACCGAAGGTTGAGTATGCGAAGGTATAGGATCCGAATGGTGTCACAAGTATTTCGCGCCATGCAACACATTCATCAGGTCTTGCATGCTAGGCAGGGGATAGTGGTCGGGCGTTGTGATGAGGTTGAGGCGCCTGTAGTCGCCGCAAGGTCTCCAGGTCCCGTCAGGCTTCTTTACCATGTGTAGGGGAGGTGCCCAGGGGCTCGATGCTTTCTTACAGATACCCATGCGTTCCATGTCCTCAAAGGCGCTTTTGGCGTCCTTCAGCTTCTGGGGCGGGAGGCGGGGGAATTTGGCGTGAGTAGGAGGTCCCGTTGTCGTGATGTGGTGGTAGATCCCGTGCTTGGAGGGGGATCCCAGCGAATGTCGGAGCTCAGGCTTGAAAACCTCGGGAAATTCTTGCAGGAGGTTGGCGTAGGGCTGCGTCGTTACAGCGGATATGGATATTGTGGCAGGGCCGGCTCTTAGGACGCGGGACTGGCAGGTTCCTGTGTTGATGAGGCGTTTCCCAGCAACGTCAACAAGTAGTCCTTGGTGAACGAGGAAATCTGCACCGAGGAGGGGGCGACTGATGTCAGCGATGGCGAAGGGCCAGGAATACGAACAGCCCATGATAGATATCCTGAGGGTCCTGGTCCCATAACACCGTATGGGAGATCCGTTGGCAGCGACGAGTGAGGGGGCGTCTTTGCTGGGACCACGGTCTAGGTCGGCTTGTGACGGTGGGAACGTTGACTGCATAGCGCCGGTGTCAACCATGAGTCTACGGTTGGAGATGGTGCTGAGGATATAGAAACCATTCTTGTTTTGGTTTCCTGCAGCTGCGATGGTGGTAGGTGGTCTCTTCTGGCGTCATCTTCTAGGGAAGTTGCACGGTGCTCTACATTTCTTGGCGTCGTTGCCGAACTGTTGGTGGTAGAAGCACCATGCTGGGTTAGGCCTAGGGTTCAGACATGTTGGTTACGGGGTTTCCTTCTTGCTAGAACGTTGATCTCGTCATCGTCATCAGGAGCCGTTGCTGAAGAGTCTATGGAATTGCAGCTGAAGGAGGAGAACGAAGACGATACTGATGATGCCCCGAGGCAAGATGCTTTGGAGGCCTTGTGGAGCTTCTGAGCCTTCGACAGGAGTTCGTTTATCGGAAGTGTGTCGGCGTCCGTCAATTGGGCCCTTACGTCCTGCGGTAGGCGTCGAAGGAAAATCTCACGAGATAGGCTAATCTCGCGCCGTCGGCCGTTGCTGTCGGTTTCGGGGAGCATTAGCAGGCCGGTTAACTCGTCCCATGCCTCCACAGGAGAGGTGTCCCCCATAGGTTTGCCGGCGAGGTCCAGTACTTTCTGTGCCCTTGCTGAAACGGAGAGTGAGTAGTTACCGATGAGTTTCGTTCTCAGGTCGTCGTAGGAAACTTGGCCAGCCTGGGCGTCGAGCCATGGGAAAATCTTGTCGAATACCTCCTCTTGGATGGAGGTGAGAACGATGTCGGCCTTGGTGCAGGAATCGCTGAGCCTAGCGACTCGGAAGATTACGTCCGGTCTCAGGAACCAGGAAGCGGTGTTGTGTTGAGAAAACGGCAGCAGTTTGACTTTGGTTGTGGAGGCGAGGCCATTGGGCGTGATGGGCGGGTTGAATCTGCCATTGTGGTCAGTCGACGAGTCGGCGAAGAGGTGGGAAGTTGATATGTCGGTTAAGCTCATCCTACTGCCTTACATGCACCGAGGTGTGGGAGCACCAAAGGCCGAAGCTCACGCTTAAGGTAACGGAGTATAAGAAGGTAGCACGGCCGTGATAAGTCCGTTATTGGTAAAGCCAAAACTGCTGATGCTACTTCAACTCCGGGGTCACCAGTTCTAAGGACAGTGAAACAAGCTTCACCAACGACAACTGACAGTTTATTCAAACATACGTGGAAATATAATACAGGGTGAGGACGGAAAAGTAGCATGCGCGTAGGCGCCAGTTCGGCTTGAACTAACCGCCAAAATATGTGTGTTTTTACACACGCACAAATACTTGAATTACAAGTCAATAGAAATAGGTAATGAAATAACATATGTATGAAATTGTTGCTCTGAGGGAGCGAAATAAATATATACAGTTAGCCACAGTGTGGCGAAAGGAGAATTTAAATAAAATAGAGAATTCGGTGAAATTGCTGGACGACGGAGGAAGTGATGTCCTTACAAGCAATTCTTTAGTGTGCAATAGAACACATAGACCTAATGTGATTTTCTAAAGTAAATTTTCTGTCAAGAATACCACATAGAATTTTAAGAGTCATACAGAGTTAAATAAACATTATCAATGCCGAGATCTGGATATTAAGGAGCAGCTGTCCTCGACCTACTTACAATCATACTTTGAGTTTTGTTAGGTTTCAACTCCATGTCCCATAATTTGCACCATACACTAATTTTAGCTAAATCTCTATTAAGGGATTCAGCAACCTCAGATCTGAATTCAAGAAATGGAATTGATGCAAAGAGAGTAGCATCATCTGCATATGCAACGAGCCTGGTTTCTAGGCCAAACCATGTGTCATGTGTATATACTGTAGTTATGAAAAGTATTTGGCTAAGAACATTACCCTGAAGAACACCAGATAATACATTCCTTAACTCACTATAGTGCCCATCAACAACAACTCTTTGTAATCAATTACTTAGAAATTTAATAATAATGCTAAAAAGAGACCCACCCACTCCCAACTTTTCAAGTTTGAAAACAAGGGCCTCGTAATTAACACAGTCAAAGACAGCATTAAAATCAAAGCCAACCATACAAACTTTCTGACCACAATCATGTGATTTCTGTACAGCAAGCCAAATGCTCTAATGCCTTTACAAAAGCCAAATTGCAAACTAGGGAACAGATGATTGCCCTCCGTAAACCTATTCATACGTTTTGCCAAAAGATGCTAAAAAATTTGAGATAATATGGGAGTTATGGATATTGGGTAGTAATCAGTTGGACGTTAGCTACCAGAAACACATTTACGTAATGGAGTAACATTACCAATTCTCCAAAGAGTTCTAAAAGGTCCTCTTCTTGCTAACTTGCGCAAAATAACAGATAACCTTGGAGCTAAAAAATCTGAGGTCTTTATAAAAAACAAAAGAAAATTACCACTTGGGTCTACACTTCCATTAGCATCAAGGTCCAGCAAGCGAGCTTTAATTTCACCAGATAAAAACGTTAAACAGGTTAGTTTAGCCTCAGGAAAACAGAGATGAGGATTTTGAAGTTTCTCATTACTGTGTTTACTGTAAAACGCAGGTGAGCGTCCAGCAACCTATTGGAGTCCAAAAACCCATTTTCGGTTTATGACGGTTCTGGGTAGGAAAACCTATCTACTTTAAGTTTAAAATATTTTTTATTTTTGTGAACTATGTATAAATGATGGCTAAAAAGGAGCAAGCAACACTAATCCGGTAGGGAACTTTTTTCTGTACAGAGTTCCTAAAAGAAAGAAAAAATTTCTAGTCTGCTCCCAATTTAGAGATCTGGTTTTCTAAATAAACTCACCATTTTCTGTGACTGATACGAGTTAGGTAACTACTGAAAACCATCACAGTATGTTCTGTTCATTTCTTCGTCTTTTCGCAGATATTTATAATGATTTTGCGTCCTTACCATATTGATAGTAGCATAAGGTAATAGAGATGATAATCAAGTAAGATAAAAGCGTGCAATGTTGTCAGCGATAAAGTAATACAAGTGTATAATCGGCCACATGCATTGTTTGTTTACAGTGTCAGCTGTTCATTTTTTTTCTTAATATTTATGTTGAAAAAATTATAAGTATCTGAGACAATTGTCATGTAATCGAAATGTGTCATATTTGCCTCAAAAATGAAGACAACTGCAAGTGTACTTTGCTTTTCTATATATCCTACAAATTTCAAGTCTCTAGGTTTCCTTTAGAATTTACTAATTATTGGATGTCAAGGTGGGACAAGAGATACACGGTGGCGGTGGCATGTGGCTTATTGTGTCCTGAGGTACAGACTATCCACAGTTGCTCTCTGCAACCGGCACACTCACTTGGCACCTGCCCGACATAGGAAAAGATATCGTACTTATGCAGGTACTCCATCATCCCCTCCCCCCCCCGAGACTAATACATGGGTATACATGGAGAGGCAATGATAAGAAATAATACATGGATATACATGGATTTAATTAGATGCATGTGCAAGAATAAGGAAACAGATACATAACTGTCGATAGTGTAAAATGCAATGTGTAGGTAATACATGTTCATAAAATAATATGAGGAGCAGATACCATAAAAATATAAGCAGATGCTACTGTAATGTACATGATTACATAAAAAAAGGTATATGATGGTTAACGACGTCACATGTAGTCATTCATCCACGCTGGCCTTCTGGTGCGCCGTGATGGGCGTGGCTCCCATACTGCTTGTGGGCTGGGCGTAGGGTGACTGACCGGTGGCGGCTCTGGATGCGTAACAGGTGTGGCTCGCCCTGGCTGGGGCCTCGATGATGTGGGTCGCAGGTGCTTCCTGTTACGGAGGGAGAGGCGCCTGCTGCCGTTCAGTCTGACTAGGTATTGTCGGTATGGGAGCGTTTCCGCCACGGTACAGGTACGGTCCCACAACTTAGTACCCTGATTTTGCACTCAAACTTGGGATCCCGGGTTGATAACTGGAAGCTTTCTGAAGGGTCCGATCCCGGCGAAGGCATCACCGCTGTCAGCCATCTGATGTTCTCTTTGCCGTAAGGTTGCCCCCCAGCGTTTGTCTACCGTGAGGTGCCAGTAGGTACGCCGTCTCGGAGCTGCCTGCCCGCTGCCATCTGAGCGGATGACTTATTTATTCCGCGGATTGGGGTGTTGAGGTACTGCAACATAGCCATAGAGGACTTGTCTGTGTCGAGGTTGCCGTCACTGCCCGTGTTGGTCATTATTATCCACTTCCCGACCTAGACTGTGGCCTCTGCCCTGCCATTGGATTGCAGGTACTGGGCGGATGATAGCTGCACGGACACGCCCCATAACTTGAAAAATTCCCCCACTTCCTCGCTTGGCAGATTGGTGCCACCGTCCGTGGAGATTCGCTCCGGGGCCCCCCACCTGGAGAAGTAGTGACGTAGCTGGGTCTTGATGTGAGAGGAGGAGGTGCCATGGGGGAAGTGGGCCAGCTCCAGCCAACCTGTGAGCCTGTCTGTGTAGGCCTTGTACGAGTGTCTGTCGTGCTGGAACATATCCGCTGCTGCCATCTGGAAGGGGTACTCTGGGGGCAGCATGATGATGAGTTCCTCCGCAGCCTGGGATGGTGCGTGTATGTCGCATTCTTCGCACGAAGATCGGTGATACTGCAGGTTCCCCTCAAGTCCAGGCCAGTACACCGTCTGGCACGCTCGTCGTTGCATCGAGTCCAGGCCTTGGTGCCCTGCATGTAGGTTGGTAGCCACCTGATGACGAAGAGGCTCCAGTATAACTAGGCGGACGTTGCCCTGTTTGAATGTGTATGTCACTAAGTCTTGGATAACGACCAGCCTCTCCCTGACACCGTAGAAGGGCCGAAGGCATGCAACTTCCTTGGACTTCCTGTCAGCCCAGTCCCCAGCCAGGACCCTGGCCATGAGCAGCTGATATACAGGGTCGCTGACAGCGGCGTGCCTAACCCTCGCCTCGTCCATGACGCAGCTGTCGTGCTCTACTGCTGCCAAGACGGCGGCCGCTATGGTGTCAGTGAGGTCTTCGTCGAGGTACACGTCATGGGCATTGGGATCGGCTTTCAACGCGGGGTATTGTGACAGGAAATCTGCCGCACTATTACGCTTCCCCTGCAGATACTTGACCCTGAATTGGTACTGCAGGGTTCTTTCCTTCAGCCTGAAGAGACGGGGGTTGGAGATTTCCGTGAGGGCCCGATCCCCCAGCAACTTGGTTAACGGGCGGTGGTCCGTCACAATGGTGAGGTTGGGGCAACTCAGCAAGAACAGCCTCGCTTTCTAAAGACACCAGGCTACCGCGAGGGCCTCCCCCTCCACGGCAGCGTAGCCAGCTTTGGCGGCAGTGAGATGATGGCTGCCGCATAGTGCCAGGCGACACCACCCGTGCAGCAAAAGGGTGTGGTGGCGGAGCTGCATGCGCAATGCTTCTGAAGGATTACAAACCTTATGCCCTCTTTGCTCCAGTCAGTGATCACTGCTGTGGGGCGGCTCCTGTCGTAGTAGGCCAACTCGTCCTTTACTAATTGGCAGATCATGTCTTGGGCGTGATGGAATTTGGAGCGGAGTGCCTCGTCCCAGTACACTAACTTCCCTGTTGGTTTCTTGAGGAGCTCCCTGAATGGGTTCATGATGGGGCTGTTGCGAGGAAGGGCGTCAGCTGGTTGATGAATCCATACCAAGCCCTTATGTCGGTGATAGAGAGCTGACATGGCATCGGGAAGTTCTTGATGACCGCCAACCGTTCCTCTGTTGGCTTGTAGGCCTCCCAGCCCAAGTTGAAGCCCACGAAGTCCCCTTCTCTTCTTGAGAATTGGAATTTCTCCGGCTTCAGGGTGATACCCTTGGCTGCGCATGTTTCAAGGAAGTCGTAGGCATGCCAGAAAACCCCTTCGATACTATCGTCGTAGAGCAGGGTGTCGTCTACGCACTTATATTTCCTCTGGATGTCCTGGATGGTGTCGTTGAATCGTCGAGAATATGCATCGCCGGCGGAGCAGTGCCCCATGGGGTTACGACGGTAACGAAATCTCCCCCAGGGGGTAATGAATATGGTTAGGTTGCGACTTTCTTCGTCCAGCTCCACCACTGTCTTGAATGTGTGCCTAGGTACCCCGCACACCATATCGAATGGGGCAGAGGTGTGTTGTGTCTCCCACAGGCAGGATGCGTTGAGGCGCTGGTAGTCGACTGTATGGCGTAGCTGTCCTGACTTCTTAGTGACGACCACCATACGGGCGCACCATTCGGTTGGCTGCCCGGTAGGTACCAGTTCTATGACACCACGGGTGACATCCTCTTCAAGCTGGGCCTTCACTTCCTCTTCCCAGTGTTTTGGCACCAATGCTAGGGTGTGGCATGCGTAAGGCATGGCTCCTGGGAGCAGGTGGATGTGGTGCGGTTCTCCCTGCATTGCTGGCAGTGGCTTCCTGGCTGTGTTGAATGTCGTTGTGGCGAAATGTTGCAGGAGCCAGGCTTCCAACCTGGCCGCATGTTCCTCCTGGGGCGGTAGAGGCACCTCGGCGGGTCGGGGTGGTACCTGGGCGGCCCATCTGGCCGTGCCATCAAACAGGCTCACGTGTACCACCGCGGGGGAGGGGTGGGGGAACTTCTAGGGTACCAACGTTAAATCCCTGCAGGCCTCCAGCGACAGGAAAAGGTGCTTTGCCAACAGCACGAAGTACACATCCTGCTCCATGGTGCGGCCTTGCAAGGTGACGTGGCACACGGCAGATCCAAGGCACTTCAGGGGGAGGTTTGCTACATACCGCAAGCCAGCACGGGGTGTAAGGGCTGCTGGACGGCCTCGGAGGTGCGACAGCAGGGAGGGACCCGCCACACATATTTGTGCCCCGGTGTCCGCCACAGCGGTGACAGGAACTCGTACTCCTGTGTCGGTGTGGACAACTCTCACCTCCACTACTGGGTGGCTGGTGAGATTGGCACCCGCAACAAGCACAGTGCTAGACAGAGCACTAGACACATCTGTCGGGGATCCTGTTGATTTTGCATGTGAATTTCTGCGGCATTTGTAATAGTGGCCCTGCCTGTGGCACCCGTTGCATATGGTGTACTTAGCGGGGCATGAGGCTTTGCCAGAGGCGTGGCGGCCGCCGCAGTTCCCACAGGTGGGGGTGGGAGGGGGACCCCTACCTGTGTCAGCGACGGTTGCATTCGGATGATCTGCCTCGGGTGTCTCGCTGCCAGCCACGCAAGCAGTGTCCCTCCAATTGCATTGATGCGCAGCAGCGTCGACGCGGGCCACCTCGTAAGCACAGCACCTGGCCCTAAGGGCACTAACACTATTAATGTCGTTGCTACATTGGTACACATGGCGACGCATAGCCTCATCACTTAGGCCCACCTTTAACTTAGGTAGTAACATATATTCGGCTAGATTACACTGACGCTGAGGGCACTGGAAATTGCAATCGGTGGCCTTTTGGGAACACTTTCAAAAGTAATCACTAACACTTTCTCTTGGGCCTTGTATCGCATTGAAAAGCTCTGACCATAACACAGCACGGTTTGTAGAGCGTAACACAATATCACGAATAAAATCCATGGCTTCCGTAGCAGTGAGATTACTCCATTCCTGCGAGGTGAATCTGGCGTCCAGCGCTCGTTGCAGAGAGGGCGTGCAGTATAGCCTGATGTGGTGAACGACCTCGTGGGGCGGTAGTCTGCACAATTCGATCCAGCATTCCTTTGACCTTCTCCAAGACCTGAATGCGGCGGGCTTCAGCTCAATTTCACACTTCTCCGGGGCTGCAGACGCAGAGACACGAGGTGCAGGGGTAGCATGTGTCGTAAGCCGGTCGCGAAGGATGTTGATCATTTGTTGTTGTGCCGCCATGGCCTGCCTGGCTTCTTGCAGGGCAGGGACAAGCCCACGGGGGACGACGGGGCTTGCGGCCCTTGGGGTGGACTGCGCTGAGCGGCACTGGAAGGGCATGGTGAGGGTCACGGAGGTCCTTGAGAATCACTGCGCCATATTAGATGTGAAGGTGGGACAGGATATACACGGTGGTGGAGGCATGTGGTTTATTGTGTTCCGAGGTACAGACTATCCACAGTTGCTCTCTGCAACCGGCACACTCACTTGGCGCCTGCCCGCCATGGGAAAACATATCGTACTTATGCAGGTACTTCATCACTTATGTAAATGTAGTATATGGCAACTTTAACGCTCGTTTTCTCAAAACTTAAGATTTTCGGAAAAAAAAATAATTAAACCTTTTTGTTTATTGACCGATTTTAGTAATTAAAAAACCAAATAATAGATCATTGAATGTCTAAATATTCATAGCACAGAAATTTTAAATTTGACTGTTAGGTCTACCTATTTAAATTATCGAAAAAAACAGACAATATAAATAACACACACACACACACACACACACACACATATATATATATATATATATATATATATATATATATATATATATATATATATATATATATATATATATATATAAAATAAAAAAATAAAAGTTTTTTCTAAAATCCCAGATATGAGTTTTTAGTACAGACAATTATCTTTCAAATAGTTTTTGAATGAGAAAAATCGGGTGAAAAACAAAAATGTTTTATAAGTTTGAAAAAACTCCATTTTCCAATAAGGTTAATATAAAGTGGACGTGCGCCTTACTGTAAAACACATCTGCCAAAAAGGTTGCCTTTACCTTTGGACAGTGAGTGACAGAGCCATGCGGTTTAAGTAAATGAGGAACCATTGTGTCTACACCAAAGAATGCAGATTTAAGGGTAGCCCACTAGTTATGTTCCTGAGTTGTACTAAAAAGGGTTTCTTTTATGGTTAGATTGTATTCCTTTTCAGTTAAAGCATAAACTCTCTGAGCAAATGCTTTAAGCTGAGTTGGGTTGATTTCAATTCCAAATACAAAAAAACCTGAATACGACAGGTATATGTACAGAAGAATTGTCATTGACTCTTATCTTTCTTCATGGCTAAGGGGTAAGTCACTGTTGTTACACGTGTGCTGGACCAGGGTTCGATTCCCGGCCGGTTAGAAACTATTGTCTTTGATTGATTTCATCTAGGCCTCTAATCCCATGGTCGTTAAGAGAATCTAGACAATAATGTACCCGGAATATGGCTTATTTGAATATGAAAAACACGTCTAAATGTGCAAAATTCATCATTAATCGAATGCAAAGTCACAAACATACC